>NW_017728914.1:6467783-6494301 GCF_001723895.1 Crocodylus porosus
GGGGGCTGGCAAGGGTCCCCCTATGGTCCCCTCCCCCCGCACCCCTAGTACTTACCAGCTTGGAGTGGCTGCAGCTCCCTGCTGCAGCCACTGGGGACTACCTAAATCATCAAAGCTCTCCAAATCTTTGCCAAAGATTCAGAGATCTTTGAATTGATTTGGACCTTTAAATTAGTCCCCGGATTTGAAGATTCAGCCATCAAACCAGGCCAAATCTCCTCCAAATCAAATCACCACCCAAAGCTTCACACAGCCTTACAGGATACTACTTGTATTTACAAGTACTAACCTGTTGTGGAGTTTATTAGTTTCCTATGGCCTAATAGAGCTATATAAGTAAACGCCAAGATATTTACTTCAGATCTAATTAGGCAACTCCATAGTAAACATCTCATGTAGACATGGCCTGGAAGAATGAGTTGTCTGTCCACTCTGGATACTGGTATAATTTACACTGATGTACAAAACTGATGCAAGTTACACCTGTACTGACATCTCAGGTATCCAGGTCCTTACTAATCTGAGTACATGCTGTACTATGTCTGCTTGAATTCTCCCTAGGGCTTCAATGAGATAAAATGTTGTTCTGCATTTTCTGACCTAACTTTTTAGGTAAATTCCTTCCTTGGCTGCATTTTTTGGCAGCACCGAGTGACTGCATTTTTGATAGTGAGTAAAATGAGTCTCAGTAGTTGATGCTGTTACAATCCAACAATTTTGGGTGGCCTCATGAAAGGAAAATTTGGTTCTCCATTTGATTTCAGAAAGTTTTGTTCATATAATTGCAAAAAAGGGTGTTTAGGTAACCACTTGACCTTTAGAAAGTGCACCTTCAGGCCCTGTGGAAATCTTGTATCTGTTCTGTGAAAAAAATGACTTCAGTTTACAGAACTGTCTAGAAGGCAGATATCATAAATGTTACTTTTACTTTGAAAGGAGGAAGACACGGTTTCTTTGATACAAATTTTAGCTATTCATCAGCATTTGGGCACCAATTATTTCAATGCCAACATGCTCACCAAACTAAGTCAAGCTTCCGGAGTTCTGATTTTCACTGTCCCTGCTGACTTGCCCTGTGACCTTGAACAAATCACTTAGCTTGTGTGCCAGAACCTCTGCAGCTGTAAAGTGGGCATCCTGATAGTTATCCTTGCCAAGTGCATCAAACCCAATTTGATCAATTTGGAAAACATAGCCTGAAGGAAAAGCGCTTTTTGCTGTAAACAATAGTTTGGAAACCAAAATCAGAAAGTGGAGCTCCACGTGTTATTACAGTCATTGTAGAATCTAGGTGCATCCCAATGGTTCATGCTCCAAGGAGCTCATAGCATTTGAAAAATGAATTAGTTATGACAGTATTGAAGAGGAAGAGCCAAGCGTAACCCACGTGACTAATTAATAGTGTCACTGAGTGCCTACAGGTCTCTCTGATGCAGCAAGATAGTCAGCATGGCCCTGCCCATATGGGAGATCAACTGAATTAGATCACGATTGGAAAGCTCAACTGTCACCCATAAAGACCCAGCATAAGACTTTTACAGACATGCTAACTTCTCATGTTATAACCTACCTGGGATCCTCAGCAACAGAAAGACTTCAAAAGTACTAAACTGCATCTACATGGGTAACACAGGGATTTTCCAATCCTGTTAAACTAACTTGACTGGATAAAATGCCTTTTTACCCTGTGTACATAGGACTCATGGGAGCTGTGAGTGCTTAAAGCTTCTCAGGATCAGTCTCATTCCTGACCTGGAATTTTTTTTGGTAGAAATTGGACTGTGAAAATTCAGAACATAACAGAATTGTTATATATCTTAATGCTGACTTGGCCTGTGCTAGAACTCTTCCCAGAGCAAGTATTCCAGGCTAGCATATAAATTAAAGCTCATAAATCAGTTGAGAAAAATCTTCTCCATAGAAATGGCCAGCATGCTAGAAGGGAGTTAGAGCTACAAGCTCTTTTTGATGAAGCCTCGCTGGCTATCAAGCTTCTCAAGAATGCGCAAAGCAGTAGAGTTGTTTGGCTTGGGAGTGCAAGTGGAATTTTTTTTTCTCTTTTGTGGACAATAAAATTTAACAGCTCTTCTTCCCCTGAACGCTGCTCATGGTGACCCCAGTTAAGAGACAACAGCATAGATATAATCTCTGGAAATCATGAAATGATTGATGAATAGCTGAGGAGCTCTGAATAACTAAATGAAGTCCTTCTTGTTTTCGTTAGCAAGTAAAGAAAATACTTTTAGCATTTTACTGTGACTTTTGGGGTCAAAGAGAATCTTGAATCCAAATACAACAAACCTATAAGGAAGATACTGCCAGGAGTCTGATGGTTAGACTAGGAGCCCTCCATCAGGCTCAGATGTCAAAAATAAAGCTTACTGAAGAGGGATTGAATTTGAGCCTTGTGTGGATCATGGGAATTTGGGGTTTACTATGTGTCCTTTCTTTTTGGAATAGATCTCATTACACTGTGTGTACAGAAGCAGTCACTGGCTAGAGCAGGTGAAAGTAGCTTAATGTATCAAGGAAACAGTTGCAATTAGAGGACTTTTGCAGTTCTAGTTTTTTAAAATAATGCTTTCACCTTCTAGGTCAGTGTTCAGGTGGGCCTGACAATAACTATGCCAAGGAAATATGCAATGGGTCAGTGTACAGCCCCCTAGCCCTTAACATTTCACAGTGGCAGCTAAAAGCAAACCCAGTTCTTCTGTTCCCAATTCACAGGCCCTTTGCCCGAGAGCTAAAGCATGGTATCCCATGAGTAATTAACAGGGATCTGGGTTTTCCATTTCCCACAGAAAAACGGAGAAAACCACACATTTCCCAGTTTTATCAGAAAAATGCAGATTTCCCCTTTTAGCAGGGAAACCCACAAATTTTCCCCTTTTGTAAAGATCTCTGCAGGTGGAAACAGTTCCAGCCTGTAAGAGATGATTGCAAAAAGGGCAGGAAAGCCCCAACCCAGCCTGAAGGGAGAGAGGAAAGGGCAGCGTCTGAGGCTTTTAGTCAGTCTCAAGTATTGGGCCAAGCTCACTTTCCTTCTGAAGCCTGTGAAGTGGTAAATGGGGCTTACAGGGGGCTGGGGGATTTTGCAACTGGCTGGGAGTTGTGGGGTTTGCAGGAGCTGGAAGGTTTTGCAGCCAGCTGAGAGGTTTGAAGAGGACTGGGTTTTGCAGCAAGCTGTGGGGATTTTCAGCAGCTGGGAGCTGTGGGGATTGCAGGACCTGGGCGGGGGGTTGCAGCTGGCTGGGAGTTTTGCAGCCTCCCTGCTCCCAGCCGGAGTGCCAGGCTGGCTGCATATGGAACCCAAGCGGTGCTATCAGCCTGACCAGGCTCGG
Source organism: Crocodylus porosus (assembly GCF_001723895.1). NCBI lineage: Eukaryota > Metazoa > Chordata > Crocodylia > Crocodylidae > Crocodylus > Crocodylus porosus. The sequence goes on from NW_017728914.1 coordinate 6,471,125, forward strand.
CTCCTCCATATGCGACTTCCCTTAAGGGCCAATAGCCGGCTCATGGTCCACGTGCAGCCAGCCAGGTGGCCACTCCACATCTTCCCCCAACACCTCCCCACTCTCTCAGCCCCTCAAGCCAACTCCCCATGGGAGTGTGTCCAGCATCCACACACACACGCATGTACAGATGCATATACAAGTGTACACCCATAGATGTGCACGGGGTATGCATACACAAAAAAGGAGCACCAGCAAGGGCCGGGGGCCTGTGGAGGGCCTTTGATTTTAAATCATGGATTTTGCATTTATTAGAGAATGAGATTTTTTATTTTTTTTTTAAATCAGAGAAAATCAGTTTTCCTGGTGATTAACAATACAGAGACCACAACTCACAATTTAGCTGTTCTTTTTCATCCGATAAAGGACCCATGTGACATAGTAATTAACAAGTTCATTATAATATGAAGCCTCTACCTTGCTGATTTGAACCAGAATACAAGCATAACAGTAGTCCAGCTGGGAGATGAAAAATTCATGGACCCCACCTCTCTGTTGAGTTGGAATACCACACAGAACCTAACACACACTCCCTAACTCACAAATGGGCAGATGTAGATGGAGAATGGGCTCATCTGTGATGTATACAAGCACATTCTTGATTATGTGGATGAGCTGCTTAGATACAACTCCCTTTGAAGAGGAGACTTGTCATGCCCGAGTTATTACTCTCTTTAATGGAAGACTGAGAATATGCCTACATAATAGTAATTTGCTAGATTGGGCATATCTACACAAGACATTTACTGCAGAATAGACTAATTAGCGCTGCAGTAAATGTCTTGTGTCTACATGTGTAACCCAGGCGGTACTCCAAGATGTGCACTTGCTCTGATCCCTTCAATTGGAAAGGGGGTACAAGTGCTGTGGTGGGTATAAAGGGTGTTCCCCTATAGAGAAGAGCCAGATCACCAATGGGGACTTAACCATATACCTTTTAATGTAGAACAGTAGTGGGAACATAACAGGTATAAACCAGGGGGTATAGGGGATACTACAAGGCCCTGAGGTGGCAGAATTCAATAAAGGTTAGACGCTTACAATCATAGACATATTCATCCAGTTGACAAAAAACCAAGGTTAACAGAATATAAAACACAAACAGCAGAACAGAAAATACTGGTAGGTGAAATATAAAAAGGCACCCCACCTCCTGGAGGAGGGGGAGGGGAGGAGAGGGAAAACACAATGACCCCTTTCCGCTGCAACAAGAATGTCTCCCTATCATTTCATTCACCCTAAATCACTCCAGCTGGGACTTGAACTTATCTCTCCCATGTACTAGGCAGGAACTTTACCACACAGCCACCAGTGCTAGAACTGTTTCAAAGTCCTAGGGATCTTGACCTTCCAGGAGACCATTCCTCACCTTGAGCTTCCTAACCTCTTATTGGAGGAGCAGGAAGCAGAGCTGGGAACCACTCAGGTTGCTGCTCAGATCCTTGCTGGAGTTGGGGAACCTCTCCTGCTGGCCACAGCCTCTCGTAGGGGATCCTGGAGCCCAGCCAGGAGCCTCTCCTGCTGTCCACACACAGTGCTGCTGAGGGTCTAACTGCTGCTTGCAGGTCAAACTCCTTCAGGTTCTTCTGGGGCAACTGCTCCTGCCCAGCTCTTGCCAGCTCTTTGAAACTCCTTCCTTGTAGTCCCTCACTAGTCTCCCCTGAGTCAGCTGCGCTGCCCCTTTTATCCCCCTCCAGGTGACCCAAGGGGCAAATCAGGGGACATGGAGGGTGAGTCTCTGGGGCCTGATTGGTTAGGAAAGGGAATTCCAAGCTCTCCAATCATCTTTTACCCTTTAAAAACCCCTGGGCTAAATCACTACCAGCTAGCCCATCACACATGTGTGGCCTTATATGGCTGCAGGAATCGAATAAACTCTGCAACAGGGTAGTACTTGTAAATATCCTGCTGCAGAGCTTTTTACTCTGCAACAGCTCACTTACAGAGACTGACACAACTGAGGCACAAGGGCACTTCAGTGTGAGGTCTGCCAGCCAGCTAGCCCAGGACTGGAGTACCTTCATACTCCAGCCACGCCCTCAGCAGCATGATGAGCTGGGTTGGAGTAGCCCTGGGTACATGTTCAAACAGCATGACCAGAAGCAATAAATTCCAGTGCAGGAGTTTATTGTTGTGCGCTAATAGCAAGTGTAGACGTACCCACTGGGCACATCTAGACAAGCCCGCACACGCTTCTTGCAGCATTTCAAACCCCATCTCAAACAGGGTAGGAGTGTTGTGTGGGTTAAAGGCTCAAAATGTGAAAATAAGGGTGCCTGAGGGGGACACTGAGCAGAGCTCCCTGGGCTGCACCCACCGGTCCTTAAAGGCATCCAAGGAGCTGGTGGACACCACCCACTGGTGCTCCTCCTGAAAAGGTGAATGGACAAGTGAGAGAAAAGCAGCCCTGCAGCCTTTGGGCATTTTCCTGGCCTGAGCCACCTTCCTGGTCAAATACAGGGCCCACTTGGCCAGGGCCAGGCAGAGGTTGACCAGGAGGTCCTGGAACTTGGTGGGGCCGTGGATGGGGTGACCAAAGACAAAAAGGTGGGGGGTGAAATTCAGCCAGAACCCCAAGAGGAGGTTCTGGAGGTGGAGTTGGAGCAGCTGCAGCCTGGCACACTCAAGGGTCATGTGCACCAGGGTCTCCCTCTGTCCACAGAAGGGGCAGGAGACCGGGGTGTCCATGAAGCTCGCCACATACATGCCTGTGGCAATGGCTCCATGGAGAAGCCACCAGATGAGGTCCCCAGTACCTCATGGGATGAGGGTGGAGTACAGACTCAGCCACTGGGGTGCCCCAGCCATGCCCTCATCAAGCAGGTCCCACCACTTGGTGTCTGGGCGAAACTCAAGGGCGACATGATGGACAGTGCAGCACACAGGCATGTAGAGGTAGCGACAAGGGACAGTGGAAAAGTGGACTGGTCTGGTGTCCAGCAACTGGCCCAGATGGTGGAGTAGGGGGCACCGTGAAGTCAGGCAAGGCACTGGCCCCATGACAAACTCTGGTGGGCTAGAGGACACGGTGCGGGGGAGAGGATGGGGGCCACCACCGCACAGGACCTGGTCAACAAAGGCAAGGGTATCAGGAGATGGGGCAGATTTCACCTCCTGGACCAAACGGCGGGTCTACCCACAACACATGCAACCTATGTGCTGGGCCAGTGCAGCAGGGTCCACCCACTCCCATCTATCATAGTCCAGGAGGTCTCCAATATGGGTGACACCAGCCTGGATCAACCTTGGTCACAACTGGGGCACCTCTGAGGTCAGCACATCCAGCTGGGGGTTCCAGAAGAAGGGCTTGATGAGCAGGTTGGCACCCTGGATGACAGTTGTGGGGGACCTGGAGGTGGAGACCAGCCTCCAGGCCTGGAGGAGGTCCTGGTGGAAATCTAGCAGCGTTCACAAGTCCTGCAAGGAGAAGCCCCGCAGGCTGAGGAGCTGCCAGTCGTATCGGAGCCCCCAGAAGTGGCAGAGGAAAGCACACACCAGGTGGCCCCATGCCACCTTATAGCAGTCATTGCAGGGCCTGAAGGCAGAAAACCAAAACCTAGCTGCACAGGTAAACCAGGCCCTAGCTTCCCTCCCACAAGGAAGAACTCCAGTGCCTGTCTCTAGAATCCCACCAAGACCTTAAGGGGCACAGGTGGAATGTGTAAGCAGTGCCAGAACATGGACAGGACCAGGTGGCTCTTTCCTGCTGATTCAGGGGGTCAGATTCAATGATCTATTGAGGTCCCTTCCAACCCTACCATCTATGAATCTCCCAAAGGACCTGGACACGTGAGCGGACAAATGCACCATGGGCATAGTGGCCACCCAGAGCACAAAGCTCTTCCTGCCTCTCCCAACACTCTTCACAGAGGGACAGGTTGGTTGGGTCAGTGGCCAGGTGCCTCTCCAGCTCTAGCACTTCTTGGACCCCCTGCTGGGTGTGCCCCCGAGTGTAGCTGTGGCAAAAAAGCCGGATGCGCACCTTCCCCACATCCCACCATCTCCTAGCCAAGAAGAAAGCTACCCATTGCTCCTGCCAGGCCAGCCAGAACTCCTGGAAAGCCTCCCTGAAGCCCACATCTTCCAGCAGACTGGCATTGAAATGCCAGTAGGCTGACTCCGGACACCTAGGCCCTACCATGGCCTGAGCCCAGACAAGGTAATGATCGCTGAAAGGGGTTGGCCGGATGCCAGAGGAGTGGGACTGGGCAAAGTGCAGCAAAGAGATATAAAACTGGCCCAACTGGGAGTGGCATGCCTGCTCCTCCCCCACCCTCACATAGATGAAAGTGGGGGGGGGGGTCAGCAGGATGATAGGCATGCCAGATGTCCACCAGGGAGTAGTCTGTCAGGATCTCCCTGATGACATCCATGGTGACAAGGTTCCACTCCCTGTGTGACTGGTCACACGTGTCTAGGGTGACATTAAAGTCCCCACCAAGGACCAGGCACTCACAAGGGTTGAGGGTGCCGATGTAAGTGGTCACCTGGCAGAAGAAATCCAACTCTGGGTCCCTTACTGGGGCATACACGTTCAGAAGGTTCAGGACCAGCTCCTGCACCTAGACCTGGAGGTGCAGCAGGTGGCCCAGCACCGCCTCAATGTCCGGGAGAACCTCCAGCTGCAGGCCTAGGGAGAACAAGGTGGCCACTCCACGAGGTGGCTGAGAGGTGGCTAAAAAAAGACCCTGCCTCCCCACTCCAGCTGCCAATTTGGCTTGTTGGCTGGAATCGTCAGGGTCTCCTGCAAGAATACCATGTAGTACCCTGCCTCCTGAAGAAAGGAGAGCACCCGGCATCTCAAGACCCTTCCTGCAGCTGTGGACATTGAGGGTCACAATCTTAAACAACCTCATGGCTGGGGGGGTGGAGTAGATAGTTCAGCAGGGGCCTTGCTCATCTCAACATCCAGTGTGGGGCCCACCAGTTTGCATGGCACCCTCCCATATGCATAGAGGGTATCTATGAAACTGCGGGCCCATCTATAGATCTGGACATTGCAGCTTTTAGGCCCCTTGCCTTCCCCCACCAGCACCCTGGCAGTGATGAGGACGTTGTCAAAAATCTCCCCAGTGTCCCAAGGCTAGCTGTACCTTGGCAGACCAGTGGGTGTAGTCATGGCCAAGAAATACAAGTAGCTCATCCCTGGAGACCACCAGGACCAAGAGGTCTGCAGGCTCCATGAAGCCTGCTAGTTCTCAGGCATCCTCCTCCTGGTCCTGGGGCTCAGAGGGCTCCTTAGACATCATCTGAACTCCCCAGTCCACTAAGACTCCAGACTCTGGATGGGATTCAGAGACCTCTGCAGACCCCTAGGACAGAGGTGGGGGTAGGGCCCCTTCATAAGATGATTGGGTAGAGCTGGAGCCCTGGGGGTCTGTGCAGGGTCCCCAGTGAGATTGGCCCGTTGATTAGGGAACCCCACAGTGACCCCCTCTGGTGTAGGAGTATGGGACAGGCTGGAGGTGAGGTTTTCCTGGGAGGGGGAGGGAAGAGACCCACCAGCACCAGGGTGGCTCCAGCTTCTGCCTCAGTCTTGGAAAAGGGGACCCCGTCCCTCAGGACTCACCAGGGTGCCTCTATATCCCCCAGATCAGAGTGAGGAGGCTCTTCCACCAGGCCTTCCTTTGGGTAGGCCTCAGCCTCAGTGCCCGTGGTTTCAGGGTGTAGGCCCTGACCAGCAGAATGAGGGGCTTCCTCCATGCACTCCTGTTCATGATTATCTAGCAGCCCTGAAACCCCCCCACAAGGATCACCCATTTGATCTTTCCTGAGGGTGGGGTTTCAGGCTCAGCTGGGGAGACCCCCAGAGACTGGTTTACTACTTCCCCCCTTGTGGTGGTATTGGGAGGGGGAGAGGAGTCCTCCACATCAGAGGGCTCTAGCTGTGCCCAGGCCTTCCTCTTGCCTTTATGCCCAAAGGGGACCTGCACCCACTCAGCCATGGGATGGCCCTCAGGTAGACAGGCTCCAGCAAAAGAAGGCTAGGGTTGGGGGGACAGCAATGACAGAGGTAGGACTAGGGGTAGGGTGGGGCCTGCTCCCCCTTTCCCCCCTAGTTGATGCTGCCCTCTCTAGGACTCTGTTAAACCTGGTTGGAGGGCAGGGTCCCTTGAGCTCATGGGTGGGGGGGGGGTCATAGCTGTGGCTGGAGTGCCATAGGGGCCTGAGAGAGGTGATGCACCAGCGATAGGGGGAACCCCTCTTTCCAGTGGGACTCACAGATGCATCATGAGTGCCCCATGGGCCAGACAGAGAGGGCAAGTGCCATGGGGCACAGCACCAGAAGCACCACAGGTCTCCCAGTGTATAGAAAATCCTTACCAGGGCCCCCTGATAAGGAATTACCAGGCACCCCTCCTCCTCCACCCGTGCTCACAATCGTCAGCTGGATCATGAGCTGGCGATGGAAAGAGCACATGTGGCAGAGGGCAGGGTCTCAGCACCCCAGTGAGAGGGCCACCACTGGGGAGATAACTCTACCCAGGGTTTGGAGCTAGGGGAGCACAGCCCAGTTGGTGATATAGGGAAGGAAGGAGCCGAGGACCATCTTGGTCCCAAGCTCTTCTAGAGACTCAAGATGGGTGTATTCACCCTCCACCATGAGCCCCCTCTCCACTGCCTTTTGTGCATAGCCTCTGAGGCAAGGAAAAAGACTCCTTTGCCATGAAACGAGGAGGCCACCACAATCTTGGGGCCCCCCACTACCCAAGCCAGGGCCTGTACCCAGGTCTGAAAGTGCAGGTTCTCCTGCTTGGGCAGTTGGCACTTCACCCCGTGCCTGCAGGTGGATCCTGGAAAGGGGACCCCACTGCCTGAGCTGGAAAGGGCAGCGGTGAAGGGTCCAGGCACCAGGCTTCAGGTCTCCCTAAAGCTGCCTGTGCATAGCTGTGGTTCCCCTCCTGGAGTGCCACATTGATGGGACCGGGGCTAGGGCCACAGACAGGCTGAGTGGGTGTTCTGGCTGGCGTAGTGCACCTGGTCCTCTCAGGGGCTGGTGGCCTAGGCTTGGGGGCAGGTCCCTTGCCCTTACCACTGCCCTTGCCTTTGGTCTCCAATAATGGGAGAAGGGGCTCAGGAACCCCTCCAGGGGTGGGCCTGGCAAGGGGAGACCCTCTGGCCCTATTGGCTCCCTACCAGAGTCGCATCTGCCCCTGCAGTGGAGGTTGCAGGCTTCTGCACCACCACCACCAACCCAACCCTGAGGAGGTTGGTTGCACTCTGCCTCCAGGGTGGAGGCAGGGGCATGCATCCCTTTTGGGGCTTGGCTGGGATCCACCCCCATAGTGGGGGCTGCAGGAAGCTCTGTGGGGGCATCTGCCCCCACCCCACCTGAAGATTCCTGCCCTGCTGTTGTTTCACTTGAGGGCAGGGAAGACAATAAAGAAAAACAAAATATCCCATGGGGCTGGTGAATCTAGCAGGAGTAGGCAGGGAACTGAAGCTCACTGAGCTACAGCCCCACAGGAAAAAAAACCAGGAGGCCTATGCTTTGAGAATATTAGGGGAGGGGGAAAAAGAAACAAAACAAACAAAACACACACACACACACACACAAGGGCTTTGGAAACTCAAGCTGGCTTACTCAGCCACAGAAACACCAGGGCAGGGGGAGTGGACCACAGGACATACCACGCAAGGGTAAAAAAACCACCACACAGGGAAGGCTGCTGAGGCAGATGTAAAAGATGGCTGAAGCAGTGGAGGGGCTTTGTTTGGGGAAGATCTGTCCAGAATCCCCTCAGGCCTCCAGCCAGGTGCTCAGCAGCATAGCAATAGGCAGGAAGACAAAGATGCAGTGAGGTAGCTGTGGGGGAGGGCAGGAGCAGTCAGTCATTTAGGAAATAATCCAGTGCAGGTGTGGTGTCAGGTGGTGCAGCAGGGAATCTCCCTCTCTCCTGAGAAGGGGCAGCAGCAGAAACAACAGCAGCAGTGGTGGAGCCATCCAGTTCAGCCACTCAGGGTGTGCTTCTGGTGAAAGTGGAGGTGGCCTGCCAAGCTGGGGCAGGCAAGGTACCTTTAGGCTCTGGCAGTGATGGTGGGGGAGGGGCCCACAGGCAGCACAGGCTCCCTCCCCAGGCTGTCCCCAGACCACAGCTTGGCTGTGGGCTGGGCAGCAGGCCAAAACAGGGGTGCAGAAGCTGGGGTGCACTGCAGTGCAGTGGGCCCCTCCCTGAGGGGGAGCAGCAGCATACAACCTTCCCCTTGGGGCAAGGCGGGGAAAGCAACAACAGCATTAGCCTAAGGCAGGAGGGAGTGCAGCCAGCTTATTCCAAAAGCTCCGAGACCAAGCCAGCAGCTAATAGTAGCCAGAGGCAGGTAAGGGCCTGGCCATCTTCTCCCCAGAAGCTCCTGAGACCAAGCTTGCAGCAGCCTGGGACAGGAAACGGTGTGGCTAACTTCCACCCAGAGGCTTCTGGCCCTGTGCTACTTGCCAGGGCAGCTTTTTGTACTGATGGAGCTAGGACAGATCAACTTTTTATACTGCTGGGGACAGCACAGGTGCTGGCCCCGAGCTGTAGCTCCCCCTGGCTGCAGATCATGGAGGAGTCAGGCAGGGTTATTTTGCCCTAAGTGGCACAATTTGCTCCACAACAAAGTGCATGTCCGGGCGCATGCACTGAGGCAAAAAGCCCCAGCTCAAATTTGCACCATTTCTATTAGAGCTGCTGCTGGCACACCCATTGATTACTGGTAGCAATCTAGCCACAGCAGCTTAGAACTCATCATGGGCTGGTTAAATACTTGGATTGGAACCTGTGCTAATCCATGCCTGTGGCTAGACTATTAGTAATACAGAAGCTGGATCATTAAAGCTAGCTTGGGTGTCACAGCAACAGCTGCAGCATAGACATACACAGATTCCACCTAAGCTTCCTCTCTCGATCATCATGCTATACCTAGCACTTCACTCTGTTGTGAGGAAAAAGTCCTAAGTGTGAACTGTAATAAAATCTGACACTCTGGGGACACATCTGTCTGGCACACTTAGCACATCAGGTAGCAGCACCTTCAAACACTACACATTGTTGAATATGGGCTGCATCCAAGTGCATTTTAAGTGGGCTGATATGCACTACTGTATGATCTACCCTGTTATCTTGCTCATGCTAAGTTATCTGTCAATAGTACAGTACAAATGTGGCTACCATGTTTCTGATTTAGGTCAGAGTCCACATGCAGCAGCACAGTGTGTTTGCTTCCCTGGTGTGGGAAGCCTGCCTTATGGACATGGCTTTCAGTGCAACTCTTGGGTAACCATTTCTCTGAAACATGAAACTTCCTATTTGTGTAACCAAGGGTCTTTAAACATTTTTAGAACCCAGAACAACACCAATTGGCCTATCGTCAGAGCTCTGGGTCCCTGATATTCATCATGTGGAATAGTATTGTATAAAGCAAGTTTGTTCCTCTTCTCTGATGCTTTGTCAACTGTGCTCCTCTTCCACCTTCAGAAACACTCAAGAGATTTTAAGGCCAGAAGGGTCCATTATAATTTCATCTGATTTCATCCATAATTAATACTAAACAACCTTGCCCAATAATTTTTTTAACAAACCTAAAACTTCTGATTGATCTGTAGGAGATCTTTTAAAATATATATTTAGACTCCAGTTAGGGCCCTGCTACACATTCCCACACACAGAGATTCACAGGAGTTTAGGGCAGGAAGGGACCTTGTGTGATCATCGGGCCCAGCCCCCCTGCTCTGGGCAGGAAGGACTGCTGGGGTCAAATAACCTCAACAAGGTGTGCGTCCCAAGGGTGCTGAGGGAGTTGACTGATGTGATTGCAGAGCTACTACCCATCATCTTTGAAAACTGAGGATGATCGGGAGAGGTCCTGGATTATTCAAATTAAAGCTGACTAGAAACCAGCTAGAGTTGTTACACATTTTCAAGCACAAACATTATAGCTGGTTGGCTCTTTTTATATTTGGATTGTCATTTTTATCATGTGATAATTACTTTGCATGCATAGCTGGTCTAAATTTATTACACGATTAGCCAGTTAATTGTGTAATAATTACTTTGCACTTGTAGCCCATCTTACTTTGCAGGTGTGGCCAGTCTAAATATATTATGCGATTAACAAGTTAATTGCATAATATATGTAACTAGTAGGAGAGGTCTTAGAAAATGCAAACAATGGTAAATCCATTATGTCAAAAATGCACATGCCTCATTTGATTATGTTTAGGTGAAGCTTCCAACAGCTATAACTCATCATATCTTTTTCTTTTATCAGACATCTTTATCCTTGTAGGTTTGTGTAGATTTGTTTTCCTGCTGTCTGTCTATGATGAGAAAAGCAAGAATCTGAAGATGTTCACATATTGACAGAGAGTCAGTGGATGTCCCTTTCTTTAATCAGCACTGAGAAGACCTTTTAACACATCTCTATCTCACACTTAATCTAAAACACTTACACACTATTTGGGATTCTTTTATTTTTTTATGGAAGCAGTTTCCACATGTTGCTGCTGTTCCTTCCTTCTGATCTGATAAAGATCAACCATTGACCCATAGCTGAAACATCATTCATTGGCAGGAGACTACATTCTGGTCTTCTCTTAAAGATACAAATACATGCCTACAAACCCCAAAGTAAGAGGATAATTATGAACAAAGCATCATCCAAACTGGGTTTTTTAAATCACAGGCTTTTGGGCCCTGCCTTTTGAGTTTTTGTAAGTTCTGCTACTGATCCTCTTAGACTTAACCTTTCTTTGCCTCAGATTGTAAGAGCAGACCCAAATTTCAGATACTAAATTTTCTCTATGAAATTTGTTAATTTGGGATCTGAATAAGGCTCTGAGAATTTTTTTATCATTCTTGACCAGCCATATTATTTTTGTTGGGACATTCATCAAATGCAGAATGGACCTGACTCCAGCTCCTCTTACCCTAGCCTATCTCCATTGAAAGAGATAAAATAACAGCTCTGTATTTCTGCAACTGATTCAGTCCCACAATTCAGATGTATTTTTCATTCCTGAAATTCATCTTGCTGAAGTCTGAATCAATAAAGCACAATTACAGTATGTGTAGATCAGGTATGTATTGGAGTCTAACTGCATCTCTCCTATCTCTGACTCATTTGTACTGCACAATTATATCACAGCCTGAATATAGAAGACTTGGGATCTAACATACCATTACAGGTATGTCCCTCATAACACAGCAGTTATACTTAGTACTATAAAACAACCTTAAAAAGACTGTAGTGGGCAAATGATACCATGTGTTGGTTCAGAGCACATTCATTTCCAGCCATCTAAGGTTTGGCTGGAACTGTTCTTCTAAACCTAGATACATATGTTGGCTTAAAGGCACCATAAATAAAGTAGCCTAACAAACCAAGGCAATTGGTTTTAATAAGAATCTTGGCTTGTTTTGATAATGCACTGAGTCTTCATGCTGGCACCAAGAATATTTTTTTAGGAAAATGTATGCATCTTTGCAGCACTCAGCAACTAAATCCTCTCTGCATTTTATGGAAAGGGTTTCCTGGCTATCCACTTTCTAACATATTCCAAGTCTCTTCCAGCTGATTGTTGTCTGGGCTGAAAATATTTTTATATTAAGCTCAACAACTTGCAGCAGCCATGTGTGCTGCCAGTGCTGGTGAGCTGAGCGTGCTGATCACAAGCAGCCTTGCTCTTGTTTCCAGTGCATTTGTGAGGTGTCTACAACCCTTCAGAATCCTCCTGAATCACAATGTGCAGATGTGTTTGTAATAGCTACAGAAGTGTCCATCTCCTGATACCCAGCCTTATTACAAGCAGTAGCAATAATCCAGGAGTTCAAAGGCATTCAGGCTCAGCAAGGGTTTTTCTGCAAGAAATCTGAGATTAAATAAACTTGAGCCCTCTTCAAGGAGAAAGCAGAAGTTGGAGGGAGAGAAGCTGCCTCTCAGCTACACAGCATGCATCATCGTGTACCTTGGAAAATAGCCAAATGAGGTGCATCGCAGACTGAATCTGGCCAGAACATTTCCCAAAGAAGGGCCAAATAGATTCATGTCTGGTGCAGTGCCATTGATTGTAATGGGCTTATGCCAGGCATGGGTTAGGTGCCACATATCACAGGCAGCCAAAGATCTGAACATGACCCAGATGCCCTGTAGCCTTTGTCCTAATTTCACTGGACCACGCCCTGAGATGCTTGCTCAGTATTTACCCTGGCAAGGTCCCATATACTCCAACAGTAATGAGAGATAGGTGAACAACAAGTAAGGCTCTCCAGATTTCCTCTGCTCTTTTGTGTGACGAAGATGAGAAGGTAGTTTTAAAAGAAGATCTGAGGCCTCTGTTAGCACATGAGTGTAGGCAGTGAGCATAACACCTCTAGAGAACAGATACTGAGCTGAAATAGGAACTTTGCTTATTGACAAGGGACTAAAACCCTGTTCTTCTCCTAAAGGTAAATTACACAGGGCACATTAGAAGCAAATACTACAAAAGAAAAATTCCTAGGACACAAGGAATCACTTTGTTGGCCTGCCTTTCCTCTTTCTAACAGCCCCCAACTCTCTGTAAAAAAGAAAATATGTGCATTGTAAAACTGACTGAAGTGTCATTCCTGCTGACTGGGGCTGTTTATTGCATCCCAACTTCTGGGGCACCACTTTGGAAAGCTATACACAATTAAAAGTTCACATGGATCTCATTTAAAGGAGCAAAATTCACATATTCGCAAACTATATGACCTCTCTGGCTTTCCATCTTGTCATTCTCCTCCAGAGGGCCCATCTTCCTGAAAGCCTTTGTAAGGATACAGCTCAGGCCCCATCCAAAGGAACCTAAAAAGGCTGGATGCCCAACTCCCATTGCTGGATGTTTCAAACCACATTTGCCAAGGTATTCAGATTCATAAAGATGCCTATATGATTTGAATGGAAGTTATATACTGTGGCCAACTGAATGTTAAAATGGAATTAATTATATGCCTAAATACTTTAAGAATTGTGGTGCTACGTGCTTCTGGAAATCCCGCGAGGTACATATCTACATCTAAAGGCAACAGGATACTTTTAAAAATCTGGCCCCTGATGTTTTTGGGCACCTTTGAAAATCCTAGCACAAGTCTTTTCTGAAGCTGCCCTATTCAAGTTCATTGTTGGAAAGAACATTTCAAATCAGGCTTGACCTTGAAATAATTGTCAAGCTTAAAAGTTGTGAGTAACATGCATGCCATTAGCACACCCATTCTCCAGTAGACAATACATTTCAAGCCCTGGATAGCTCTAAAAGCTTGAGAGAGGCAGACATACAAGAGTGTTATGTCCTCTGTCTGAGAGCTGAATCCCATGGAGAGTGGAAATAGCAATGTAGGACAGCTGTGAGTATGCTTAGTATTAATATCAAATATAATGGTAATTCAAAACAGAATCACTTTGGTACAGATCTGAGCAGCACAAGCCAAGTTATGAAATGATATTAGCATCTGGATCTTAGAAGCAGCTGAGGCAAAGCCTGCCAGCATTTGCCATATGTCTCATCTGCAGAGAGTATTTAAATAACTAAACACAATGAGTTAATAAATACATGAAATAGCTTTGCAAGATAAGGACCTCTCCATACTAGTGGCATGGCAGATAATCAAAGCAGTCACATCCAATGGAAACTCTGAAAAGGGAAGGTTTAGATATAATGATATTGGATTCTCTCTTCTTTTTCAGGTTTCAGTTGGTTAATTCATATAACCAGTTCTGACAAACATTTACAATGATCCTTATCTTCTGGCAGTTGAGCAAATCCAAGTGCAGTTGCCAAAGTCCTAACTTTTTCATCAGAAAATAACTGGTTCTTTTGGGAAATGTAAACTGTTGCCTTCCACAGACCATCCAGTTGCATCCCTGTTGTCATTTTACCAGCATCAAAGACATACAAAACCATTGTATTTTCTGGAATTCTCTGGTAGCAGCTAAAGGATGAAATGAATCTACTGGTGGTCTGAGCTGATCAAGAAAGAAGGTTCCTTAAAAGACTGATTCTAAGAAAATTGTATAGAATAAGCCATGGGTGACTGGTGCCCCCTTCGTCGGGGGGGGCCATATGCCCCTTCAGCGAACAGTCAGCAACCGGGGGGGGGGGGCCCGTCCCCCCGAAGCTGATCCTGCCAACTGGGGAGTTGGGGATCCCCCTACAGCCAATCCCACCGGCCAGGAAGGAAGTCCCCTGCAGCCCATCTCACTGATCTAAGTGGCTGCAGCTGCAGCTGCTTCTGGGAGTAGCTGTGGCACTCCATTCCCCGGCTGGCACTTGCGGGGGGGGCACCGGCACTCCCAACTGTCCCCTCTGCCCATCACCTAAGTGGGGAGTACGGCCAGTCAGGGGGTGTATGTGCACCTTTATACACCCCCTGCACATCGTCACTGGAATAAGACAAATCCTGAATTCTTCGTTTGGTTTTTACCATGTAAGTACAGTAGTAGTAGTATCCTATTGAATTCTGGGGGTGATTCAACTGAGTTAAAACTTCAGAATGTGGACCTATAGGAAAGTTATAAGGGAAAGTGATATTTCTTTGCTTTTCTTGCCAAATAATCCAACCCCTTTGTAACAGCAATGCACTCTGTTCTGGCCTCTAGATGACTACTGGCATTTTAAGCACTGTTCTTCCCCCTGCTCAGAGTAGATCTATGTTATTACTATAGGCATTACAATGGTTCTGAGAGGTCCTAACAAATCTCAGCATCCTACTGAGCACAGGCCTCTAGTAAGGGATAGTCACTGTCCTACATAGCTTCCAATATCAACAGCCAGGACACTAAGGGTGAGAAAGGAATCAGAGAGGTAAAGTGACTTGGTTATAGAGCAAACCTTGGAATAGAAACCAAGCACCTGATTCCCAAGCTAATGCTCTACCCACTAGATCAATGACTAAGACATTGGTGGATACAAATCTGAAGCCAGGCAGGAATTTTCTCCTAAATCAGATTGGTAGGGTCCATTAGAGCTTTTTTGTCATTCTCTCTAGAGTGGGTCATGGTTTATTTCCCAGGATAACCTGGACACATTTCTCACAACAATTTCCCTATCACTGCTTTGGCCCCTGGAGCCTCTCTTGAGAGCTCCTGCTCTCTTTCTGAGGCACATCATTGTTGGTTTTGAGGGCTTTAGTTTTTTGTACTGAAGGGCTCAACTTTCTTCAGAGTGCTCAGTGCTCTGTGGTACTGGGGTGGGGGGCAGGAGGCAGAAAGGGTACCAGAGTGAGCAGTCTTCTGGAATTACCATCTATTGCACGATTCCCTGCATTTGTGAGGAATTGGACACAATGCCTGGATTGTTCTGTTCAGTCTTGTGTTCCTTTGCTCTGATGCCTAACTGAGGGGTGTCAAACATAATGGCCTATGGAGCCTCTCTTGCCAGTCCACTGGGTTACTAGCAGCCACCTGAAGCTGGGATGCATGGTCTGCTGCAGAATGCAGAGCAGTTCAGCTTCACTGGCTGTGGCCAGTAGTGGCAATTTTACCTTAACACCATGGCTGCCCCCAAACACTTGTCAAGCTCCCAGACCCCACTGCTGCCAAACCCATTTCCCTGGAGCCACTACCACCTCTCACCACTTCCACACTTCTTGCCACCTCTGGACTTGCTGCTTCAGTTGCCACTACTGCTGTACCCAAGCCAGCCATCCCCATGTCCCAGGCTGGATATGGCCCACATGGAGCATGGATCTAGATCTGGCCCTGGGACCTAAGTGAGCTTATCTGGTTTATCTTAAACCACCAAAGGGGTCTGGGACAGACATTGCATAAACTGGTTTGAGCCAAATCAGTGAAGTCTGATACTACATTGAACCAAGTTTATCTCAAACTGGTTTCACCCATTCTCAAACTGGTTTATGTGCCCTGAAGATCTGTTCTGTTGCAGGTTTAAACCAGCTTCTGATCTCTTAAACCGGTTTATGTGTAATATCTGTCCCTAGCCAGAATAACCTCCAGTTAGTTTCAGGTGGTACAAAATGTTCCATACAGTTGACACTAAACTGCTAAAAAAGCAGTAACATCTCCTGAAATTGAGTGATTTTTTTTATGAGCAGATGTCTGCAGCTGATTAGTTGTGCCTTGAGTAATAGGTGTCCAGTGTGGTCACTGGGAGTTCTTTCAGGGAGGTTTAAAGAACAAGAGTTGATTTAACTAGTCAAAATAGCATATGTAATATGCTATTTTTAATTTTAAAAAGAACTTGCTTCACTTCTTGGATGAGTTAATGCAAACAGCACTGGATTTACTAAAGAGACACCAGCCAAAAGACTGAGATCTAAATACTCATATTTGATTTCTTAAAGTGTGGTGGTTAAGGTGTCTTGCTATAGCTCCACTGGCAAGTGTTTGTGCCTTGCTCTGGACTCAGGCTGAAGGCCACCCTCAGACAACCCAGCTGTTATGGATGCTTAGCTATTCAGGCTGGGGAACGGAAGGAAGCCCAATGCAATGTTAGCCACACCACTCCTTTGCGTGCCATTGGCTATAGAAACTGGTGTGCCATAGCCAGGTTGGCCTGATGCACCATTTGGCTCCATCAGCCCTTTCCCCTCAGATTTCCAGTGGAGGACTCTAATCTGTAGGTGCATCTACACATGCATTTTAATGCACAGTAGCCTATTTTACTACGCATTGAAGTGTCACGTAAAAAACTGCTATTATGCTAATGCACAGTAAAATCAGCTACTGCTACTTAAGCACCATTTAAAAACTGTGCATATTCATTATTGCACATTAAGGCACCTAATGCATATTTCTTTAGTACTTCAGGATGCCTATACATGAGCAGGGAGGCTGCTCCAACTCACTTTAATTTCAGTGTGTCAGAGCAGACTTTCTTAATCAAGTCTGCTGGAGCATAGCAATTACAGCAGCCTCCTGCATCTCATGTGCCAGTATCCCCACACTTCAAAATGGTGGCAGGAGCACTTTATTTAATACCTAAGAGCTGCTCTAATTAAAGCACTCCTCCTCCACTCCCAGAGCGTGTGTATAAAATGCCTTCACATCAGAGGTACTAAATATAATGCACATTAAAAAAGTGCCTTAATGCACATGTAGATGACCCTGTATAGGCATAAATTCTATACAGAATAGAGTTGTACTGGAACACATTGAATTGCAGTTGTAACAGTCTGTTTCCACTATGTACAAAGAAGTGTCAGTGGAGTTTAAGATATACCAGAAGAGCAGGTTCTCGTTGTATGAGCCTGAGAAGAGAATTCTGCCCTGACAGTAATTCTTTCCACTTTGCCTTTGTATTTCTGCAATCTTTTAAGCAAGCTTTGTAGAGAAAACTTTAAAGTCAATTACATGGAAGATCCTGAGCAGGTGTCACCCTGTAAGTGGTACATTTTAAGGAGTTTGATAAAAAATATATTCTGGTACATGGAACAGAAGAAGGGTGTGTGCTCTTAACACAGTAACCAGTGTTTGCACACAAACACACCAAAATGCAATGGCTTTGAAACCACTCCTGGCCAACCGAAAAGCTTCACAGTGATAGGACACAATGGGATATAAATTAGAGTGGAATGCTGAGAAGGAATTCAAGCAGTCTGATCATACAGAGTAGTAATTCACCAGAAATACTTATTTACTTACTTAAAGTATAGCAACTATAGCAAAGCAAGTGTTCTTTAATGACACCCAGTGAATCCCAGTTATCTTGATCGAAAAGTATCAGTTTCTGCTCTTTGAAGTTACTCACCGTACCTAAAAACAGTGTCTGTCCACTTCCATCTAATTCAGCAAAATACCTGCATAGTCAGCAGTTTCACATTGCTCCACAACTGCCCTTTCCAGAAGTCTCCCACCTAAGAACTACCTATCTCCCATCTTAGTTCATAAAAGAAAGTAAGCTCATAATCTGAAATAATATGACTGTTACTGCTTAATGCTGCTGTCACATAGTTGGTAAATACTATCCACGCAAGGACATATCATTCTTGACTCTACTCTCTTTTAATGTGTCTTTGGGGTTTGCAGCTGTGCTGTTAACACCAAATAGTATGAACATATTATAAAACACCAGTAGCTTTTTCCTATTCATCATGGGTCAGAAATATAAACCCTGCTTCACATGAATGATAGCCACTTGGCCAGAAAGGGAGAGTGAAATGTTCCCCATATGAGGGATCCATCTCCTCCAGCTCACTCCACTACACGCAGACATACACACATGTACACACATGAAAACACACACCCAGGCAGCATCCACACATTCAGGCACATGTGCTTGCAGCAACTCAAATAGCAGCAGTACAAATTTGTGCCGGAGATTTGTGCCTCAGCACACATGCCTAAACATGCACTTTGGTGTAGGGCAAATTGTACCACTTGGCTCAAACTGACCCTGCCCAGGATCTGCAGGCAGGGGGAGCTACAGGCTGAGACCAGCATCTGTATTGGTCCCAGAAGTGTAAAAAGCTGCCCTGGCAAGCAGGTCAGGGCTCTTTGCCCTCAGGAGCTTCTGAGGCCTGGCCACTTGGTATCTGGGGACACTAGCCCCTTGTGCCAACTGAAGCAGAGTGGCCTCTGCACCCAACCTAGAGTGGCCCCTGGACACCCAGGCAACAGCCCCTGCAGCAGTCTGGTAGTGGGGGCTGCTGCCTGGCTGTGACCTGCTGCCACCCATGACAGCCTGCAACCTCATGACTGCATGCCTGCCAGACCCAGACAGGGACCGCACAGCCACCTGGGTAGTGGTATGGTCCCTGCACCTCTGAGCCAGCTGCTAGTGGGCCGTAGCTGCACAGCTGGCCTTCAGGCAGTACTGCTATCATGTCTTCTGGTGCCCCTGCTCTGCCATCTAGGCAGCTATCTCCCAGAAGATGCACTTATTATGGTGGCCCACTTTGAACTCTCAATTTCCGGAATCAAAAGTGAATGACTGTTCACTTGCTTCTTGGTTTAATCTCTGCACTTTAAACTAACCTGCAAAGACTGAATTGATTCAGTCTCAGGATTTTTGACTGTCTGTACTTAGCCAGGGAGACTGGATAATGGTTTAAGAATAAGAAACAGAGACAGGATCTTGAAATGGATCCAGACATGGGTAGGAAGCCAGTGTGTGTATGATATGTTCTCAGATGTTGTTATCCAGACACAAAGGAAGAGCCGGAATAGGAATAGACCAGTGCCTCCACTTCAGGACTGCATGCCAAATCCTCCTTTGGAAAAAAAGTCTTGCAGGTTTGTTATACAGAGTATAGTAAAGCACCTCCGCATGTGAAATGTTGAAAGAGTCCATGAGGCCACTCAAGCTGAGCAGATAGTGCAAAAACCTTCTGTGAATATTCATTCCAGTGTTGTAGTAGATTTACTGGAATGTTGTGGTGAAACTATTTGCGTCCACTAGCTGAATATTCCAGAAGTTCAGTACCAGGACTAATCACTAAAAAAGCAAATTTTAAGTGAATATTGAAAAATGTTAGAGAAAGCAAAGGATGAATTTGCAAACATCCACAGCAAAAACTTGTTTCTAAGGCCCTTGTTATGCAGTAATTTTGGGCAGCTCCTGGAGCTCTTAACACCTGGGTTCTCTGCACATTAATACCTGAAACTAGTTTTAAACACTTACTAGGTGGCGCAAAGTTACACCAATCCACGGCAGGATTACCTCTGATTCATGTTATCCAGCTCATGTTACTACTCTAGACTATGGTGTTGCCACTCTAGGCTACGTTCTAGTGTAAACACCCCACCCACCTCCACTCCCCCACTGGCCTGTATTGGTCCCACTGCCTCCCCTAACCCTCCCCAGCACCCCAGAT
This sequence comes from Crocodylus porosus, assembly GCF_001723895.1. Lineage (NCBI taxonomy): Eukaryota > Metazoa > Chordata > Crocodylia > Crocodylidae > Crocodylus > Crocodylus porosus. Next base: position 6,490,933 of record NW_017728914.1, read on the forward strand.
CCCTGCTCACTGTGCACCCTGTCCCATCCCCCCACCTTATTTGTGGCTGCCCATGCTGTCTGTCCCAGGGGAGCAAGTAGGAAAGGGTTAACCTGACTGCCTGGCCACCGCCACTGCTTCTGCTCTGTGGGGGCTCAGCCTAGAGAAGGACAGTAGCCCAGCAGAGACGGTGGTGGTGGCGGTGGTGGCAGTGGTAGAAGCCAGGCATGCAGGTTAACCTTCCCCTGCCTGCTTCCCCAGGACAGCCAGTTCAGGCAGCCACAAGTAAGTGGGGGGATTCTGTGAGGACCCTAAGGGGTAGGGGAGCAGCCCCAGGGGCAAGGGGAACCAGGGAAGCCCTGGAGGGTAGGGGGAAGCCCAGAATGAGAAGTGGGCATTCTTACCTTTCAGTCCTCCAGGCCCTTGCTGCTCCAAACTTGAACTAATGCTAACACCCATCAACATTTTTACCACTCACAGTGTAACATGTAACAAAGCCCTATATTAATTATTGCCCTCTTCCCCCACTTCCCTATCAGAGCACAGAAGAACACTTTGGGCTTGTTCCAGAGACTACTGAAGCCAATAGAAATCCTTCCACTGACTTCAATGGGTTCTAATCAAGCCCATGTGAGCTGTGTGTTCATGCAAAACAGCTTGAATGTGGACTTTTGAACAACAAACAACTCACTAACGAGCTACAGACAAAGAAGTTTTTTGAGATTATTCAACAAATATTTCCAAACAAGAAGTAAACCTGGAAAAATTCCAGGCTTTTCACACAGACAACTCACATACCAGCAAAGAGGCAATATCACTCAGAAATTATTCACTACAAATTACTCATTCAGCTCTAAGAGCCACTGTCTCCCCTCTACCTGAAAAGTGGAATGTGGGAGATTAGGTTCAGGTAGCCAGCAGGTTCACAAACTGAGATGACGTAGGAATGCATTTGATGCCAGTTTGCTTCCTTGGCCTTTTTACCACTAAATGTGGGCAGGAAAGTCTGGCAAGGCCACAAGGCATCTTACATGGTCATTATTGGACAGCTTATTGAAGCAAAGAGGATCCCTAAGCAGTCTGATAACCTTGGCAGGAGAAAGCATGGCTCTCAAATTTTCATCAGGCTGCCAAATAAGCAAGATGTTTAATGAGACAGAGAACTTAATGGAACAGGGATCACTCAGAATATGTCTACACTGCTGCAGCAGACAACTCAGCCTCACCCCTGGGTTTCTGGTGGGCTCAAAGGTAGCAACATGGTGCACACCCAGGGCACCCTCACAGATTAATTTCCAGGCTGGATCTGTGTGAATTTGGGATCAGGTGTGTAGATTTATTGCCCTAGTGGTGAGATTAGGTTTTTGCCAGTACAATGCAGACGTACACAGAATGGAGTAGAATACAGGTTCCCAAAGTTTTTACGCTGCAGCCCAGCAAACAACAGCCCACAAGTGGCCGCAGCCCAGTAAACTGTGGCCCAGCAGTCACAGTCGACTGCGGCTAGAATTTCTGACTGGAAGACAGGTAAGGATACCCCACCCTCTGGGCAGGGGGGTAGGCCAATCCCTGCGCTGCCATAGGCCCTGCAGAAGGAGCCATGGCCTCTCCGCTCGACTCTGGAGGCCTGCAGCCACTTCCAGTCCAACACCTGACTGTGCTGCAGACCAGCAGCCAACCCACCACAACTCAGGGATTGGGAACTCCTGCACTAGAAGTCATGTTGCACTGCTTGTAAAATCATCATGACAGTCACTGGCAACATATATTCTAACTGGGCCATTATTACTGCAGAAAGCAGCTGTGTGGGTTACATGAAAAGTGTGTTAAGCATGTTAAGGTATCTCATTACAGATACAAGTTTGAGCCTCACTTTGAACTGAGGGTAAGATCCAGCCCCAAGTGACCCTGCTTTAAATTGATATCTAGTTATTTAGGGTGGGGAGTCAGAGACAGCCAAACATGAATGTTAGCTACGTCACTCTCATGAAGGCCACTGGCTACAGAAACTACTAGGCCTTAACTACACCAGGCTGATGAGCCTTCTAGGCTCAGGTAGACCATGACTAATCTAAAGAGCAGTGGTGGCCAAACTGCAGGTTGTGAACTGCATGCAGCTTGCTGGCACAGTTCTTGCAGCTCTCCAGGGCTTCTCTCCCGAAGCCCCACCCACTTCTCCTCAAGATAAGTCCAGGGGACACCAGGCTGCTGACTCAGGGAGAAGTGGCTGGGATTTCAGTGGGGCTTTCACAGTGCTTTGGCAGAGAAGCTCCCCACTCTGTAGCTGCACCTCTTATGGAGGGGGTGGGGGGGCGGTTGATTACCTCCACTCCAGGTCACTCAACACCTGCCCCCTCTCCTCCTCACTCTCTGGCTTTGGTGGTGGATCAAATGTGGCTCCCAGGGTGAGTAACTCTGGCCACCCATGCTATAATGCTTTCCCTTTTCAGAAGTCATACACAGATATTAAACAATAAAAGACACACATAGAGAACTATGCATACATAGGGATTTGCAGCTGGGAAAGGCATAAAGGCATTTTGTTCTTTAAATATATGTATTGTCACAGGCTTATGGAGAACCATCCCTCTCTGAAATGGCTACAGAGGGCCACAGCAGGAGAATGATTCTCCTTAGGCACAAGGGTGAAAATGGCAAAGGCATCTAGTTGGAATACCACTTCCCTGACTACTCGGGGTGTGCGAAGCTTCGGTTTCTGGTTTGATTCAGAGAAGATTTGGCCTGATTCGGAGGCCGAGTCACCAAATCTGAATTGAATCAAGAGACCAAAAAAGCCCTCCAAATCAATTTGGAGCCTCTGAATCAATTTGGAAAAGATTAAGAGATTCTGAAGGCAGTCTTTCAGGGGAACAGAAACTGAGAAGGGGGAGGAGGAGCGGGGTGGTGGGGAAAGACTGACATTTGTAGCTGGCCAGTGACTGTGATCTTTCTCTGAGTCCCCTTCCAATCAGAGTGCTCTGGGGAGGGACGTAGAAACAGCGTATAAGCCTCTCTCTGCAGCTTTTCTGCCCCTTCTGTGAGTTATTTCTGCCTGAGCAACAGCGTCTAAAAGGACTGGCTTGGCTTCCTAATCAGTCTCCTGCTAGTTTCTGTTCTTGGAAAGGATTGGATACAGTTTACTAATTACCCTTGCCTAGAATCCCTATCCAATCCATTTATTTCAACTTATTCTTCCCCTCAAAACCCCTTGGTTGCTCTTGGGTTTTTTTCCCCACACTTTAAAAGAAAGCTGTGGTTTCCCTGGCAGTGTGATCCATCACTATGCAGGAAAGCACATACATTACACACACTCACACATACAGTAAACAAGAAGAAGAAGAGATATGAATTAGTTACACACACACACACACACACACACACACACACACA
>NW_017728914.1:6494401-6500368 GCF_001723895.1 Crocodylus porosus
CACACACACACACACACACACACACACACACATTTTCCAGCACAGCAAAGATTAATAAGAAGTCTTCTGGAATGGCAGATGCCAGGTCTTCTGGTAGGGGAGAGAGAGGGGCTAGAGGGGGTAGGGGGAAAACTGCAAATCCCCCCCACCCCAAAACATAGATGCATCCTCTTTCCTGAAAGCGATGTGTCTTCTTCTGCCAGTGGGAGCAAGGAAGTACGAGAAGTACCTGTTCCTGCACCTGCAGCACCTCCCCTAACACCAAAAAGAGCCACCAGAATCAGCATGACAGTCTTCTCCACCCCAATTTCATCTCCCAGCATGAGCCTGCCAGTGCCAGAGGAGGAGCTGAATCTGGAAGCAGGGGACCTGAGCACCCTAGCAAAAAAATTTCTGGGGAAGGAGGGGGAATCTGAGTTTGTGTTCCACACTCCTCAGAGTTCCCCTAGACCCAGGTCTCCTTTTCCAGAAAGCACCTCAGAGGAGGTTGCGGTTGTGGAGGCAAATAAATCAGCTGAGTCAGCTCCTGCTGTTGTTGTGCCTCTGCCTGCTGAGGAGAGGGAAAAGACAGGATCCACACCCTCAACCCAAAAGTGAGGGCAGAGGGATACTGTAGTACAGGATCATTTTGAGGTGGCAGATGATCCCTAGTATGCTATCTGCCAGGACTGCTGAAAGCAGATCAGTTGGGGCAAGGAGGTGAAACACTTCACCACCACAGCAATGCTTCTACCTCTCAGAAGGCAGCACCCTTTGCCTTTGCTCCTCCTCAGCCTGGCACCATTGTGAGCATGCCCAAAGAGAAGTCCCCCTCTTACTCCAAAGCCCCCATCCCCACAAAGCAGAGGCAGGCCACCCTGGACCAGTGGGGGAAAGCTGCAGACAACAGGGGGCACATTGCAAGGGTGAGTGAGATCACCCAGAACACTAGGAAGGTGCTTGCTCTGGATGGCCAGCTCTTCTTCTTAGTTGAGTGGCCAGGGTTCAGGTGGCTCAAGGCAATCCTGGCCCCATCCTGCCAAGTGCCAACATGCACCACCTTTAGCAGGTTGTGGTGCATGTTGAGGCATGCAGGGAGTACTTGAGGGAGGAGCTGCACAAGACAAGTCTGCAGAAAGCTCTGTACTTCACTTCAGACATCTGGAGCAGCCAGGGTAGAGGTCATGCCTACCTCTCCTTCACAGGGCACTTGTGCAATCAGTCAGGCCATCAGTGGGCTCTCCTTCAAGCAGAGATGATGGATGAGTCCCACACGGCAAGGCAGATCATGGTTGGTATGAACGGCATGGTAAAAGGGTGGCTTGTTGGGCAGGGTGAGCTCACTCATGGGTTCATGGTCACCGACAATTGGGCCAATATGGTCAAGGTAGTCTGTGATGCCAACTTTGTTAGCATCCGCTGTGTGACACACAAGTTCCACCTCATAGTCAGAGATGCCTTGGAGGGGGACAAGGCTGCTGGTGATGGTGCTGTCACTACCACCCAGCTGATTTTAAAATGCAGGAAGGTGGCAGGCTACTTCCACTGCAGCATCAAGCAGGGCAAGATGCTGTGGGACAAACAGACAGAAATGAGCACAAAATCATGCTGGATGTGGAGACTCAGTGGAACTCCATATACCTGATGCTGGAAATGCTGGTGGAGCAACAGAAGGCCATCCATGAGATGGCCTTTCTCAGGGAGATTGTGATCAGTGGCCCCCTTAACAAAGCGAAGTGGGATACCATCTCTCAGATCTTGGTGGTCCTCAAGCCATTCCTCAAGGCCACTGAAACCCTCAGCACTGTCGATGGCCTTCTTAGCCAGGTGATCCCTGTAGTGAGGGAGCTTGAGAAACAAATAGAGAAGTTCCAGGGGATCAATGTTCCAGGTTGGAGCAAGCCGCTTTCACCAGAGGTGCAGGTACTGGTGAAGCGGCTGAAGGAAGGCATCAAAAAACAGCTGGATCTGTTGTGGTCCAGTATGGTCCATGTGCTGGCAGGCATGTGCAACCCAAGCATGAAGGGGAGCATGTGCAGCACCAAAACTCTTGATCACTGGATGGAGGTGCTAGTGAAAGAGTCAAAGAGGCAGAAGGCAGAGGTGAGGGAACATGGAAGAAGGGGATCCGCTTTCCCATGCCAGCACTCCCAGCACCAGCCAGTCTCCTCCATGCCAGCCACTGCCAATGTGGGCCAAGGGCCTGGCTTAAATGTTGGGGTCCAGATGTACCAGACCCCAGTCTCGGGCAGGTAGTGCTGAGGCTTTGGTGGCTACCTATCTCACCAAAGATGTGGAGCTACTGGACTGCAGCTCTTTAGCTTATTGGGCAACCCACAGCCAGATGTGGCAGGATCTGGCCATGGTTGCCCAGGAACACCTGTTCTGGCCATCGACCAGTATTCCAAGTGAGAGGGTGTTTAGCACTGCTGGGGATGTTGTGAGACCCCACTGCACCTCCTTGGATCCTGGTTTTGTGGAGCAGTTGGTATTCCTAAAGGTGAACCTCCTGCTGGGGTTCCCCAAGCTCTACCTGCAGGTGGAGTGAGTGCCACCTTCCTTACTTCATCTGCACCTAGTTCATTTTTTTTAACCATTTAATGCCCTGCTCTCGGAGCTGGAGGTGGCACTCACTGCATCACCAGCCTGCAGGGGAAGAACATCTCCCAGCTGGGCTCCCATACCAGGACGAACTTGGAAGTATGGGCTGGGGCTAAGGGGAAGGACTGCCAGGGTTGGGAGGCCTTGTGGGGCTGTCTCTGGCACGTCAGCCCTAGGAAAAGTCAGGACTGAGGATCTCCCTGGTGAAAGGTGGGTAGGAGGTGCTTTATAACCTCTAGACACCACACGCACACACAGTCTTGGCTGGGGAAAGCCCAGACCTGTAAGATCTTTGAGAGATCTGAGACCTGCTGGTTGCAGTGAAATTGTGAGGCTCCAGGTGAGCTTAGCTGCCTGTGATGTCATTGGCAAGGCATGGGCTTTCAGGTTTAAACCCCTTCGTCAGGCTGAGGAAGCAACTAGTTGGTATGCGTATGCTCTTCCTGGATGGAAGGAATAGTATAGAAGCCAGAGACTGGCATGCAATGCAGGCAAAAAAGTCAGTCAGTGAAAATGTAAATTAGGTGTCAGGGGGTGAGAGACAGGTTTGGGGGAGGGTGGAAGGGGGATGTAGCAAGTAAAAGTGGAGTGGTACCTGCTACCTGGGGAGTCAGATGTCAGGCAGGTTGTAATGTGACATAAATCCAATGTCTATATTGAGTCCATGAGTTTCTGTATCTAGGAGAGTCATAAAGTGAAGTTCATAGGCCTGTCTGTGAAAAGTGGTTTGTAAATTCCCTTTGAGGGTCAAGACTAAGAGACTGGAGACAGAGTGGTTTTCTTGTAAGAAATGTGCCCGCACAGGTAGTTGGGTATTCTTGTTTGTAATAGATTCTGGTGCACAGTTTGTGGAGGTACTGGAGATACGTTGGCAGGTTTTGCATTTCTTGTCATGGCATGGTCTGGATCCATTCAGTGTGTTTTGGGCTGTAGGAAGTTGGCTTCTGGTGATGAGATTAGCAAGGTTCGGTGCTTGTTTGAATTTACAAACCACTTTTCACAGATGGACCAATGAACTTCACTTCACCAACCTCCTAGATACAGAAACTCATGGACTCAGTATAGGCATTGGATTTATGACATACTACAACCTGCCTGACATTTGACTCCTCAGGTAGCAGGTACCACTCCACTTTTACCTGCTACATCCCCCTTCCACTCCCCAACTCCCAGCTTGCCTCATACCCCCAATGCCTCAATTTACATTTTCACTGACTGGCTTTTTTGCATGCATTGTATGGCAGCCTCTGGCTTCTTTACTATTCCTTCCATCCAGGAAGAGCACACACCAACTAGATGCTTCCACAGTCTGATGAGTTTTTAAACCCGAAAGCTTGCAAAGAAAAATTTCTCCAACTATTCCATTGGACTAATAAAAGATATCAGAATGACCCTAAGAACTTTGTCTGGGCCATGTCCTTAGACCAACATGGCTAAAACCTAAACCCCTTAACACACACAAGTGACATGAGTTTTGCTTTCAGCAGTTTGAGGTGTAGTTTCACAGAAACCCCTGCATCACTCTGCCTGAAACCTGGCAGGCCTCCCTCATGCCTTCACGAGGGGCAATGTATGAGGCAGGATAGGTGCTAATGAGGGCGGCAATTTAATGCCCCATTCTCAGAGCTGGAGGCAGCAGTTTTGTTTCTCACCAGTCAGCAGGGGAAGAACATCTCCCTGCTGAGCTCCTGTGTCAGGAAGAACTTGGAGGTACAAGGGCTGCGGCTATATGGGGAGGAGGAGGCCCCACATCATCCAGGGCATGACCTAAGACTGCACCCTGCCAGGATAGGGAGGCCTGGGTGGAACTGCCAGTGGTGCAGCAGCCCCAGGAAATGCCAGGACTGCGAAGCTCCCCAGTGAAAGGTGGGTAGGAGCAGGAGGCACCTGCTCACCTTCAGCCACTGCACAGTCCTGCCTGGGGAAAGCCCAGACCTGTCAGATATTTGAGAGGCTTGAGGCTTACTGATTGAAGTGAAGTTGTGAGGGTGAGAGCAGGGGCTACCATGCCTGTAGTTTTCATCCCGCTGCACCTTAACACATACACAAAGTCACACGTCTCGAGTTTTGCTTGTCAGCATCTTGAGGTGTCGTTTCTCAGAAACCCCTGTACCTATCTCCTTGAAACTTGGCAGGCTTTGTGGCCTCATAAGGGGCTACCATCCCTGCAGTTTTCATCCTGCTGTGCCTTAACAGACACACAGTCACACATCACAAATTTTGCTTTGAACAGTTTGAGGTGTGTTTCCTAAAAGCTCCTGCACCTATATCCTTGAAACTTAGCAGGCCTCATGTCCTCAGAAGGGGCTACCATGCCTGTTTTCACCTAAATTTGCCTCAACACATACACATGACATGAGTTTTGCTTTCAGCAGTTTGAGGTGTATTTTCCCAGAAACCCCTGCTATCTCTTTGAAACTTGGCAGGCTTCATGCCCTCAGAAGGAGCCATCATCTCCACTGTTTTAATCCCAATCTAACAAAAAATTACAAATGTATAGGTATTTCAGTGATTCCCCATTATAGTCTATCACCAAATCACCAAACCTTTCCAAATCAGTGCTGAATCTTCTGAAGCCGATTCAGCTGAATCAGTTTGGGACAGTGATCCGAATCTCTGAATTGAATCACTGTCCTCCAAATTGGCTGAATCCAAATCAAATAGTTCCCTATTCGCAGAGGCCTACTATCTACAGTGCATTGGTGACGCATAGGGGGTACACCCCCTGCAAAAAGACACCACTGCCACTGCTGGCAGCGCCTGTGGGCAGTCAACACTCACCACCACCCCCTCGCCACTGACATCGCCAGGAGCTTCTGCGGGTGGTCCCCAATCACCGCTGGCTGCTGCCAACTCTGCTGGCAGCATCTGCAGGTGATCACCAACTGCCAGTCAGTGCTTGCCACTCCCCCTACCCCCCACCACTGACAGCGCTGCAGCTGCCTGCGGGAGCTCACCACTTGCTGCTGCCACGCTCCCACTTCCAACAGTGCTGCTGCCGCCTGCAGGAACTCACTATGCCCCCAGCTTCTGGGGGCTCACGGCGTTCATACTGCAGTGTGAAGCTTATGCCTGCAGCAGTTTCCTGGCTGATGAGGCAAGGCAAAGGCAGGTCTGGATTAGAGGAGTAAGCTATGCAGATGTAGTAGCCACTATTGGGTGGCACTATAACCATCCCATGGACTACAAGAGGAGGACTTTTACCCCAAGGCTTCCAGCCTGTTGAAGAACTAGTTTAGGGTCAGTACAAGCTGCTGGGAAACTATGGTTCAGGGTATGAACCTTCATGCAATCACTCCACTTTATACACTGCTGTATGCTTGTCCATTCACAGCATCTGAAGTGAGCTCCAGTGTCTGAAAGCTTATGCTCTCTCTCTCTCTCTCT
>NW_017728914.1:6500573-6560091 GCF_001723895.1 Crocodylus porosus
AAAAAAAAAAAAAAAAAAGTTTTTCAGTTAATTAATTTTTTTCTTCCCCTTTGAATTTACCTCTAGCAGCATTAACGGTTCCTCTTGATCTACTCACAAGATTCCATGATCCTACAGTACCTTCTTTTAGAAGCAGAGAAGTTGCAACACTATGCAGTAAAGTTCTTCTCTTTTTATTTGAAAAGGCAAGTACTCTATGCGCACACACCGATTCCCATCCCTAGATTTATGCAGGACTGTAATTTATAAGAGCTTATAGTTGGAGAGATTCCCATGGCTCTTGTCACATTGTCAGGAGCAGCAAGAAAAGCTGATAATGTCAGGCCAGAAAATAAAGCCCCTTGCTCCTCTTTATCAGGGCTGTACAGGAGATCAGTCAGTCTTGGGAAAACAATAGGATTTTATTGTAAAACAGCTGTCTTTTGCACTAATTTTTCTCCCTGAAATTCAGGATATCTGCATGCAGTGCCTGTCACATTCATTAGAACACTATTGTTCACTGTTGTTGCCAAAATCAGTAATAGAAAACAAACACAGCCTTGCAATGAACTCTGCAAACTCTCCCTTTTTTGTGCCATGGAATGAGCTAAGTTGCATATCCATGTATAATCACTGACATCTCATTGCTTGTATGTACGCAATACATAGGTACCATCCAACAAATATCAAACATGAATGCAAACCATTACAGTAGCAACAACATTCAAACTAAAATAGATTAGATAGAAGAAAATGGCTTATAGACTTTCTAACACACTCGTGTTTCTTTTGATTGACAACCTAATTTATTTAAATTACTAAATTAAGAAAGACATTTTATCAGCTTTCTTAAACATCACATTCAGCTCTTCCAGCAACAACAATAAACTATAAAAGTGAATTGGTAAAGTTACAAGACTACAGCTCATGTCAGTTAGTCAAGGAAACAAGTGCACTAGATATTATATGGCATTCAAGCCACCTAAGACTTCGGTGTGGTCTCCCAGCCATAAACCTGGGCTATAGTAAACTTCACTATGGAAATCGCCCAGTTAAAGTTGAATAGAGCTATGCTCATAAAGAAGGGATACAAACCCTTTGTTAGATATGAAAAAGAGAGAATAGCCTTCCTCTTAATACAGCTCTTATTCTTTTAGTATAAAATAAATAGGATGAATGTTTTGAGCTCTTACAGCTAAAGCCATTCGTTAGCTTAGGAGGGAGTTAAAACTAGTTTTAAAACTAGTCGTGTTTGAAATTTAGCACCTACTGTAAGACATTTATTTGTCTCAAATGGTAGAATGACACAGACTTTACAAAACTCCCAGTAGTTAAAATGCACGAAAATCATGTTCACTTCTTACTTTTGGGCTAGGTACAAACAGTCAAAAAGCCCAAGGCTGGATAAATTCAGTCTTTGTGGGTTAGTCTAAAGTGCACAGATTAAATTGAAACAGAAGTGAACAGATATCTGCCTTTGGCAGGACATGCAGCCTCATGCAGTGACTCAGGCCAGAAGCTAGAGGGTTGGCAGGGGGCACTAAAGCATGATTCTCTGATTGTGTGTTTACTTCCACTTCCTCTTCCCGCTGCCCCCAAGGTCTCTGGGATTTGCAGTCCAGAATTACAGCAGCAGGACTCTGCAGGATTGCTCATCACTTCCTCTCCCTGCTTCCAGGTGCCTCTAGGATTTATAGTCCACAGTTCCAGCCATCAGTAAATCTGAGCTGGGAAAGAGGTGTTTAACCCCCCTCCCTGGCCCCAGGCCTCAGCCAGGATTTGCCTGGGGGGCTATTTCCCCTCCATCGACTGAGCTGTATCCCCAGCCAGACTGGCCCCCTCTACCTCCTTGTCAGCTACCCCCAACTCCCCCAGCTAGGGAGCAGAGGGGCAGACAGCACAGAACAGCCCAGGGCTGCAAAGCATGCTGAGATGCTGGGGGACTGTGATTTAACTTGAACCAAGAAGGGGTCTGGGACAGAAGTTTCATAAACTGGTTTGATCCAAATCAGTTAAGTCTGATACATTCAACCAGGTTTATCTCAAACCAGTTTCAGCCATTTTAAAATTGCTTTATATGCACTGAGTTTCTGTTCTGTTACAGGTTTAAACCAGTTTCTGATCACTTAAACTGGTTTATATGTAACTTCTGTCCCTAGCCTTAGGGAACATCTTTAGGTTTAATGGTAGATTTAACCCAGGTATTCTTGAGTATCAAAACGTCTTCTTCAGCAGAGGCCCATCCAATAAAAGGAGACGCATATTCTCATTAGTTAATTTATTGGGATATGAATATCTTTGCTCTCTATCATACCCATTTTTGTTTCTTTTTTTCACTTGAAGCTATAGCACCAAAGTCCCATTTCCAAATAAGGCAACTGGTGTTTTGTTTGAATAAACACTAAGGTGCATAAGCACCTTACGCTAAAGCAAAAGGATATAAACAATGGGCCAAATCCTCAGTTCTTCCTTTGGTTTTTATAAGAGCTGGTCAAAACTTTTTCAACACAACCATTTTGTCATTTCCAGTTTTCAACACTGGTGCCAAATCATTTTTTTTCAATTTGCTTTTCAGAGGAAATGTCAAATTTTTGACTTTTCATCTTAATTCAACAGAAAGAATTTGAAATATCAGAATTTCTCACTAAGTGGAAATTCCAGTTCATGACTAGCTGTAATTTTTACTTGGTCCTTATCCACACGTAGCTCCCATGTAAATCCTTGGCTCTTAGAGAAGGTATAGGTTAAAGCTGATTCATAGGCCTAGCAATGCTCTGAGAGAACACTACTGGCAAACCAGCCTTTTACAAATCATTCCAACTTCAATTCAGTCTGTTCTCCTTGCAGGGAAAATATACCTCAGAAATATAAATAACATCTTAAATAAAATCAGATGCAGCTTGAAATATTTTTGTGCTGTTCTGGGAAAACCAATTATAGTAGACCAAAACCTGAGACACTTACCCCCTAAGTCTCACAAAATTCCTTCTGAATGCAGTTGACTTCAAATGGGAGATTTACTTGAGTCTGAGGCTCTGGATTGAGCCCAGTGAGATGGATTGCCACGGCATTACTATTGCTGTGTGCACTTAGACTTTCCTCTAGTGTTCTAAAAGGAAGGGCCTTTGGAGTCCTGCAGGTCAGACGCTGCCATCCTGAAGCACACGTAGCATCTCCTTTTACAGCTACTTCCATTGAGACTGTTAGTGGAACAGGGTACTGCTCCATATAAGGAAAGGGTGGCAGAATCTGATAGCCAGTCCTCTAGTTTCAAATGCATATGCCCTCAGGGTAAATTTTTACCTGTAGCCACCACCTTGCCTACTAGAATCCATCCACTGTTTGCCAGATTTCACTGGGCTCAGGAGATATGTGGTCTGTTGGCCCCACAGTAACAGAACAGGTGGCTATGGTGCCACACTGAGTGTCCTCCTGCAAACTGCAAAGTGGGTAGAATTAAAGGAGAAAAGGCTTGCCTCAGTGAGATCTCAGACCAATGATTAAGATGTCTTAACAACTGCCAACTGGCTTATCCACCCATCCTCTGGAACTGGAAGCAGAAGTGGCAAAGAGTTGGGAGGCACTATGCTGGTGCAAGGCAGTGCCAGGTCAAGTTACCCAAGCCGATTCCACACACATTTCCTACTGAACAAGAAGTCAAATAGCTGCTAATCAGACTGCCCATGGTACAGCACTGAGGAGACTACATTTCTTTCCATTTGGGAGCCAGTACACATAAAAGAGTTCAGTGTCTTAGCACAATGCTGCATGGAGCCACAGGAATGCTTGTGGGGGTGAAAGCCAACCCCCAGTTCCTCTAAGCATGCCACCCATTCATGACTCCCCCAGAGGCAGTGGATCACTGACTGAGAGACATTAGCTCAGACATTCAGCTCTTGCTCATCTTCCTTTTTCAAAGCCAAAATAATTTTAGTAAATCAGTCACCCTTTCTTCTGCATTATCCTTATAAATTTTCTTAGTTCAGCTGCCACAAACTCTGGGGATAGTTGTACCTGAAGTACATACTCTTTAGGAAATTTCTGGGGCCTCTCTTTTAATCAGGGTCTAATTGTTTTAGATCACCCCCAACCTGACATCATCCCTAAATGGCAAAAGAACAATGGCTTTGTAGTTCAGGAAATTAAATTCGGGAAATCAGGAAGTGCTCTCCTCTGGCATGGTGACTAAAGGCTGTTCCTGCCTCTACTACTGGCCTCGTGTGAGTTGTTTCAACTCTGGGCTGATGTCTCCCTTCATTGTTTATAGCAAAAGCACTGCAGAGTGAGGACTGTGCTAGCACATTCTCCACTGGTGCCACTACAAGCTAATACAGTGCAAATAAATACTAATTAAATACTGTCTGGAGTTGACTGAAATCTTGTCTGTTTACGTGTATGTTATCAAAAAGTGTACTTTTTTATTAAGGTCCCAGAGACCAGAATTTGAAGGGACCTTTAGATTTTTCAGGCCAAGATGGGCAAGGAGATTAGCTAGACAAGTTCTGCTTGTCCAGCAGCCCAGTAGCAATGACCCAGGTTCAGGAGAGGGTTACAAACTTTTGTCCTGTTCAAACAACAACTAAGCTTTCTGACAGAAATGGTGAATGATTGGTGAGAAGGAGATACAGAGAGATTTGCTAGACAGAACACCTTTATCTGCTTGAAGCAGCATCCTTTGCTAATTGACAGATCAGTGTTGAGGTCTAAAGATAGGAAGAGGAAGGAAAAGATAACTGGGGGGGAGGATAGCAAGGTAAAGTTTGTCCTATGTACATGGCTGAAAATACAAATGTCAACAGCAAAGGTGGTTTCAAACTGATCCAGAGAAATCTGGACATCTATAATCACCTCAGACAGTTAAACTCTGCATTATAAATGCAGAAAATTGGCATAGTAGGCAAACAAGCAATATATTCCAACTGCACTTATTTTGTAGGACAAAGTAAAAAAAAACTTTTAACTCCCAATTTACTCTACATCCCTAACAGCACAAGAAGGCCAAGAAAAGCCAAAGCAAAGATTCACCTAACCATGCTCTACAGTTAAAAAAGTCAGAATGCTGTATTTCCAAAGTCAGAAGCTACATTAGAAGTTCTGCAATGAGAATGACTGTGTGCTGGCAATGAACAAGGCAGAAGAGAGTCTTTGATGTACTCCCATGGCTATACCAGCTCAACAAGGCTCTAGTTTTATGTGATGACATAAAAGCTAGAAAAGCAGCAGTATGGCTAAATACTAAGTTGTAATTTTTCTGCATTCACTTCTCTATCTAGAGATGCATTTTAAAGCCAGTGGTCCAAATCCTGCTGTTACTCCAGTGTAAATTTAGAGTGGTTCCTTTGATTTTTACAGAGTTACTCTGGATTTATTCTTCCACTGAGAGGAAGGATTTGGTCCAGTTTTCTTTTTTAGCACTAGCTTATCCCCATGACAAGTCAATGGCACCCTTAATGCTCTTCTCTATAATACCCATACATCTATAGGATAAAGCCTGTCTTGTCTGCCTCTGTAAGAGGGGACAGAGATTTGGAATAGTTTCCATATCTATAACAGAAATCCTATTAGGCAGAACAGGACAGAGGGGCATGAGATGGAGTCTGCCTCACTGCTGCTCTGCACCACACAGCCAGCTAGCATGAGCTACCTGCCCCAAAGATGGTACTTGCTAATGGGTTTAGAGGTTTGGCCTTTAGACACACTTCTTTGACTAGGACCTACCTGGGAGGTGTGGACAGCCCCCTCTGCCTTGTAATTCTCAACTGCTTGGGAGAGAACTTAGGCTGTTCTCTACCCTTGCTCTGCTTCTACGCCCCTGTGCACCAGCACAGCTTAGAGCAGGATACAGCCCTCATCCCAAAACCACAACAATTACAGTAACATGCAATAAAGAGGAGACCGGTACAATATTTCTCTTAAGAGGTGACAGCCCTATTTGTTATGTTCCTCTCTGTCATTTTTCCCTCTTGAACCCACCCCTCCCCCTACACCTCTATTGCTGCAATTTGGGTGGAGGGAGTGGCAGTGATTTGTATTCTCAGAGCACTGGATCAGGAATGATGTCACAAATGGCTGCAGCTTCCAGTGAACAAACTGGAAAAGAAGCTGAGTTACAAGGGGAAAAATTTCTGCCTATGCCAGAGAAGCCTGACATCGAATAACACCAAGCAGCAGGAAAAAATAGTCTCCTCTTGGAGTTGTGTGAATTTTTCATTTTTTTCATCTTACCATCCCAAAATGTCAACGTCTGAGGCTAAACATAAAAACTCAGAAACAATACAGTGGCAACATGGATCAGAAACTTCCTTTTCTATAAAAAAAACCCCCCTAAAACCCCCAAAAAGCATTTGCCCAAATTCTGAAAAAACACTGTTCGGCTGTCTGGGGGCTATTTGCCCTTCCCCTTCCCTGGTCCTAAAAGTCCCATTTTGGAACCTCCTCTTCTGTATTTGTAGACATAGGAATAATGATCCTTAACTGCATGGTCATGTTACACAGAATCACAACCCAGCTTAAAAAGGAAATGTATAATGAAAGGGGGGGAGCGGGCAGCTATGCGCACCGACACAGAGTAATGGGCTTCCACACAGCTTGAGTCCCAGCTTTGTCTCTTTTGTTTAATAAGGATCAAGACCTGCCCAGAATGTTGTACATCACACAGATGCAACTAGTGGCTGAATTATACACAGCATGGAAACCTGTAAATCACCACATGTATCTAGGGGTGCTGTTAGGTCTAATTCATTAGTGTTTGTAAAGTTTTCCTATTGCCATGTATTGTTTGTTTGTTAGTATTTTTGCAGCTGTCCCTGATCGTTTAGATTTGAGTAGAAGTGTAAGGTGTGACACAGCATTGGGTTGGCTGAGCTTGTGTTTCCAGCCCTGCAAAAACAAGGAAGTGCTAAAAAAAACCTTGTGAGAAAGCAGATTTCCCTTTAAAGCACTTAACTAACAGCACATATACAACATCATGGAAATGTAGGCACCTCTGTGCTCTGTGGATGAGAGCTGCAGCTAGCTATTTCACAAAAGAAGTAATTTTGGTAGCTCAGAAAGGGACTTTTGGAACTAGTTACCAGAGCAAGAAATGCTTTGGCATCTTTAGTCATCGTTAGGGACCTACCAAATTCATGGCAGAAGTGGGTGCATGGCAGCTCCTTTAATCTTTCTTGTTCCCCCATGTGCCCCTCTCCTGTTGACTGGCAGAGGGGCCCCACCGCTCCCACTTGGTCAGCAGGGAAGCGAAAAACCACAGTTTTAAGCATGGCGCCGTTTTTGCCTCCCTGCCAGTCAGCAACCAGCATCGGGGCCACCAGGGTTCCTCAGCCACTCAGCAGCAGGAGGCAAAAACAGCACCATATTAAAAACTGCAGTTTTTGCCTCCCTGCCGAACAGAAGCAAGCTGTAAGCGCAGCCCTTTCACCAATCAGCAGTGGAGGGACATGCAGGGGAACTGCAAGATTAAAGGAGCTGCAGCGCACCCCACTTCTGCCGTGAATTTGGTAAGTCCTTCGTCCTCATCCACACAGCTCAGAGCTGTATTTCTATTCAGATCTTTATACCAAGTCACCATGGGCCCAGACCCTTCAAGTCACTGTGGCATCTGAGCACCTGAGGCAGGTCCTAGTCAATCCATTTTGCTTGGGCTGTGCTGATGAGAGCTCAATTCTGACAGCAGTCTTCTTTAAGACCTCTAATCAGAAGCACTCTTGTCCCATGTAGCTTTTCCCCACTGATACTTCTCTAAGCAACACTGCTTGAGCTAGTAGTGTAGTTTGAACCTTGGATCTCCTAATACCAGGAACCTCCACTGCTTGAGCTAGTAGACCAGCCATTGAAAGGGACAAAGACCTGGCTTTCCTACCATGTATTACTCTTCCGTCAAGGAAGCTGGCAGCCTACTGAAACATGGGTTTCCAGATGGGTAATAAGGTCCTGCTGCTTGCAAGTTTTATACCAGGTATAAATGAAAGCAATGTTAACATAATTCAGAGGCATGATGGAAATGATTCACGCTGCTCATCACCAGGATGCAGGATTTGCAGTGTTATTTGTGATGTGCTATTGCAGCTACAGCAAGAGAGAGAGAGAAAGGGAGGGAGAAAGAGAGAATGTGTGAGAGAGAGAGAGAGAGAGAGAGACTGAGACTTTAGGACTTTTTTAAAGCTGTTTATTACAGAAATACTAAAAACAAAAAGATAAAATGTATACATGGTCCCACAAGGACTAGACATGATGGCATTCATCAACCAAACTTACGTCATAACCAAAGATCAAATACCCTTCTCCCTTTCCTCAACACCCACCACATGGTTACACTTTTTGGATGAACTGTCCATCTTCCAGCATACAAAGGGTGCCTCTATGGCCTAGTGTAACAGGGATAGGAGCTGATGTAAATATGTGGCAGCATACTGTTTTTATCAGTATGCATGCTTTCCTCACAAGTAGTATTTGAAAAATAAATACGATGTATTTTAACCTAACATTTTGTGTATGTTTTTAATTGACACCTTTTTGTATTCTTCCACCTGAATTTAATGCTACAGGCCTTAAAGTGTGTAAAACCACAACTAACAAAGATTAGAAGACTTTTAAATGACCTAAAATAGCACACATACGGTGATACAGCACTATTAAGGTTCAATATTCTCTGGACCTCTCAGGGCTTAAAGAAGATTCTGAATAGGTCACTGGGAATCTCCCCTTTCTAAAGATCTCATTTCTAGCTCCACTGGCCTGTGGAAGATTAGGCCTTAATCCCAAATCTGGTTGGGGACCACTTATTATTCATTTTAAATGTCAGACAAGTGTAAATCTGGAGGAAAAAAATCCACATTTCAGGGGAGAGAAAGAGCCATGTCTTTCACAGTTTTTGGTTTGTTTTGAATGGTCGTCATTTGAAAGCTGATTTAAGATTTGCTGCATAAGAAGCAGTGCTAGATGGAGACCAGTTAGTAATGGAAGCTGGTAAAATGATCAGAACATACAAAATGCAGCTAATCATGTGGCCCTGCAATCTATCGTATGACCTTGGAATCTGTCACCTGGCCTGTACATGCATGTCATGTATATCAATCAATATACTTGATTTTATATTGTGTATACAGGTGAAGACTGAAAGCACAAATGACGGATACATGGGTACCTCTGTCCCTCTTTCTCTTTCTCATTGTTGCCTGGAGTGATTTGACAGACAGAATGATGCCTTGAGCAGGGGGACTAGATGATCTCCGGAGATCCCTCACAATCCTATTTTTCCAGTATTCAAGGATCATTGTGGACTATATTCCAGCAGCGGCAGGTCATCATTATTATAAAGGGATCAGGCCAATAGAATGACACATTATCTTGCTATAAACTATGTATTCCTGGGCTGTGGAGAATGCAGAGAGAAGCACTGAGAAGCACTTTGTCTCTCAGATTAACCTGAGTACAGCAAGAGATGCGCACAATATCCAGTTGGTGCTTTAGAATGAGGGTCAATGGAATCATGAGTTCATTCTAGAGCAGGGGTTCCCAACCTTTTTTGCCACGACCCACTGCTGTGGCGGCCTGGGGTAGGGGTGGAGAAGCTCCCGACATGCAGCATGGCTTGTCTTTTGTGTGTGGCGCTGCATCATTGCTCCTGCAACCCTCATTTGGATCATGACCCAAGGTTGGGAACCGCTGTTTTAAAGTCAGGTCTACTCCATCAAAGGATTGTGCTAAGGAGCTCCACAGTAAATCTTGGCATGCCCTCTGTATTCATGCCAGACCTCAAAAATGTTGAACATAGTCTTTAATAGGGCGTTGGGCACATGCCATAGGATCAGTGTCTCAGGCACTGTTTAGTGGTACCAGTAAGACTGGCTATTCTTATGTGTGTAGCATACATAGAGTGTATGTATAGACATACGCAACAGTTTTGGGTTGCCTGGCAGAGGAGGTTTCAGGTGGTAGCAATGCTAGTTACTTGAGCTCAAATCTGAATGAAAAGAAGCAAAGCTTGAGAACCCATGGAGATATAGGTCTAAGCTGCACTTACCAAAAGAATGAACAGTGCAACTGATATGTATTTGGCTGCTGAGCCCTAATCCGTCATCCAGGACAGAAGTTGGAATCGAGCTCATCTTGCAAATGTAGAATTTAAATACATTCTGTGAGTTTTGTTGTTTTTGTCCTATCTTAAAGGTTATGAGTGCAGAAGAAACTGAAGCAAGTGCTAATTAAGAACGCAACTACTCTGTGAACTGGACTTTAATTACTGTAAAAACATTTAACATGAAGTTGCAGGGGTGGGGAATATAATTTCTTGTGCTACTTGCCATTTTCACTTGATTACCATCACACTTTTCTATGGAGCAAAAATATCAGCCCTTGATAACAAACTCCCCTCTTGGGAGCTGGTGTGAATTTAGAGCTGTGAGGCCCTACCATATGTTTCAAAACTAGCAGCATAATGTCTGTAACAGACATTCTACCTAATTAAATTGTTAAGGAACAGGCTTTTATGTCTTTAACACCTAATTTACTATTGTTTCTTTGAAAGTGTTTGGCTTCCCTGTGGTTTTTGTGCCTCTTTTTTCAGTTTTATGATGGCTTTTAAGTTTTTTGTGC
Organism: Crocodylus porosus; assembly: GCF_001723895.1. Taxonomy (NCBI): domain Eukaryota; kingdom Metazoa; phylum Chordata; order Crocodylia; family Crocodylidae; genus Crocodylus; species Crocodylus porosus. The sequence continues at coordinate 6,511,149 of NW_017728914.1, forward strand.
TTTTCAACTAAGTAACCATTTCTGAGGCCTACTTAGAGTCCCTGTTAGAACCAGACCAAGGGAAACATGGTCCTGTTTTATTATTGTTCATGCTGGGTGAGTTACCACTACTGCGCTAATTATGTAATTACCCTATTTTAATAGCTATAGTTTACTGCTTTATTGGTTACAAACCTGATTTCCTTTTCTTTCCTTACTGATTGAATAGTATAAATATAAGGACACACACAAAGACAGTACTGCTCTTTGCAGTACAGTACTAATCCTCTAAGATTTTGGCACTCTCAGATCACACATAAACATCTCCATGAATGCAGCAGGTTTTGTCCAAATCAACACCGTTTCTGAGATAATACAACAATTTCCTTGGGATGTTTTCCTCACGACATAGAAACAAACCTGCAATCATCCAAAGCCAATAGATTAAAGGTGTTTTTTAACCTTCAGACATTCAACACTTACTGTTCACTATGAACCCTGCTTTGTAAAGGGAAGTAGAAACTAGAAATGAAAAGCCGTGGATCAGGTACTGGCTTGGGGCAATGCTGACTGAGGTTCTGTTCCTAGATAAGCTACTGACCATGGACAGATCACTTCACTCTCTTTCTTCTACTACAATTTGTTTAGTTGTCTAATTAGATTGTAAACTGTTAAGCGCAAGGGGTATCTCCTAGTATATGTTTGTACAATGACTAACACTGGATCTTCATTAGGGCTTATAATAGTAATATGATTTAAAACAAATACTTTCCTCACTGGGTTGCAAGACTCGTGTAACTTCAGAGCCCCTTTGGCCAACATGGGCTCACCTAACTATTTAACACAGTACCACTTAATGCTGGATAGAAGATACCTCAAGTCCTCCTAGGAAGGGAGAATTCAGCAACAATATGCAAAAATCTGATAAGGAGCATACAACAGGATAAATACAAGTTTTCACCAGTGCTGCTATCTGTTTTTTTCCCCTATACACTGAGCCCCTCACAATGTAAAGGCTTTTTCTACTGTCCCTTAAAAAATATCACAAATGCTCGTGCAGCCAGTTGGAGTCAACTACTGCAAAGAAATTGCAGGATGCAATCTACTATACTAGCAGGATAATAGACATGGCAGAGCAGGCTGCTAAATAAACTTTGTGTAAATTCCTGTGAAAAAGCTCAATGCAATGAGAACAGGAAGGGCCAGGGAATACTGTTGGATTCTTTGTAGAAAGTGCTAAGAAATTATAGGCTCAGGGCAAGAGATAGATCTTGGAATAAGAAGTGAAAAGTAGCAAAAAACAGTGGTTCAAAAGAGTACTTACACATATTCAGCTCAAAATGACTTCAGTTAGACTTCAATGGGCTCTTAAAGTTAAACATATCTGAGCACTTTGCTGAATCAGGGCTAGAGATGCTGTTCAAGAGGCTAGCCCTTGTGGGAAGAGAGTCTAAGCCTGCTAAAATTAGCTGGGTGCTCAACAAGTACAAGAGGTGTGGGAGCTGAGGAGACAATTCAGAAACCCTGGCAGAACTTCAAGGATAGGAACAGAAGTCACACATAAATTGTTTAAATGATCAGAAACTGGTTTCAACCTGTAACAGAACAGAAGCTCAGTGCACACAAACCAGTTTCAAAATGTCTGAAACTGGTTTAAGCTAAACCTAATTGAATGTAGTATCAGACTTAACTGATTTAGGTTCAAACCAGTTTATGAAACTTCTGTCCCAGACTCCTTCCTGGTTCAACTTAAATCAGAGTCTCCCAGTATCCCAGTTTTTTGCAGCACTGGGCTGGGCTGTGCTGTCTGCTCCACAGAGCAGGGCTGACCCTGCCCCTCTGCTCCCTAGCTGGAGCAGTGAGGGCTGGCTTGCTGGCCACACTAGCTGTCTCACCACCCCCTGACAAACCCTGTCTGGGGTCTAGGATAGGGAGCAGGGCTAAATTTCCCTTCCCCCGAGTACAGAGCTGCCCTTCCCTGCTAAACTCACTGCTGGCTGCAACTATGAACTACAAATCCCAGAGGCACCTTGAAGCAGGAAGAGGAAGTCATGAGCAACCCTACAGAGTCCTGTTACTGTAATTCTGGACTGTAGATCCAAGAGACCTTGGGGGCAACAGGAAGAAGAAGTGAACACACAGCCCATGCTGGCTACATACCAGAGAACCGTTGTCTAGTGGCTTCTGGCCTAAGCCACTGCAGGCATGTGGGTGCATTTCCTGAATCAAAAGTGAATGTCTGTTCATTTGCTTATTGGTTCAGTCTTTGCAGATTAGACTAACCTGCAGAAACTGAATCAATTCAGCCTTGGGCTTTTTGACTGTCTGTACTTAGCCTGAGGGTACAGAAGAGAATTACATATTAGTTTCTGAATCATGAATCAAGGAGGTTGCTGAGGATAAAGATTTATATGATCCCTTTTGTAGATATGAACAGGAGACAGGGCACTGGTTTTGGAGAGTGGAGAGCTGGAATCTGCGTCTGACAAAAGATGGTATCATAGGAGCCAGCATATTACATGACAAAGAATCTGGCAGAGCAAGGCTAGGATAGAAGTTAACAGGGGTGATGTTTCCAAAACCAGAGAAGAGAGAGTGAGAAAAGGTGTCTAGGGATACATTTAATGAAAGACAGGGTAGATTTGTATCTTATTGACTAATCAAATGGATATACAGAGAAAGAGAGAGCACAAACTTTCATGATCTGAAACTCACTCCATCGGATGTAGATAAATTTAATATTTAGATTTTTGACAACTAAAGTAAATTTGACATTAGAGTTGAGGAGGGAAACTGAAGAGTTATGAATGTCCATGCCCATGCCATTGTCATGGAATTTTTTTTTTGTACCCTGCTACTTAGCAGCATTCTTTTTCTCCTTTCCTCTGTTTTTCTTCCATTGTTTTCTGCCTCTACCCCATCTCCTGTTTCCTGCATTGTACTCCCCAATTCCACTGATTGTCCATTGACCCAGAGAAATAGCATCTTTAACAGAGTCTGAGATGGCAGAATCCTAATCCTGATGCCCTAGCTCTGGCATCAGTAGTCCACTCCAGGAAAGCAGGGCTGACTTGCAAATGGCTTTCATTTCCAGAATGTTTTCAGGGGCATGAAGGTCACTGCTTTGATGTTCACAGGGCCCTGCACATAATTAAACACCCCATGGCAGTGCTCATGAACAAGGAGGAGGAGTTAAAGATCACCTGCATTATTTTGTTTCCTGACTTTTGGTGATTTAGCTATACAGTGTATATAGCCTGACACTGACTATGCATATCAGCTTGTACTGTTTTTGCATTGAGGGTGAAATTCAGTCCTTTCCAAAAGGCCAAGGTTCTACATTAAGTCACAATTTGAAGTACAGAGAACATGTTTGCACATGAATAACTTTCATTGCATTCATTCCATGTTGGAAACTTTAAAAAAAAATACATACTAGACCCTGCATACACAGAAAAGAAATTATACAGACATTTAGCATTAATGTGTATGTTTACAGATCAGAATGGAGGAATCAACAAAAGCACGCACTTGTTCTATGTTTATTCATGCTGAAAATTAAAACAAATCTCATGCTAAATTTTATATCTATGAAGCAGTCTTGACTCCAAGTTGTTGCTTTTCTCTATTCTTCTTTCTATGTGGATCTTTGGAAAACACTCTTCTCTTTCTTACATGGGGTCAGTCTTGAGCCAGGTAAAATTCATGTGGCAGGCAAGTGGAGTTTTGCCTGTAGACCCTCATGCAACAGCCTTCCCCTTACTGCATTTTCTAGTTCTGCCAAGATGTAAACCATCACGCCTGTTGTTTTTCACGTGTCTCACCTTGGCTGCACTTTTGCATTCATTTTCAGGGGACAGCCAGAAGCTCTCCCGTTTCCTAGCAACAGGTGAGTACTGGTGTGAGTTCTTCCCCTGCCAGCTGGCCCTTTTTGAGAGCAGGAGGGAGGGTGGAGAACTGGAGATTTCACAGTTCATGCTTTTTGAGCACTGTGAAAATGAACAATTAAAACATCTTGCAGAGTGGCCCTCAGTTAAATGCATCCTCAGCTCATACTTATGATGGATCTGAGCCCTGATCCTCCTCTCACTGAAATGATTTTCAAAGCTGTTCTTGAATGGCACTAGACTCAGGCCACAAATCCAGAACTCTCCTGCTCAGGCATCCAGTTCTACCGAGGTCAGTAGTATTATTCATATCAGTAACCATTTGCAGGATCACTCTTACATATCAGTACAAAAGCGCAGGACATATCTGGCCTCGCTTTCTCTTTTGAGAGGATCCTCTGAGTACTCACCTTCTTGCTTGCTTCCACCCCACCCTTGTAATTCAGGAGAGCTTCTCCATAGACATGTGCAAAGCCACTTCTTGTTCTCTGTCAAGTCCATCCTCAAAACTCTCCTTTCCATGATACCTTTGGCAAGCCTGACAACACTTGGAATTTGGATGGGATAAGAGCCCTGCCCACCATACTGGCCAATATTATCTCAGAGCCTGCTTGTACTCTTTCTTCTGTCAGTAGCCATCTGTTGTCTTAGACTTTGTTTGCAAGCTTTTATATAGCACCTCACAAAGTCGGGTTCTGGTCCACAATTAGCTACTCTAGGGTCTATGATACAAATCAAATAATAAAAAGAATTACTAATGCACATAACGCAAACAGCATGTGCCTATTTATAAGCAATTTATTGTCTACCCCCACCTGGGGCTGCATGAAAAAATATGAATGAAACTTCTTGTCAGAAAACAATGTTTTTAGTTAAATCTACATGTCCACAGAATTAAAACAACTGAGCTAGGGACAGACATTCAAAAAGCCTGAGCCTGAATTGATTCAATCTTTGCAAGTTAATCTAGCCTGGCTAGGCTGAACAGGTTTGTAAGCACACCCCTCTGGACTGAGGAAGTGCAGGTACATGCCTTCAGTGGCTCAGGCTAGAAGACGGGGGCGGGGAGGGCTAAAGCAGCCCTCCCTTCCCTTCCATAATGCTAAGCTGAGGTCAGGTGTGACCAGGCCCTGCCACTCTTATAAGGGAGGGAGGGAGGGAGGGGTCCCCTCCCCCCCCCACAGATGATAAGAGAGCATTTAGTTACACAGCAGGGAGTTACACAGAGAGTTGTTAGCATTTATCAGCTCATCAAACAAAATAAAAGTCTCTCTCATTAGTTCAAGCTCTCCTTAAATAACTTTTTCAAAAGAAGGAATGGAGGGACATTACCAGATACCTGCTGATTAGCTCCAAAAAGCCCTAAGCCAATACTGTCCTGTCTGCCTTTGTCCCATCTCCCACAACACCAACCATAGCCAGCATGTGGTACACTAGTTAATTCTGAGAGGTGTCCATGTAAGGCAGAGGGGAAGGGGAATTCCTACTTGAGTAGGGAGTTGGGGGAGGGCGCAGGAGGATGCCAGGCAGATGCCACTATACCTGGAGTCTCTGCCGAAGCTCCAGCCAGAGACCAGAGGGGAGGGGCCAGCCCTTCTGGGCTGGAGCAGAGATCACAGCCCCACCCAGAGGTGCAAAGCATCAGAAATGCTGGGGGACTCTGGTTTAACTTAAAACAGGAAGGGGTCTGGAACAAACATTGCATAAACCGGTTTGACCCAAATCAGTTAAGTCTGACACTACATTCAACCAGGTTTATCTCAGACCAGTTTCAGCCATTTTCAAACTAGTTTATGGTATAAACCACTTTCTGATCATTTAAACCAGTTTATGTGAAATGGCCTTCCGTAGCCCTGGAGCTGTTTTATTTTTGTTTGTTTTTTCCCAGCAGGGAAATCAAAACATTTCATTCTAGGGCAGGTCAACATCTGTCAGTATGAGCCATTGTGATATATTTAGGGTCTTCCATGCAGTGATGTGGCAGCTCAGTAGCAGGAAGAGACAGTAGTGCCCCTGGGGTGATGCGGGTCATCTGAAGGAACATGGCCCCAAAGGAGAAGGGCTATGAGGGAACTTGGAAGAAAGACTGGGATACTGCAGACCAGCAGAGAGTAATGATGACTCCACCCAAGCAGACACACAGCAGTATTTCTAAACTGGAATTTTGCTGAATGTTTTGCTCTCAAAAATGTTACACATAATGCAGAAATACCAGAATATCCCACCTGCTGGCAATTCCCAGTTTTGATCAGCTCAGTTCCCAACATGAGAGTCAGACCAAGGTGGGAAGGGCTGAGGTATTTTGTCCCTTTTCTAGTAGCCCCATCACTGTCTTTCTTATATATAAAGGCATGGAAGTAGGTCAGATATAAATTATATCCTTAGTTTTGCCCTTTCCTCAAAAAAAAAATGAACTCAAGTAGCAGGTACTCATTACACACAAAAGGCTAGGTTTTCAAGGGGTCACTGACATTCAGAAACTAAAAGTAGTTGTCAGAGGCCATATCTACATGTGCACTTTACAGAAGAGTAGACTAATAAGCTGAGTAAAGCATCAGTATCCACACATGAGATGGTATTAGGCCACAGTAAACTAATTAACATTGTTGTAAGATAGTACTGTCAGAGACAGAATTATCTTATGCCAGAGTAATTAACTGCAACTAAATGCATCTGTTGATACTGACAGTGAGCATAAATTGCATCTGGTCAGCTCAACCAGCAGGGGCTAGACTCCTGCCTGCCGCCTAGCCACACAGTTCTGCACTTGTAGCACCCTCATGTCCCAGGCAGCCCCTCCACCACCCAACGCTGCCACCCAGAGCCTGTAGGAGAGCAAGGCAGGAGCACCCTTAGCAAAAACTATTCTACCCCAGCTCAAATTGCTACCATCTCTGGTGCATGCATAGACGCTGCACCCAGGAATAATATACTACAGCTCAAACTGCTCCGAAGTTAATTGCTTCAAATGAATTGCATGTGTAGTTGTACCCAGTGTGTTGGGTTCTGATCACTTTTTGGCCAAAGGGTCACTGTGGCTGCTGCTGGCTGCTCAGCATGCCCAAAAACTCTGGTCCCAAGCTCTTTAGGAAATCTGATTTTGAGGGCCCAGTTATGGAGTCCTTACTCAGGCAGAACTCCCACTGTCTTCAATATGAACTTTGCCTAAGTCAGAGGTTGTCAACCGGGGGTATGCGTACCCCTGGTGATATTTTGAAAGGTCCCAGGGGGTACGCGGGGACAGGTGAGGACAGAGTACCGCCGCACCGCCACCCCACACTGAGGCTTCACAGGAGCAGAGCTGGGGCAGGGTGAGAGCAGGGCCACACAAACACTGAGCTGCCACCGCTCCACTGCTCACCATGCCCCTGCTCCACATCCGGTTGCTTGCCACACCACCCCCTCCCTCCCCTGCTTGGCATCCAGCTGTTTCCCACCCCTGCTAAGCATCCAGCTGCTTGCCACCCCCCCAGGGGTACACTTATTAAAAAGAGAGCTGCAGGAGTACGCTTATTTAAAAAAGATTGAAAACCCCTGGCCTAAGTAAAGACTACAAGGCTGGACCAATAAAGGTAGCATGACTTGTATTGGACATGGATCCAGTTCTTTTGGCAGATTTATGCATATGAATCTGGCTCTGAGTGGGATTCCCTGATGTAGGCTGTTGGCAAACATAGTAAGTGCTTCACCCAAACCTGCACTTATACAACGTTCTCCATTTACAAGTTATGTTTCTTGTATTGGCTGTTCATACCAGAATGTCTTTCAAGTCACATTTTGACTGGACCCACATAGTTATTGTCATTAGCACTATAAGCCAAATTCTGCACTGATATATCTCTCTACTCAACACCAGAATATTACTGTTTATTAAGAATAAGCTAACTCTGGCTGAAATTTACAGAAATTAAAGACCCTTGCTAGTATTCTCTGTGTTCCCAAATTAAGACAAGCTATATCCTGATCTCAGTTGCCCTGTATAAATTCAAAGGAACTCAGTTAACTTCAGAAAGATAGTACAGTAATGTTCAGAGTCAAAGCAAAATATAAGCCAATACTTTCCTGTTTGTCTCCATGTTTAATGTCCAGTTCATGACTGACTCACTCGTGTGTTACTGACTAAGCCAGAGGAGAGTTAGGATATTAGGGACTTTGTAGCCTTCCTGTTTCAATCCAGCCTTGGTCAATAGGTATTGTTACCTCTTATTGGTGTTTGTGGGGGGGCTATAGCAAGTGGGCCGGTGGGTTAAAATCCATTTCTTTATAGTTCTCCTTTTACACTGACACAACAACACAGTGTCTCTCCTATTCCCTCCTTTTGGTGGCTGAGCCATACACTTCAGGGTTAAGACACTTTTGGCAGCAAAGAGTCAGGAATAGTGTTGTGCTACTACAAAGGATGTCCTCCTTGGCTTCCCCTAGCACCTTTCCCTAGCACTGTATTGCCAAACATGTTTTAAAGAGATAAAAACTCACACAACACAGGGAGCTATTTATCAACATCCAATTATCAAATGTCCGTTAACAAATATAGCGATAATTTAATTTATTAATTAGATTAATTCAATATTATCACTGCTGATGTGGAGTAACAGGCCCAAATCAAAACTGGATGATCTAGTCTGGGGTTAAATTATGGATGGGTATAAAGGAACCCAGTTTCCTTCCCTGGAGTTTAGCTCCCTTTCCTTATCGAGGGCTCACCTCTGACAAACCCTGGGAAAGAGCAGCTCTGACTCTGAAATTTGCAGCTTGGACCTTTCTCTGTGCTTTGCAGTCCGGTTTGCATGAAGCCTCCCAGTGCGGTAGAAGCCAGATCACTATATCGCCAGTATTTCACTGTGCTGTGATGCATGCCTCAAGAACACTACTCCCCTCTTCACACAATTACTTATTACATAAATAATTCCCATAGACTTCTGTTTGCTTCTTGCACATGCTGCCCTAAAAAAGCCAAATGGAATTTTTATAACATTATATAATTTTCTAGATTATATTATTCACACATATTGAATTATTCTTGGATCACATATTAATGGGAGATTTTTCCATACTATATCTGTCCATAGATGCATGTAATCTATTCATTGGTTTATGACTTTTGATCTCTCCAGGGTATCAGAAATAAATGCAACATGTCTATTTGTAGGATTTTTGCATTTGGAGTGCTGAGCTAACAAAAAAAAAGTGTGAATTTATATCTAAGATTGCTTCCTAGACTTATGACTGGGCTTACATGTATTTTAACAGCAAGTGTCTGAAATATATGGTGTACATAAAATTCATAAGCTACTGTAAAATAGGAATATAATACTAAATAGTACATTGTCATTAATGTAACCTGCATGTAAGAATATCAGTGTAAGTACTGGGTCACTTTTGTGATGAAGAAACTCTAACAGGAAGCAACTAAGTGGATTAACCAAGGTCATATAACATGTCAATGAGAAATATGAAATTGAAATTAGTCTATTTAGTTTAATTGCAAGCCTCAGTGAGGAATGGCTCTGTGCCTAATTGGTCAGGTATCACCTTGGTTTGGAGGCTTTTCATGTGTGGGTATTTTTGGTACACATTTCTTGGACAAAAGCAGTATTCTGATAGAACAACAGATTTGTATTAGATTTGCTGTCATGCACTTTGAAATACAGCACTTTAATTTGCAGCTTGGTGCCACTCATGAGGACTCAAAAGCATAATCAAGCCCTAATAGGTTGAAAGTGGAAATTAAATTCAGACTCCTTAGACTATTCCAGTTTGTCTTGGACCTTTCCCGCATGCCATAAAGGTATAGGCTGTATTAACTTTCTAGCTATTAGAGAACTTAAGCCCTGGAACAGATTATCGGGCAAAGTTGTGAAGTCTCCATCAATGGGTGTTTTTAAGAATACAGGTTTCCCTCACTTTATACGGGCTCTGTATGTACGAATTTGCTCTTATGTGATGAACTTTTTCATACCAAAAATTCATTATATGCGAAGTAAATTCACTCTTATGTGATTGGTGTGGTGGAAGCCCAGTCAGCTGCTTTGTGCAGTGCATTGTGGGAGCAACACACACCAAAATATAGTCTCCTGTGTGGATCTGTGCTCCTCACTCATTTGCAACATGTGTTTCTGTAGTTGCCATCCATATTATGATAGTGCCCTGTGCTTGTGTGTACCGTCTACTGTTGGTGAGTATCAAAATTGTCTTGTAAAAGTGGTATAAATGGGTCTGGGGGTCAGTACAGTCAAGGTCTTGGAACATGTCCCTATTTGTTACATTGTAAAGTGGGTTCCCTTTATGTGAATTTGAGTTGTGCTGTTTTCCAGAAATGCATGTAAAGCATAAAGCGAAGGAAACCTGTAGTTTAGACAATGCTTGGCTGGGATGTTAAACATGGGGTTAGATTACATGACCTCCTGAAGTCCATTCCAACATCAAATATCAAAGCAATATCAATGGAGGGTTAATAAGTTTTATGAATCTATGCCCAAATCTTCAAAAGCTTTTTTCTTGACTGCGGTCTTTCTAATATCAATATAAGTTCCGATTTAATTGCACTATCCTTCTCCATAGGGGACAGTAAGGCACTTGCATTTACTATTACATATCATTCTGCTATCAAACATGATCATTTTAAGATGACTTTACCACAAGAATTCTTATGGCCCAGCTCCAGAAATGTATCACTGTCATTTATACAACTCTAGGCTTAGCAGCTAATCAGAATCAATACCCCATCTGCTAGGCTGGCATTTGCTGGCAAACTACCAGCTCACACTACCTTAGATACATCTGTGATGGAGTCCCACACTATTGGTTCTCTGAAAGTCTATCAATAGGCAGAACTAGAGGTTCATATGTATATTATCTAATTGGGACGTGTATATTGTCTAATTGCTCTGGCTTCAGTGGCATGCTGGCCTCAATTGCAAGCCTCAGTGAGGAATGGCTCTGTGCCTAACTGGTCAGGTATCACCTTGGTTTGTGGGCTTTTCATGTGTGGGTATTTTTGGTACATATTTCTTGGACAAAAGCAGTATTCTGATAGAACAGCAGATTTGTATTAGATTTGCTGTCATGCACTTTGATTAGTGCACTTTCAGAAGCCACATGTCGTATCAGGCTACGGCAGCTAGCTGGCCACAGAGGCCATTGCATCTTTCACAAGCTCTATTTCCCAGAGTCTGAGGAAAGAAGCCACATGGAACTGCAGTGTTATCACAGGATGAACTAACTCTGACTCAGTCAACATAAAAGACTTTAAAATAGAAAAGAGAGTGATATGGATAATGGCAAATCCTGTAATCATTCTTGCTGAGGTAAAGAGAAAAGTAGCAGAACTAGGGAAATATTAGAGACTTTCACAACACAGTCTCCTCAAAGGGGGCACATTTCTTACAGTCTTCACATACTGTGTCAAGGAACACCAGAGGGCCAAGCTCCATCCAGATGGGGCCAAGGAATACACTGACCAACAATACAGTAAGCCCTCCTTGCAAATTTGCAGTTTTCACCTGTCATAGGAAGAAGGGCAGGGAATGCTCTATGACACACACTGGGCATGTCTATACATGCATTAATGTGGCATAATTATGGCACATTAAGTTTACTGCCTATAATAATAGGTACATGTGCTGTAACCAACACTACTGTGCAGTAGAGCCAGCACACATCTTTTACGTGATACTAATGCACAGTAGACTAATTCTACTCTGCATTAGCATGGCTTTCACCACAACATGCTAATGCAGAGTAGAATTAGTCTATTGCACTTCTAGCATCTCATGTAGACATGCCCAATGAGAAGGACATTCTCTGCAGTTGCAGGCAGACAGAAACCGGAACAGCTGTTCCAACAACACTTAAGGACAACACCTGGATGGAATGATGCTGAGAATTTCCCTGCCTCCCCGGAAACAATTTTACATCAACTGCAGTAAGTCATTTGGCAGCTTTGCTGTTGTGTTGCTGAATAAGATAGTGCTAGCCAACGTCTAGGCAGCATGTAAGCAGCCTGCGAGCTGCAGTTGGGACAAGAAATTGAGGATTCCATCTGATGCATCAAAAGATCTTTTGACCAGAAGTGTGCTTTGCTTGGTAAGTAGGTCTTATGATAGTTATTCAAGTCAAGCACACACATACTCAGCCACACCCCATCAGGCACAGTAATGAGCACAGATACAGGGTACCAGTTCTTTTGGTTTCAGTTGGAGTTTGTTGAGGGTGGAAGCTCATTTAAAGTATGTAATACTCAGTGTTGGCATAGTGCCTCTGAATGGTATTGGCCTTCACTGATACAATATCAAAGGATTTTTCTCTTCGGAACAACTTGCACAAGTCTCCAAACATATTGGAAGCATCGTTGGTATAATGGGAAACATTCTTTGATGTTCAGGGTCTAATATTCAGAAACGGTCTCAAAGGCCTGGATTCTGATATTTTTAGTCAAGCTGAGTGGCATCTTCTGTCAGTGGGTTTCGTGTGCAGTGGACGTGCCTACACAAGATGCTTAATGCACAGTAGACTAATTCTACTGCACATCAGCACATCACAGCAAAAACTGTGCTAATGAGCTAACGCACAATAGGATTAGTCTACTGAGCATTAAGCATTACAAAAAGACCTTGCACTGTTGCTACGATGTATTAGCACCAGCTACTGCATGTTTATCTAGTGCCTCATATTACAGTTAGTACTAAACTTTATGCACAGTAGCAATGGTGCATTAAAGTATATGTAGACATGCCCGGTAGGAGCTATTCATGATATGGAAGGAAATCAGAATCTGGCCCAGAATTTAGATGCCTTCCTTTTTGGGTATTCAGCTTCTGAAAGTGAAGCTGGCGTTTTCTAACACAAGTCCTTAAAGTGATATCCATATATTTAGACACTTAAATATGTGACCTGATTTTTGATGCGATTAAAAATAAGGGCCATATTTGGATAGCTGGCGATTTATTCTCAATGACCTTTCTGTGCCAGTAGCTGTTCTTTTTTGGACTGTAATCTAAAAAAATAAGCACTTGGCTAACAGTCAAGAGATCACAAATTCTGGCAGAACCACTGACTCATTGTATAGTATATGGTGACTTGCTTTCCCAGCCTGTCCCAGTTTCCCCTGGGAATAAAAATACCTTTCTTCTTGTCACCCAAGATGGTTGTGAAAATTACATGGTGTCTTCTCTGCTTTGAATAGATTAAGAGTATAAAAACATATTCAGAAGATACCGGGAGTTCTAAAATATATTTCTAAAAAGTGTACAATATGTTAAAAATGTATGATCCACTTTTTATGTTCTCATCAAGGACATCTTTGCAATGTAGAGCTCTAATTCAAGACAAGATTTAAGTTTTTTTATGGTAAAACTCCTCCTATGGAGGGGGCTCATGGCTCTTGCGTACTCCGTTCCAAGCAAATGAATGCCTTTTGCCATGAGAGTTGATCACCAACTAATTCCCATGCACCAGAGTATGCAGGAAGCCACACAGAACACTCCCTCGTCAACGTACCACTTTAAATCTACCACTTACATTTCATAGAAACGGGAGGATGTTAAGGAACAACTGCAGACCAAACGCAGACACAGGATTAATATTGCTCTCGGCAGCAGACTTCTTTCCTGCATTAAAGTCAACACATCACTGAACACTTACTTCACACTCTCCCTGGGGTGGCCTAAGAGCTCCCTTTATAAGGTTAATACAGACTCCACCCCCCTAAAGAAACAGGATATTTCCTAGCTAACTTGTATGTGTCTAATTTTCATATCAACAAAACTGAAGTCATGAATAAGTTCTCTTCAGTCTTTGGGTTATTTCCTTTCTCACTGAATTAATTCCATTTTTCATTCTGTTCCCAGATTCTGATACCAACAGATATTTTGGTTAACAACAAAACAACACGTGCTGGAACCTGCTGGTCTGATTTGCTCTTGGTCTCCCTTCCCTGCATGGGAGTTCAAAGGAACAGTCTCAAACATATGCAGTGCTCACCACACCCTCATTTGCCACCTTAAGGGAGGGAGTCACAAAAAAGTTTGCTGGTGAATATTTGTGCAAATATTCCTTTGGCATCTGCTAATGCCACACTCTGGCTGCATTTTGGCTAGAAGCTGTTGCGAAGCTTAAATGAGCTGGGCAGACACCAGACACTGAGTTATTTTTTATGCAGGCAAGTTTCACACTGAAGTCCAGGGAAACTTTGCCTTCCTGCAGAGTCAGGAATCAAGCTTGAATTAACTTCTTTGGAGGTTTGTCCCAATTTTAAATTGTTCTTTATGTTACAGTAGCAGGCAAAGGCTCCCACCAAGAGGATGCCCTTGTTGTGCTCAGTGTTGCAAAAACAAACAGTTAAGGCCACTTCAAAGAGCATACAGTCTGAAAAACTAGTCCAAAAGAAGGTGAGAGGAAATTTTTGTACATGGACACAGAAAGGGTTAGCTAGGAAGTAAACCAGGTCAACTGAATCTCAAGGTAGTATCCTGTCTCCCCCAGATCAATCTGCCTCTCAGCCCAGCAGCTTTAACTTATATTTATTCATGTGATTATTCATGCCTTTTTCAGGGTAAACATTTTAACTTCCAGATTTCAGCACTGCATGCCAGTACTTTACAAAGACATTATCTCTCACTGGGGCAAAAGTCTTCTCCTCTTTTTATTGATTCATTGTTTTAGCAAAGGGGAATATTTGCAGGTGGGAGGAGGTAGAATGGGTAACAGTATTTATATGCAGTTCTAGCCAACTTCACGAATTCCTACCTGTGAAATTAAGGTTGTGACTAGGCCATGATCAGCACAAAAACATGGATGGCATATTGCTTATTGCAGTAGCAAATGCTTGCTATTGCTTGACCAGTGGTGAATGAATTTGCACTATAGGAATATATTATTTACCTTTCTATGAATGAAGGTTGAGCATCATGACAAACTGCAGCCTATAGAACATTGTATTAAACACTTGCAAATTCACTTACTTTCCCATACCCCTTGTGTTTTTAGGGATGAACCTTTTTTAACTGTAAATTATACAAGCATAAATTACAAAAACATGCCATGTCACAGTTTTAGTCATCCTCATTCTAGTGAACTGCTCTCTTAAGATGGGCAGTAAGAACAACATTGTACGTATCAGTGACTTCAGTAAAGCTACACTGTTATATGGAAGCAGTGACTCTGATCCTTGAGCTCTATCACATTCCACTCACTTTCTATGAACGGTTGCAATAATATCATCAGCATTTCACAAGCTATGCATAGGTTGACGCTACTCCATCTCCCCTTTCGGAGATAACTGCTCCAAACTTGTTTGAATTTTTCCATCCATTTTTATTAATCAGAAAGTTTGCAGGGGGACAGAGGGGTGAAGTGGGGGTTGGAGAAAACTATTTGCATCAAAAAAGTAAAAGTTTTTTTTCAGAAAATGAACCGTTTTGGTCTTAAATGGAAAATGGTTAGGGGGAAACATGAAAAATTGAAACCACACAATAAAAAGTAATGTCAAAAATAAAATCCTTTGGTTGCACTTCTTCAGGCAGAAAGCAGCATTTTCTGGACAGTTGTAATCCACATGCAAATCATTAGCTGCTTATTGTTTGAATGGTAGTTTTATAAAACTCATTCATACTTGTTGGACCATAGTCATGGAAGCCCTCAATGATCCAACTATGGATTCTGTTTCTGGCCTAGCTAAATGCTTTGCAAACTGACAGCAATAGCAAGCATCAGGCAAGGATGTTACAACAGACTCCCTGTTCCTGTTAAATATAACTGTTAAGCTGGCCTGGAGGCTGAGCAGTATAATTTGGTACTCTACAAAGCAAGCTGCTTGGCTTAGGGAACAATCTGTGATCACCCAGCCACCCCTTGTCTAAGATTACGTAGCAAATGAACAGCAAAGCAGCAGACAAAATCCAGGATTCTTCGCTTTCCACTTACAACTACTTGTTAGCATTCTCCCCTTGCCCTTTTCTCTCAGGCAAACCCCCCCCCCCTTCTTGTCTCCTGGTTTTGAATTCCTAATCAATTCCCCATTTATTTTACTCTGTGCCACTAGGAAAACAATATATGCATTCCATTTTACAAATCTCAGTTAAAAGCATATTTAGGATCAGATTCTTATCTCATTTAAACATGTGTAAATGGAGGCGAAACTCTAGTGAGATCAATAGAGTTAGCAGTACTGGAGGTAAATATGTAGTAAGACTAGTAACACAAATGGAATTAATCCAGTGCTGCACCAGCATGACTGAGGTTTGAATTTGGCTATCAAGACATATTTTTTAATCAAGCATATGATGCCCTTAATTTATTTTGGGCATGTCTACACATGCAATTACAGTGCCTGACTAAACTGAGGAGTTTATTGCTCTGGAATTAACTGCTCTCAGGCACACATTCAAACAACATGCCCAAGAGCAATTAATTCCAGAGCAATAAGCTCCACAGTTGATTCAGGCACAGCACGTGGAGCCTGGGTGGAGCAGCCCTGGCTGGCAGGGGGCCCAGAGGTCAGCATGCCAATGTGGGGCTGCTCCCCTTGCTCAACAAACAAGTCCAAAAGACTTGCTTCACTGAGTAGCTAGCCAGGAGGGAGCCCCCACACTGAAACACCCTCATGCCCCAGCCAGCCTTTGGAGTGTCTACATGTGCACTGCTGCAGAGTTTTTTACTCCACAGTAGGATAGTACTTGTATTTATACCTGCTATCCTTCTGTGGAGTAAATTAGTTTCCTCCAGCCTAACAGAAGCACACATGTAGATGCCAAGATATTTACTGCTCAGCTAATTAGTCAACTGTGCAGTAAATGTCTCATGTAGACACACTCTTTTAGACCCAATTTCAGCAACAGAGAATGAACAAATGTTTTTAAGGGGGTCAACGTGAATGAACTGATTGATCCATAATGGGGCTAGTAATGTGGCCTTTTTACCATAGGACACATTAAAAAAATGTGCTGATCCTTCTCCTGTGTGCTCCTTTGCAAATCAGTTCCCCACAGATACAGTGCCTTTCCTTTTTTCTGCTGTTCAGGTATTCAGTCTTGGAAGGGAGCACTGACAGTGACCAAGCGTAAGGTGGAATATAGCTGGGGTATGGTATTGCTGTCCCAAAGAAGGGCATTCTGACAGGAGAGGAAGCAATGTCAGTGTAACACTAGCTGTACACTAGATGCAGTATTGCTCATTGGCCCTATATAGTACATCATGTTTGTGGGGTCTCACAAAGCAACATGTGCACAGATGAGCAGGAGTACAGGAGCTAATGTGCCACAAGCACATCAGGTACATTTGGTAAAGAGCAGGATGTCTCACCAGACAGGAAGACCTGTCTTTTTCCAGTCTGTGCTATAGGAACAAAGCAATTGCTACTGTAATGCCTCAGAACCAGGGTGATTTCTGACAGCTGGCTCTGATGCACAGGCATCTTTGGGGACTACATAAAGTTATCCAGGGCTGTGAAGGGAAGACCGGCTGAAAGGGTTAATCCAAGGAAATCTCTAATCACTTTTGGGTTTACAAGGCAAGCTAGGGGAAAATGCCATTGGATAACATGAGTTATTTCTCATGGCACAATACATTACAGAACCAAATAGACCACTATACCTCTGCTAGAGAATCCTTCAGGGTTATTCCAAAGCCCTAATGAAAGCAGTTCATTTTCTATGGGGTGTTAAGTCTTGATAATAGGCCTTATGGTTATATGGGTGGGTAGTTTGGATAAGGATGATCCTGCCTTGGGCACAGGGTTGGATTAGAGGTCCCTTCCAGCCCTACTTCTCTATGACTCTATCAAATTCTGTCTGTGGCATTTCCAGAAAATCCTAAATCGTTTCTATGCAGTCTGAATGGACTACTCACCAGCAAATTCCACAGAGCTTTCCTTTAAGGTCCTGTTGGCAAAGACCTGGACTGATTATAATGTGTGCGTGCTGGAAATAGAGCTCAGAGGGTAGGGGAGGGTCCTAGACTGCTTGGGCTGGTATAACCAAAGAAAGCGGGGAACTATACTTACATTTCAAAGCAGAACCTGTAAGGGGTGAGAGACTAGAATACCTGAGAAGACAGAGACACTGAATGCATGAGCCATGAGGAGTATGCTGTAAGTGAGAAATGTGAAAAGCATGCTATGATCAAAGCACCCAAGGGAGAGAAGGAGGTGCAGGTTCACCTATAAAAACCCCAGGCAGAGAGGAGGCCTAGGGGATCTCCACTTCAACACCTAAGAAGACCTGCAGATTCCCCAGAAGGGTTTTCTGAATACCTGGCTGTAAGCAGACACTCTACACTCAGGATCACACAAGACTTATGTTGTCTTTTTGGTTTACAATACTGCATTGTAAGTTAGACTAAGTTGTGTGCTGTCACTGTGTCTTACTGGGCTGTGTCTTAGCTTCAGTGACGTTTTTCTGTTGTTCTTTGTTGTGTACTTGAAGTTGCCAATTGCTGTGTTCAGTAAAAGCTCTCTTCAGACAATAAACTATTCATGTTAAAGCATTTATGAATTCAGTGCCACTACCTGAAGTCTCATATTAAGTCTCAGTGGTAAAGGCAGGGGAACACAATGCCTCTCATCCACTCTCAGTTAGACCACAATCCTTCTCTAAGACTCAAGGGAAGGGGAGGAGAAATCCTGCTTCGCTTCCACTACTCATGCTCAGTGGATAAAGTTGCCTCTGCAGCCCCAGCCTTCTGCTGTACACAGGGGGATACTAGCTGATTGACTAAAGGATTCGTTTAAGAGTCAGGTCCTGAGACATCCTTCCCCTGCCCTCCCGGCCCAGTCCTACAAACTCTCATACATAATAATGCCCGGGGGGCCATTATGGAGTCCCAGTCTATGCTGCACAGGGGGGCGCATGTTGCATTTGATCCATAATGGGAGTGGCCTCTAAACCTGTGAAGAAACGGCTAGAGTTCAGCACCTAGGGAATAGATCCTCTTTTAAAGCTGCAGCTCCCTTAGGACCTATACTGTGAGGTGCTGTGAACACTCATTTCCACTGAAGTCAGGAATGACAGCTGTTTCATATCTTACAGGTTCAGGGCTATTATTTCAGGTGTGCTCTGGGGGAATTTTTAAGACAAGACATCAAGATTATCAACCTGTATTTTTACTATATGAAGTAATGTTTTCACTAGCAGAAATGTGCATGCCCCAGGCATGTTCCTGCAAGCCTCTGGGCACAGTGCACTCATTTCGTCTTCAGGAAGTCGCTGCCCAGAGGGCTCACTGGATCAGATCTTCCCTTTCTCTGATGTGGAACAGGCTCTTGTTCATGCATTCCTTGCTTGCTTAATGGTGCAAGTAGCTAAAGAGCCTAAGGGAGGCAGGAAAGGAGAGTCAGTCACTCACTCTTGCCCTCATCCTATCAGCTGCCTCCGTAAGTAAGCTATCTCCACTGCTTCTATTTAAAATGTTTCTTGTGACTCGGGAAATTTCTAGGAGGGTCTAACGCTAAGCATAATGGTGTGACCACAATTGAAAAATCAGCAGTTCTGCTTGCTTGTATGATTTATTCATCCAGAAAAGTAATTAACACAAAGCTCATGGTGGTGTTAACTTGTTCTGCAAGGCAATATGATCAACAAGTGCTCCAAGGCAAATTTTGCTGCAAATATTTGGAAAGAGAGGTTTGATTCAATTTTTTCACTATTACTGTTGGATAAAAGCTTTAGGGTGAAAGAAGTAACTTTGATTTTCAAGACAGTCAAAAGTAATGGACCCAATTTATGCCTGCTGGAATTCCCTTGAATTGGGTAATGTAAAACTAAGTCTGAATTTAACCCAGCAACTTGGACTCTAGAAGTTTCCCAAAGTACTTTCCACATTGTGGTCTGAATTCTCTAATCAACTCCATGTGAATGGACATTCATGAGAGCTTCGTGTGCATGCAACAGTTTGCCCATTTTATGATCTGATGGTAGGACAGGACTCATATATAGGAATCAGTTCACCTGCCAATAAAATGCAGTCATTCAGGGTAGGAACATGACAAGAAATGCTACATGGTCTTTTGAGGATACATTGCAGAAGGAACATAAAATAAGAAATAAAAGGGGGCAATAAAATAAAATAGTGGGTAATAGTAGGTAATAAAAATTACTCAAATTATCACTTTGGTTGGAATGCTTGGAATATGACCCCCATTGGTTATTTAATGACCATGCTCA
Organism: Crocodylus porosus; assembly: GCF_001723895.1. Lineage (NCBI taxonomy): Eukaryota > Metazoa > Chordata > Crocodylia > Crocodylidae > Crocodylus > Crocodylus porosus. Next base: position 6,531,172 of record NW_017728914.1, read on the forward strand.
GTCAGGGTTATGATTTTACACCTCAGCTGGAACACATTTTCATGAGACTTGCAAACCAAATACCTACAGCTAAGCATTACATTCTGGGTGCTTCTCTGAACTATTTCTGGTTTTCCTATCAGTGGTGTTCCCGGGGATGTCTATGAACTGCTACCAGACAGAGCAAGCAGTTAATTGTTTACCCAACTAGGTAATATCTTTATAAACAATCATCACTCACACTGAGATGGTGCCAGGTGCTTTGGGCTTAGCTGACACTCCCTCCACTTGTTGCCAAGTGTTCTCTAAGGGTTTTTTTTCTGTGTATCAGAGGACAGCACAGCCCTTTTTGTCTGGTTGTGAAGCAGCCAAAAAAGATTTAATTTCCGTTCTGGTTTGCAGACCTCTTGGCTTTGGTGGAAAGGTGTTTAATGAAGCACATACCGTAAAGGTATGCACCCAGTCCCAAAGTCCTGTTCCTGGCCACGTCATAATACATGGCTACACAGAACTTGAAACCACCTATAAATTAAAAATGGGAGGTTAGTGAATAGTTAGGCAATGGTACCCTCCCACTAGAATATGTGACCCACTTTCAAGGCAACCTGTAAAGGAGTAAAACAAATTTTTTAAGAAGTATTTTATTGAAAGGTCACATTGAAAGAGTCAGATCTTGGAGCCTTTTGTTTAGATTTGACCTGGTTCCCTCTGAAGCAAATAGCCAATTGATTTCAAAGGCTTTGGTAACAGTGGCATAAAGATTTTCATTGCCAAAAGTGAAAGGGAAGATTTCACTGTATTTAGCAAGCTAGCCTACTTTTGCAACATACCTCTGCAACACAGATTCTCACTGGACTATTATCACTGGCTATTCACTGTCACATCCAATGTTCTCTACCCACTGTAGAGCAAGACTGAGAGCTGCCCACAGAAGTGAGGTAACTTTGGGAGTTTTCTATCCTCTGTTGTGTTTTGATTTTGGGGTATTTCAGTATTAGACATTTCCCTGCTTTAGTTTTACTTATTCTTATTTTCCACTTGTGTATACTCTCACACAAGTACCCACTTTGGAAGCATTTGGCTCCTGCTCACCAGATCACAGGTGAAAGCCCGTCATCACTTCATCTGAGAGTCTTGGAGGCCTCACAGTCCCCCACCCAAGCACTCCAGAAGGTATTAAGGATGAGAACTAAAGAATGACATAGTACCAATTTGGACTGACTTAACAAAAGCCCTTTCTCATGCATGGGCCTTCTTTTGAAATAATTGGTAATATTGGCTGCAATTTGCAAAATGAGCAAGCACTGGGCCCTCCAGGAACCTGTAAGGCAAGGAACTGATTGGATCTGGTTCCATATGCTTCATGTTCCTTAAAAAAATGAAGGTTAGAGGTCCAAAAAGCAAGAGAACCTCAAGAACCCATTCACAAAATGCTGCTATTTATACTGACTTCCTTGGCATGAGTGTTGTGAAGCTGAATAAACTCATGCTGGTAAAGAACTTAGAAACCCATGAATGGACTGGGACAGTGGAAACACAAATTGTGAATATCCATCTCTAAGCTACTGTGCACTGCTACCATGTAGTGTTTAAACTGGTGCCATGTTCCTGAGCTAGCTGCTTTTCCATAGTAAGGACACTGATTTGTATGCAGGTTGTGTGTAAAGTGTTCTGGAAGCTTCTGTTATAACAGGTACCAATAGAAAATGTAAGGGCAGGTGTACACAGCACGGGATTTAATGTAGCCCACTGCACAATTTAAATGCAACTTTTTTTTTGGTGCAGTGCAGTTCTGTTTGCATGACATGACATTCGTGGTTGCACAAATGGCGCTTTCGAGAAAGTTAAGCGCCTGTGTATCATTTCCTGCAGATGTCAGTAGAGGGAGTCAAATACCAATTTACCCCCTAGAATGTTTTGCCTAATACATTACAGCAGGAGGCACATGTGAGCCACCCGGGCTCTCCAGTCACCAGACTCTCATTGGGCAGTCCTGACTGTCTGGTCTCCCCTGGTCATGGTCACCCCAAAATCCTTATCACTCGCACCCACCTATGCTCATTCAGACTGGTCTCTCTCTCTCCATCAGTACATGATCACAAGAAGCCCCGTCCCAGTCCCAAAAGACAAACCGCACAAGTGAATCCTTCCCTCCCATTCATTCCTTTTCTTTTCCCTTTCCATTCCACCATGGAATTTTTCATTAATATAGCAGCTTAATAACCTCCTATCGTAAGAGTATCAGGTGGGTGGCTGTTGGTGGCCTTCTGTCTTTTATTTTTGGGGGGGTTGGACTACATTTCCCAGCATTCCTGACCTCTGATCTTCTTTAGTTTCCAATGAGAAAGCCTCCAGTTCCTGGGCTAGGTATACTGTCTGTTTCAGTAGTGCACATATGGCTTTTTGTAGGTGTGTGAATTGTTGTGAATTGTTGATGCTGGCCATAAGGCAAAGTGTAACTGTAACTGGAAGGGAGCTCTCTTTCAGGAATAAATTGCTACTGAGTGGGCACATTTACATTAAATGTTTATGGCACAGTTGACTAATTAGCTGCAGAGTAAACATCTCAGCGTCTACACATGCGCCCCTATTAAGCTAAGGTAGAAAACTCTGTAGCACTACCTGTGCAGATGGCCATAGTGCTGGCCATTCATCTGCCAGCTATCCCTGCACTGGAGCAACCTTGTGCCCCAGCCAGCCCCACTACAGCAAATTGAGCCAGGGGGAGCAGCCCCAGGCTGGCAGGCTGACCCAACCCCCTGAACTCCCTTGACACCCTGCCAGCCAACTCTGCACCACCCTGGCTCAGCATCCTGCAATCCCAGGAGCACTTTCAGACTCTCCCCCAGCAGCAATAAACTCTAGAGCAATAAGCTCCGGAGATTATTGCTGCACATTAATTGGTACATGTAGATGTGCCCAGGGAAACTAGAAGACTCTTGTATGGAAACTGGTATAGGAAAAATTCAAAATTTTAAGACACCTTTCTGAACAGACATTACATTGGGTATATGAGTTACATGTGCATATCAGCATCACTTCTCTGATGCCTGGAAAAAGGAAAGCACTGAGGGACCATGGCTATTTAGGCTGATCATTATGGTTTGCTGCTTTTACACTCTTGTACTCCAGAGAGGACAGAGTTCTATAAATTAAGGATGACAAATATCTTCTAAGTCAGACACTCTGTCCCCCACTTACAAGAGTAGGATTTTTTTTCCGGCAGGACCCTGTTCAATGCTTTTATCAGTCCAGTGTTATATGCGTTTTACTCATAAGAACATAATGCAGGGCCACTCACTAAATAAAATCTGAAATCCAGAGCAAAGAAAAATCAGTTTATTCTCATGGCAAATGCATAAACTGACACAAGGAAGTCAACAGCAAAATTCCACGGACCTCCACAGAGCCAGAAATCCTTCTGCCTTTAAGTCCTAGTAGTGTAAATTCTGTGGCAAAAGAGCTGTTGCCAGATTCACCCCACCATCCTTTCTCTGTTGTTCTTTCCTTAGTATGGCCTTCCTTGCTAATCCTTTTAGTGATCTTGTTATGAGTTAATCCTGAAGAACTAAAGATATGTGACATATTGGAATAATTACATTGCCAGGACCCAAAGAAAGGAGAGACGAAATCTTGGTTCTATAAATACCTAGTTGCATTTTGTGTCCTGCTAAATTCTTGTGGCAACGAGTTCCACAGATTAGTTATCATTATGTCAAGGACTATTCCCTATTATTAGGTTTTTTTTAAATTGCTGCCTTTCAGTTTCACTAAATTTCCCCTTGACTGCATATTATCAGAGCAGGTAAATAGAAGAGTCCAATTTTCTCTCTAAACCATTCATTACTTTTCCTAAACTAAGCAGGCCCAGTCTTTTCAATAGCTCTCCATACAGCATTCTTTTGAGGCCTATAATCATTTTCATTGTCAGTGTCTGAACTCCTGCTATTTCCACTATATCGTTTTTTAAATCAATTGTCTAGAGTGCAACACAGTATATAGGGAAGATGTCCTGCTGCTTTCTATAATAGCATGGTAATATTTTCACTATTATTTTATATCCCATTCTTTATACATCCCGCTAACTTGTTTACTTTTCTGATGTTGCAGAGGTTTTCACTGAACTCTCTACAATGACCCTAGGTCTTTTTCCTAAATGATTACAGTTAATTTAGAAGTGCGCATGGCTAGGTCAAATTATTCCTTCCGGTATGCATTGCCTTGCATTTATCAACATTGAATTTCATCTGCCATTATGCTAGCCATTCACCTAGCTTTATGTGGTCTGACAATATCTCAGCCCAAGGTGGTATATGGTTGCAGGCACTGCTGCTCTTGTTATTTACAATGGTTAATTAAGATCCAGCTACAACCTTCATCCCACCCTTAATTCTTATGAACCAGCCAACAAAAGGTTTTGATTTCCTTTTTGGCTGGGAGACCTTTTGGCTTCTGCAAAAAGGGGATTAAGAATGAAAGCACATAAAGGTATGTGCACAATCACAAAGTCATAACAGCTCTCAAAGGGCAGTCTCCCAGGAATGAAACATGGTATTAGCAAGGAGGCTAATTGGGAGCTGGTTTGAAGATTGCACATTGTGTGGCAGAGTCCGGTAACACTTTTGATCAGGCAGACAGCACAGCCACAAATTGCTTTCTTCTGTCTCCAAAAGGTCTGATCCCAAATGAAATGGCCTTTTACCTTTCCCAAGAGATGCAAACCCAGCCACCCAGAGGGATTGCCACTAACTGGCAGAACGAGTACCCCCATCTCATTTGTTTCTCACAGCCACCAAAGGATCATCACCAATTTGACTTTTTTCCCTATGGCATGAGGAGACACACCAGGAAAACCAAGGATTGCTGAAACCAGGGGTGGATGAATCTATGGTAACAAAATTCTCCGGCACTCTCTGCGCAAGGCTCCTGTGGCCATTTTGGCATTGCTTTTGCCAGGATTTTCAAAGCAGTGTAAATGATTCAGCAATTGGTTTTCATGGGATGTGGGTAACTCTAAATCCCTTAAACTGCTTCAAAAAGCCCAACCCTTTTGTCTCGCTCTGCCTCTCATTCTTCAATAGACTCAGCCTCTTACCTGTTACCTTTTATCGGAGGAGGAAAGAGGAGGCTGTTCCTGCACATTCAGAGCTGCTTTTGCTCCTCACAAGCCAGCAGGGGGTGCCTGGAGACCAACCTGTCCTCTTTGCTGAGGTCTTGAAGTTGCTCTTCTCCTGAAAAGCCTGGTCTATGGAGTGTGCCCCTTTTGCCACTGAACCTGCTCTGCAGACTGAGTCAGGACCATTAGCTCTTGGCAATGTCAGCTTCATACATATCATGGCTACAGGAATCAATGAAAAACAGAAACCTAAGATGTATTTTTATCTGCTTGTATGTGCCAGTATTTCAAAGATGTGGGCCTGTGAAAACATCAGGTATTGTTATTCCTTTACAATGAGTTTGAATCCTGTTAATAAAAGTATAGTTTTATCCTTTTGAAAGCTTTTTGGCAAAGATAAAAGCCCAAAAACCTGTCATTGCTGTAAACAGCATTTAAGCTCTACAGAGCTGTCTCTTGCTGGAAAATCATGGTGCACAACAGTGTAAGGGTTTGCACTATTTACTTGATAGGTACCTATTTTCCTGAGGCTCCTTTGAAAATCCCAGCAAAGATTTTTACATTCTGATTCAAGCAAATGAGTTCATATGATTAAAACAACATGTCCTGCTTCCCAACAATAAAATGTACAAATAGTTTGTGTCTTGTGGGCAATAGCCCACCCTACATCAAGACTTCTAGGGCTTCTTTATTTTGCTCAGGTTAGAAAAAACTTCAAGAACGGCTTTCTCTGATGTAGAATGACATTTCCCCAAGGAACGATAGCCCCAAGGACTGCACAAATAAACAAAAGGTATTTAATTCCAGGTAAAGAAAAAACTATTTAATTCTGATGTGGGATGAAGGTTCAGGTTGTTCCAGATTTTATCTGCAAGATTCCAACAATCCTGGCTTTTTTTCTGCCTCTTTAATGATAATCTGCTTCAAAATGGGCTATAAGCAACTAGAAATAACACCTGCACTGTTTCAGCAAGGAATTTACATTAATAGCTGGAAAATAATGGGATGCATCACTCGAGGGATTCTTTGGATGTTGTTTTAAAAACAAAGCTACTATTTCTTTTGACAAAGATTTTTGTAATATGGTAACTAGAATTACAACTCCCCAGTTTGGGAAGAAACATGTCCAAATATTACAGAAGTGTCAGTCATGACACAAACTTCCTGGCTTGGTTCTATTCTACATTTAACTGTTAAATGCATACCTTAGACCTGGGGTTTCCAAACTTTTGGGACCAAAAAAACCCACTGTCAGCTCCCCAGATTTCTTGTGATCATACTTTTAATTGAAATGGGTGGGAACACAGTACCATCCACAGATCATTCACCAGGGCCTTATAGACCACAGTTAGGGAATCAGGGCATGTCTCCACATTCGCTTTAATGCACATTAGCCAATTTTAAGAGAAAAAAGAAGTGCTTTTTTGCTAACGCACATTTAAATAGGCTAGTGCACCTTTTTCTAGTACCTCACAAGGGATAGTGCCTATACACAAGCAGGGAGGCTACTCCGATGTACTGGAATTCCAGAGCATCAGAGCAGACTCAATTAATCAAGTCTGCTGGAGAGTGGAAACTACAGCGCGCCAGTAGCCTCCTGCGTCTCATGTATTAGTGTTCACACACTTCAAAATAGCAGATGGAGTGCTTTATCTAAAGCTCATTCAACGAGCTTTAGATAAAGTGCCCCTGCCACCATTTTGAAGTGCAGGGACACTGGTGCACAAGATGCTATGGGCACTTTAATTAGAGTGGTTCTCAGAGTCACGTTAATTAAAGTGACCTCCGCCACTCCCAAAGCAGAAGTATAAATGTCCATAGGTACTATATTTAATGCGCATTACCAAAAGTGCATTAATGAATGTGTAGACATGCCCTCTACTTAAACTCTATTGCCATTAAGACTAAAGCAACACTCATCTCAAAACTGACAAAGAACAATATTAGTACACCTTGGTAGATTAATATTTATCACTCTCTGGGCACATCTACACATGCATTAATGCACTTCAGTTAATGTGCCTTAAATCTAGTACCTCTGGGTGTCTATACGTGAGCTAGGAGGCTGCTCCAATGCACTGTTAATCAAGTCTGCTGGAGCGTAGTAATTACCATGCTCCAGACAGCCTCTGTGTCTTATGTATCAGCATCCCCACACTGCAAAATGGTGGTGGGGATGCTTTAACTAAAGTTCATTTTGCAGCATAGGGACACTGGTATATGAGACACTCTGGCTGCTCTAATTGAAGCAACACACACACACTCCTGGAGCACATGTAAAAATGCCCTCCATTGTAAGGTTCTACCAAAATGTGCATTAGCCTTACCTTGATGCAAATTAACAAAAGAGCGCTGTTTTTGAGTGACGCTTAATGCGCATTAGCCTGTTTTAATGTACCTTAGCAAAAGTGCACTGTTTTCAAGTGATGCATTAATGTGCATTAAAATAGGCTAATGAGCAATAAAGCACATGCTTAGACATGCCTTCTGTAAATGAAAACAGACTGGCTGCTTATTTCTAAGCACAGAGTTTCTCTATTTCCATTTTTCACCCTAACAAAGACATATCCTGTACTTAAGACCTGATGCTACCCACTTGTAGTCTAAGTACCAATCTATACATATGTTCGGGGAGGTTAGATCAGGGGCAAAATGGCTGTCCTGATCTAATTCAGTTCACCTGAGGAGATGAACAAAGTTCATTGGTAGGGACCTACCAAATTCATGGCAGAAGTGGGATGTGCTGCAGCTCCTTTAATCTGGCGGGTCCCCCCCCTTGTCCCTCTACCACTCATTGGTGAAGGGGTTGCACTTGCAGCTCACTTCTGATTGGTAGGGAGGCAAAAACTATGGTTTTAAATATGGTGCCATTTTTGCCTCCCACTGCTGATTGGCTAATGGACTGGTGGGAAGGCAAAAACTGTGCCATGTTTAAAACCATGGTTTTTGCTTCTCTGCTGATTAGGAGGGAGCGGTGGGGCCCCTCTGCTAACCAATGGTGGGAAGGAGGGGCACACAGGGAAACATGAAAATTATTTAAAGGAGCTGCCACGCACTTCACTTCTGCCATGAATTTGGTAGGTTCCTATTCATTGGAAACAGACTAGCCCAAACTACTAAAAGTCTGTACATATTTGGAGTGCAGCTTCGGGGCTAGGAAAGCCCAGCCACTTCCTCCAACCATGGGGCTATTTCCTCCAACCATGACAGAGCTATTTTTAGGCCCCTAACACCTCCACCTTGAACAGACAAATCCCCTCTGCAGACCCCCCAGCAGCAGACCTGCCAGACCCCCACCGCCATTTTCCACCAAGTCCTCCACCTCCACCCCATAGACTTGCTAGCCCCCATGATCCTGCCCACTCCTCCCTTCTCCCCAGCTTACTTAGATTGGGTTCCTGGAGCAGCTCCCAGCACTGGCAAATGCATGCATTTTCAAAAGTTGTATTTTGAAATTGACAATGCATTTCATTGCAGTCTTTCCTAACTAAAACTTTTGACTTCTCATTTTGAAACAACATTGGTAGTTTTCAAATTGTCCTCAATTTTAAAAAGATTTTGTTTCAGACTGAAGTAAACAATTTTATTTGACCCAAAATATTTTTGTTTCATTTAACTAAAATGCCAGAGAGAAATATTTGATTTAGATCAGACCAAACTGATCCCCTGCCCTCTTCCCGCCCCATTCTTCCCCCCGGTTTTTCAGTTCAGCCACCAAATTTATTTAATGTCTGATTATAGTGCTGAGCACCTGAAGCTTCCTTTGACTTTATGCAGTGTTATGAGTACCCTTTGCTTTAAAAAAAACAGGCATTTGGTAAAATAAAGATGGCTTGTGAAGGAGGAAGAAAATTCGTATTAGAAACTCAAGTTTTGTCCACCTTGAAAGACACTATGGTGAGTGGCCAGAAAATTAGCAAAACGAATACACTACAAGAACTAAATGTGTGAAGAGTGAGTAATTGTGAGGAGAAAGCATTTTTTTAAAATTCAGACAGTTAAAATCTCTAGGTGTCCATGATTAGCTGAGTCTATCCTAGATGACATAGCAAGCAAATGCAGCTCAGCAGAAGTCATTTTTACTTGATTTCATAAGAAGTTAAGTACTGTCTCCAATTCCTTCTGCCTGACTCCAACAAACAATGGCTCTCTACATAACTCAAATAATGCAGTTCCTCTAGCAGTAGGAAATATTTTATTTTTGTATTCTATAAAAATGACAGCCCAAATTGTAGAAGTACAGTTTTCCACTGCTGAACTTCCAGGTTCCTTACGGTGTAAAAACTAATAGAAGGAGGGATGTGTGTTTGTATATGCATGCGTTCAATTTTTTTCACTTTCAAGTCACCAGCCACAGTACATCTCAACCTGAGAAATGCAATAAATCATTGTCATCTGATGGCCATTTGAAATCAATGCCTGGATCTCCTTCCAGCTCCTCATAGACAAATAGTCACTTTACAGAACTTGCACAGAATGTGCTGTTATTTGCACTCATCAGAACACTATATGGCAGTCATACCAGGAAAGGTGAGGACCAAGCAGACAAAGGATGAGCTGCTCTCCACTTATTAGAAGTTGCACTTCTTTGTATGGATTGAAGCATATACACATAATTTATAAAGAAACATTCCACTTCCTATTTCAAGAGAAAATAAGTGGAGTATTATGCTTTAATTAAATAAGATTCACAATTTACAGTTGGTTGCATTCATTTCAGGAGTTCCTCTCCTTTCAGCAACATACAGTTTGATTTATTGTAGGGCAGTATTCTCCACCATCACCACTACCCCCCCATGCACTATGTGACCATCAGTAACAATAACTATTATTTCCCATTACTTAGTGTCTTCCCTCCATATTATTTGAAACAGCATGGTCTGCAGAGATTATGGGTGCAGACAGAAGTGACAATTTTCGCCTGATCTGGCCACAGAAAGCAGTTTATAGCTGTGACAAGTACATGGCTGCAGACAGCTTCAAAAACAGCCAATCGGGTGAAAATCTGACCCCTCATTGCATGAGGTATCAGATAAAGATGTTTCAAAATGTAATGTCTTTTGTAACTTGTGTCTGTGCAGCTCCCAGCCTGTCACTGTTTTCAGAATGGGAGGGGGGAAAGGGAGTGGAGGGAGTTCAGTCTAGGGGTTTTGCACCCCCCCCCCATCTGCAAAGGTGGGGCAGGTGTATTGGAGCCCCCTACCCCCCACTGAGCGGGGCTCCAATTCACCCACCCCACCCTTCACCATCAGCTGGGTAGCCCCAAAAATGAGCTCCCTGCACTGTCTTTTCCCACTCCTATTCAGAAAACAGGGAGCACTGGCAGAGTGCCCTGACCATTGCTAAGGGAACTGGCTGCTGGCTCCCAGCCCACAGCTAGAGTCCCCTCCCCCCCTGGAACCAACAGTGAACTTCTGTTTGGTCTGGGGTAAAGCTGTAACTCAGAACATTTGGCAAAAATCATTCCAAATTACAGCTGGGAGCTGCACTTCTGTAAGGGATCCTCCAATCACCAGTATCCAAACCAATAATATGAATATTAAAAAAATAATTAAAGGTTTATAAATATCCCTTGGGCATTTGATTGATAAAGCTGATATGAGACATAGGCATTTAAATAGCTGCTGTGCATCTTATGTGTAAATTTTTAGTGCCTGGAAAATAATTCAGGAAAATATGCATATATACCTGACTTTCCAGGATAGCCCAGGGGTGTCAAAATGCAGTCTGCTGGGTGGATCCTGTCTGTAGAGCTACATCATTTGGCCCTTAGTGCTGGACCTGGGTCCTGAGAAGACCCACATGTCACATGTGCCCATGGCACCCACTTCAGCAAGTCTGGAGTATGCCACATATGGTCCCAGAGCAGGCACCACATGCAACACATTCCAGATTGGCCAGAACAGGTGTTGGATCCAGCATGCGGGGGTCCCCGGCATGCCAGGTCTAACACCCACTCTGGGACTGCATCACACCTGGTGCCCACTCCAGCCAATCGAGGACCCAGGACTGGCTGGAACAGTTGCCACGTGTAACTCATGTCCCAGACTGGCCAGAGTGGGCCCTGCAAATGGTACACAGCAGGTGCTTGGCATGCTGAATCCAGCATATAGTGGGGGAAGAGAGGATCTGTGGGCCCAATCCAGCATATGGGGCCAGCCCCATGGCATTCATTAGGCCCATGAACCAGTCCTGTACCACTCATTTGGCCTGCGGGTTTGACATCCCTGTGGTAGCTGCATAAAACGTGCATCATGGAACATTAATTTGGAGTCATTGAGAGGGTAATAAGTCACCTGGAGGTCAACAAAGGATACTGTGGTCCTTCCCATATTACTAAATTGGAATGGTATTCAAGGGAGATAGGTAGGAAATTCTTGCCTGGGCTGGAAAAGATGGAGGGTCACAGTAGAGCTTATTTGTATGGAAGCAGGTACTCTAATGTTATATTTTGGAACCAGACTTAATGGCATGGAAAGACTAAAATATGCTGTAGTCCTGGCTCCAGAAGCTACATAAAATCATTGTATTATATTCTGATTAGCTATCCATTGAAACCAATGGAAAAAAACTACCCATAGCTTCATTGAAAGAAACATTACTCCCACCATCCTGAACAAACTTCAGTGTTCCTCAGTGTTTATAGGCAACTCCCCTGTATGCCTGAGGTAGCTTGGGACTGATCTCACCAGACTGCACACAATAGATTGACTGAAGAGGACCTTAACACTTTGACCAAAAATGACCCACATGTTCTTGCCTGAAAATTGCAGCCATGTTCTTAGAATAGACTTTCCCACTGCTTTAAACCAACAAAAAAAATGAACACATCCAGAAAAGCCATTATGTGATGCAGCATTGTTTGACCAATGCTGATCAAAGAAAAGCAACAAGTAATCCACGTGAGGCCCATTTGAAATTTAAGTCCTCTAAGGAGAAGGATATCTTCTGCTCTCAATGGAAAGGGTTGTTAAAAGCTGACTGTTTACAGTGTAGGCAAATTAGGCTCAAACAATCTGACTGTGGCCCAGGTGCAGAAACCACAGGGATCCATAGGAGAAGCCTGAGATGACAGCTGCATTTGCATAAACAGTGCCACAGTCAAGCAAAAATACTCTGTTGTTGAACAGGAAACTCTGCACAAGCTTTTGTCTGTGTAATTGAAAACCTCAGCTTTGGGAATGTAAACATACCTGGCAAGTTGATCACCACCTGCTGACAGTGTCTTTCATAGGCAAAGGTTTTAGGTAAGCCAGACCATGCATCCTACAATAGCCAGGAGAGAGAGGCATAAAGCAGGATGTGATAATATTGTTGTGGGTGGCTCACCTCACTTACCTTTGCCAATACCGGTATCTTTAGAAATGATGATATCAAACTGATTCCTCTGGCAATAGGCGCAACATTAGTGTCAACTACATAATAGTTTAAGGCAGCATCTGAGGCTTCGATTTCACCAACCTAGATAGCAGCCAAGGAGTGGGAAATTTGCTGACCTACATGTCTTACTCTCTTACAGTCTTCAAAATGCAAGAAATAATGTCAAAACTACACAGTTTAAATCTGAACTAAAGATCCAAACTCCTCAAGAAGCTTTGGGCTGTTGGGATTTGTGGGCTTGGCTTAGACCAGCCACAAAGTTCTTAACCAGAGTTTAGAGATGAACAGCTAATTCAGTGGAGCTGTTATCCACAGCTCAGAGTGTGTACCCTGACAAGGACTTACATATTTTGCAAGTCATCTAGTCCAACCCTGCTGCCTGAGGCAGGAAATACTACAGCATCATGAGTTACTTGCTGGGTTCATGACAAAATGGACACAACGCACAATGGTGTATCACACAATGTTCAGACCTGAAGCAGAGTACTCTGCATTTGAAAGCCTGTCTAAAATGTCTCCCAATCATGCAATAGATCCAGTAGAAGAAATAACCCCACAAAATACCCTTGCCTCTCACATAATGCACAACACCACTACATTCCCTCACTGAATGTCCTTGTCCATTTTTGGAAAGGACAATGTTGCTACTGATACAGCAGTATCATTTGAGAAAGCACTGATATACTATTAATTAGTTAATGTGTATGTTTAAAATGTTCCCAACCAAACTCCATGCGTATGACTGCCATTGATTATTTCAGGCCACTATTAGCCTTTGCTCTTGAGTTTACTGTCACCATAGTAAATACTCATTAACAGCTTACATTTACAAAGTAAATCTAAAATTAACAGTCCATATAAACCTCAGCTCACAAGCAAGGAGGCTGAAGAATTCTTGAAGGGAAGATAGATAAAGTACAAACTTTTGCCCAGTCTGTAATCTTCAGACCAACAGGAAAAGAAAACATTTTAATCAAGTTTTTGAAAACTGTTTGTAAACTAACCCAGAAGGAAATTGTTTGTCATAGATCATACAGGGGAACCTGACAAGCAGTGACACAGGTGTCTCCTGCAGAATTGCTCCTTAGAACAAGTATGCCAAGCTAATTAAGTGGAGCTGTTGTCCACTGGTCAGATTTAAAAAAAAAATATCCAGCAGCCCTCAGTACCCACCACTGCCAATTTTCTGGATGTCTTTTTCCCTGCCAACAGAATGACTAGTTTTTGCCCTACAGGGACATACTCTGTACTGGAAACCAAGACACTGAATTGTCTCTCCTTTGTTTCATTGGATGATGTTAATAATCTTGTGCCCTTCATGAACATTTTTATTGATCAAAACCTGTGATTCTAATGTAATAAACTGGTCACTATTATTCCTTCCTGTCTACAAAGAAGGTTACCATGGATTTGAGAGCCCATCCAAGGTCACTTTGGCAGAGCTAGGAATAGAGCTGATGACTTCAAGAGAGCAGCCCAAATGTGCATCCACTTAGCCACACTGATTCTCCATAGGATTATTTTAAGTGTATGGCTCCAGTGTCTGAAAAGCAAAAGTGCTTCTGCCTAATCACCTTTCAAACATACATATTAATGAGCACAACCATGTTTAACACATAGCTCCCAGGAATCTTAACTCAGTTTCCTGCCCTAAATGCTAGACCACGCTATCATCCTCCAGCCAGAAACATAACCCAGGGATACATCGACACATAGACTTTAATGCACAGTAGACTATTTTACTGTGCATTAAAGCATCACATAAAAAAATGACATTACACTAATGCACAGTAAAACAGTCTACTGCTCATTAAGGATCACTTAAAAACTGTGCAAATGCACTACTGTGAATTAGGGCAGCCTAATGCACATTTAGTACCTCACACTGGAGGTACTAAACTTAATGCACCTTAGAAAAGGCGCACTAATGCATGTGTAGATATGCCCCAGGACTCCAGATTCAGTTCCAGCTAGCAAGCCTAACCTGGCAAAGCTGAAACCAATGGCAAACCATGTATCAGCCCTTCCACTAATGGCTGGAGCGCACAAGAAAATAACAGCCTACTACTTCTATAATATTAAGCACTCACCCCATTAGCTGAAGTGGTGAGGTCGGTGCTGTGGGCTACAACTCCTCTTCCCCTTGTACAAAGGCTTCCTCCAGACCTCATCATTAGGCTCAAAAACAGGGTGAAGCTCCTCCCAGGCTCTGGGCCTCTCCTCTGGCAGAAAACCAGCCCTTATCTTCTCCCATCCTCATTTTTCTTCTTGAGAACAAAGGAAGTCAACTCCCCCATTTTTGCCCCAGCCTTCTGCCAGTGAAACTGCAATGAGGATGACATGGCCAAGTATCAAGGAAAAAACTCTGAGTATCATTCCCACGCCCTTGAAGAAATCAGTCTCTGCAAATTGCTTGCACTGTCCACCACCACCACCACCACCATGCTGCTGGACTTCCCCAGAACACAGGGCCCCACAATTTATAACTCTCGACAAATCCAAAAGGATCCTCACCATCACCTCCACTAATCCACAGGTACATGCTACTATTGGTGTCAGAAAGGAATCCACTCCCCCCCTGCTCGCCCCCTCAACATGGGTGGGTGGTAGACTAATGGAATCCTAACAGCTCCCTGACTTGGCTCCAGTTCTGTGTCTATATATACTTGGCTTTCATATTTGCTTTACTCTTCATAGCCCTATATTAGTGGATCCAGGATTTTACAAAGCCAAGTGCAGGAGCAGTGACTGGCACTGCAGGGATGTGGCCGGCACTGTGGAAACGGCAGTCAGGGACTTTTTAAATCCCCAAAACAAGTAAGAATTTTCCCCCTTCTCCTCCCTGTTCAGAAGCACTCCATTTTCTCCCCTCCCCCACCGGCCGCTGCCACTGTCCCTACTGTCCTAGGGACAGGAGAAGCTCCAGAGCCACTCCAGCTAGACTGCACAGGTGCTGGGCTCATCCTGGGACAGTGGCAGCAGGTTGGCAAGTGAGTTCCCTTTGCATATGCTGGCAAGGAATGCCCAGGGCTACCAGGCAAGTCAGGGGAACCCATTCACTTGCCACCACTTCTGCCACTGTTCCAGACTGAGCCCAGTTCCTATGCAACCTGGCTGGAATGGGATACGAGCTCCCTCACCCTCAAGATAGCAAGGATCATGACAGTGGCAGGCAAGGGAAGGGATGTGCTCTGACCATGGAGGGTAAAGGAGGGAAGGAATTCTTGCTTTCTCTGTGGATTTAAAAAAGTCCCTGGAGGCTGCTCTTGCTGCATTGTCAGAAAGGGGGGTATGACCATGCTACTGCATCCCCTCTAGATCTGCCTCTGACTAGAAAAGGCTGTTACACTTCTCTCCTTGGTCTTACTGCCAGATGTCCAGTGCTACCAACTGCCATGAGCCTGTGATTTCTGATGATTTTCTTAAAGCTCCAGCATTGGGAGTCCTATGATAAGCACAAGACTACCAACTTCACGCTAAATGAAAAAAAAATTGTGCTCATGATTTGAAGACTAAATCTGTAAGCTCAAATAACTTCAGCACCAACAAAAATTTAAAATATATTATTTATACAATCTCAAGATTGTGCAAGTCAATATCATGTTTTTGAACACTTGGGGTTGGCAATATTGCATGAGTTTTCATTTACATTTCAAAGCTTTGCATTTCCCAGAAAAAGTCCTGTCACTGCTGTTGCTAGAACGGTGTATGAAAGGAGTTGTCTAAGGGTTCCCCCATGCCTCTACAGAGAGTTGCACACACTGAAAGCATCAATGAGCAAGACTGGCAGTGGTACAGAAGCCCATACCTCCAATTCCCATTAGGGGCAATCCCAACTTATTTCTTTTAATGAGGGTCTCCCCTCACACATAAGCAAATGGTTGGCTAATAAGCCCAGGGATTCCTAAAACAGAGAGCAGAACAGAGGAGGCAGTCCAGACCAGTAGAAGGGGCATTCAAGTGGGCAGCAGAAGCCCTGCGTTCTATTCCTGGTTCAGCCACTGGTGTACCACGGTGCCCTGGACAAGTCAAATCACCACTCTGCATCCCCTCCTACTCTTTTTCCACCTTGCTTACTTAGATGGTGAGTTCTTGAGATACAGGAGTTATGTTTCTTGCTCATTGCTCATACACTACCCTACCACAATGGAGTTCTGGTCTTGGTTGTGGTCTTCAGCTGATTAATTGTTTTTCAAGTTGTTGTAAATGCTCAGCTTTCAGGGAAAGTTTCGCCTGTGATGCTGTCAGTTTTTTCTGCAGGCAAAGAGAAGTAAGATTGCTTAGCATTGCTTAATTTTCTTTGGACTTGAAAGGTCTGATATACTGTTCAGAAAGCATCCCAAAGTTTGCATGATTACCTGAACACATTCCAAACTGCTCTGATATGTAAAGCATGTCTGGAACTCTCACAATAATAAGATTTCTCAAGATATTTTTGAAAGCTGTTCTCTTGATTAGCAAGAATAAGCTTTCTGAATGCATCTCAGCATTTCCAGATCATGACTGGAACAGGAAGTGCAGAGATGCATTTAAACAGCACAGTGAAAACAACAAGTGAAATCTCCTAATTGCAAAAAAGGCCCACTCAAAATTGATTAGAATTTCAGTCAAAGTTCCAAGTCAACCATTATTTTGCTTGAACCTTTCTTTTTCTTTTTTGTTCTCCATCCACCCTGACTGTCGGTATACAGGTCAATATACAGTATTATATAGATAATTGTTTCCATTAATACTTAACATATACACAAGGTTTAACAGGTTCCATTAACTTACTCATCTTTACGAAACCCCAGTTAGGTAAATAATCATTGTTATTCCCATTTTACAGAGAGGAAACTCAGTCACAGAAAGGGTAAGTGACTTATCAGAGGCCAAATCCTTGTCTAGACTAGGATTTTAAAATGTTTTGTTAAATTATGCCAGGTTGTAAGCACAAAGAATCCTTTCTAAAACTCTAACCAAGAAAAAGGAAGTTGTACATTTGCATGTTAGATTGGTCAAGTTAAAGTCTAGGTGAGAATTACCATACACATGGCTAGAGTTTTACAAAGCATTGTTGGTTGTGTTATCAACCTGAGCAAGCAGCATTCCTTTAACACTTGTTCCAGACAAAGCTTCAGTAGTAGAAGAAACTCCAGGCATTCCTGGTTCCCAGACCACTGACAAATCTACTCTACTTTCAGGGGAGGAGGAAGACTTGAGGGGGGATTGTTGGACTCAAGGGAAGACTGAAAATCAAGTTTTCAGTAAGAAGCAAGTGCCCAGACACCATTACAAAAAGATGAAAGTTCACAGCAATAACTAATTGACTGAGGCAGTGGGGGAAAAATTCTGAACAGCAGCAATATGTACATGTGTTTTAAATAATTTTTTAATTGTTGAGGCAGTAATACTTGGTTCATGGAACTGCAATATACAGAGAGGTGAAATAAATAGCTTATATATATATAATATATATATAATATAGCTGGTTTTAAAATATTCCCTTATCATTGGTGTACTAGGTCATTTTTAGTCACTTGAATGTATTTAGCAGCATTCTCCAGAACTGAGCATAATGCAGGATCACAGAGCCGTGAAACCTTATGTCGTCAAAAAGGTTACAGAAGATCGATGCGTTGAGAACTCCACGGAAACTCAATCACTGCGGCGCACACCATCTTGTCTTGGAACAGCTTGCAGCAGACAATAAATAGATTACTGCAAAACTGGCGAGATCTGGGTCAAGGTTTCAGTAACTTTGGGAAAGAACTTTGGTTTTCTTTGGTTTTATCCTATTTATTTATTTTTTAATAATTATTATTTTTTCCTCTGGGGATCTGCTTGAAAAGTCCATTGCAAAAGAGAAATAAGCACCTAAGTGTCATCAACAACAAGAAGTCAATTTAAATAGAGCAGTTCATTTTGTTTTTCAAGTCACAATAAAATCCTAACAGCTTTCCCCAGCGTTTGCCATCAGTCTTTTTTTTTTTTTTTTACTTTTATTATTTTTTTAAACACAATGTACAAAAATAGAGCTTCTTCCTTATTTTTAATGTAAAAATATTCCTCTGGTGCAGTTTTTTGTGGTTTATTATTGTGACACTGTTTTTGTCTATTTTTTAACTGGGGTTGGTGGGTCGTATTCTCTTAGTCCTCTTGGTCACTGTCGTGTACTTGAAAGGTTTCTGTATGTCCACTTGACCCTTTGGGTACCTTTTCATAAAATGTACATCTTGCTGGTTTTCCCGGGTTTTGGGCCCTTTCCGTGGCCTTCCCTTTTTGGTGAATCCAACGTACCAGCCCGAATATTTTGCAGACATCAGTGCTGTGTAGTTGTTTTCTAGAACTTTTTCAATGAAAACACACTCTTTGCTGGTGCCATCGGGCTGCAAAAGAGAAAGACAATTCATTTTAATGAGTTGTAAAATGATCTGCCAAATACACATTTTTCAGATGAGAGCAGTTGCAGGATCCAGTCCTGTTCTCTCCTGCTTTCAGTTCAAGAACTGTGGGAGAAGAAATGTCATTTGAAAGACAATAACTTCAAATGAAATTGTCTGTTTTAATACTCATACCCAGCTTCCAGTTTTTGAGGGGAAATTTTTTAGGGAACAAACCACAGTTGGGAACCTCTCAATGGGAGTTAGGCAGCTAACTGACCATCTCCCACATGAAAAATAGCAATAATGGAATTTCAAGTCTGTTCTAATAAAATATGGAGTTTCATTGAAATAGTCTCTTGTAAGAATCCAAATACAGCAAACAGAAATAATACTTAGCCTTTGCATTGCATCTGCATGGATTTTCAGAAGTTCCTTAAGGACTTGCATATATATCTCCCATTAAACCACCAGAGTCAATGCAACATGGGAATATATCCCTACAGGCACTTCACTTTTGAAAATCTTGCTTGATAGTCCAAAGCACTATGAAGGGATATAAAAACTTTAACTATCCACATATGGCTGTGAGCAACACATTTTATGAGAGGTGGACAGCTTGAGGCACAAAGAGCTGCTGACACATAGGATGCCCCTAGAGTCACTGGGACGTCTCAATGCTCCTCTGGCTATTGATTTAGGTACTGAATTTTAAAAACACTGGCCTGTGTCATTTACTTGGACTCAAGAACCTGTCTTCAGCTGTTGTGTTATGTTATAAAATAAAACAAACCAATCTTGGCCTAAAATCACTTTTAGGATCTCCCGGGGTCAAATACACCTTCCGCACTGCAAAGTAGCAATGCAGGGAATGTCAGCAGCACCAGATAGAGCACATCTGTACTCATCTGGACATACCTTAAACGTTCATCCTAATCTCTTGGCATTTTCCTAGATCTGGATATTTTTAAAGATCTTTCAAAATAGTAAACAAGATAAAAAAAATTAATCACCAGTAAATGTGGACTTCGTAAACAATAACATGCCTGAGTTTTAAGTCTACCTCTAAACCAGACACTAATGAACTGGCCAAACTCATATTTAGAGGGATAGCAAGCAATCTCCTGCATTTGCAAAAAAAGTTCTGGATTCAAGCCATGATCTTGTAGCCAAGAGTATTTGAGAATTTTGGCCATTTTTAACTTATCAATGAGGGCGGTTCTGCTTGCACTACAATGTCACCTTCTTATGCAAAACAAGAACATGCCCGTAGTTGAGACAGGAATTAAAAAAGAAGAGAATGTATGTGTAGGGGAGCAGGGCTGCTGCTGTCATTGTTATTATTGTTATTAAAGGTAATTTCTGTGCTTATGTCCTGCCAGTAGAGTCTGAGGAGCAGCAAAGAAGTGTAGGAAGAGATGGTGTGTCTTCAGGGCAGGCTCAGGGCTAATTTGAAGCAAACAAGGTGCATGAGAATAAATTGGCCCTGGAAGAGGAAGAGTTAAATCATTTGCTAATATGAAAAAATGACATTTACAAGTATTTTAAGATAATTCATGGATAATGAATAGAAACTGCTTCCTTCCAAGTAAATAATTCTTGCATGTGCTAGGACAAATTGTAACGACAAGACATAAATTATTTTACAGTACTTAATAGATTATTTTATAGCATCTTTTATAAAGCCCTGAGAGTGGAACCATAGAATATAAATCATTTATACAGAAGGTTCTCTACATCATGTAACTTATCTCTAAAATAATTTACTCAGGGAAAAATAATCCCTATTCATCTTTTAGGGGTTTCTAATAACGTAATTTATAAATGTTATCTTGATTTCAGTGGTTGCCACTCATTTAAAGCCTGATCCTGTTCTCATTCAAATGTATGGCAAAGTTCTCATTGATATCCATGGTTCAAGATGAAGTCCATGTTACATAACTATATGAATATTTTTCTTGTCAAGTGGGAGCATGTTAACATCATAGGTCCAAATATGTCCCTGCTGGAGCTGTACTGATTTCAATGTAAATACAAGAGGATGTTGGCTCAAGTAGACTTAAATATCTTTCAGTTGAGCAAAATACCATCCTCCTCTTCCTCATTTATCAGGAGAATTAATAAAATTAAAGTATTAAAATGAATGGAGTGTGGAGTCGTGAAGGAATCTAGGTAGCTTGGTGAACAAGTCTTGTCTCTCTGTCTTATTCGGGTTAAAATATGAAGCCTTCTCTTAGGAGCCAATCCCATCACCTACAGAAGTACAGGCAGCTCCATACACATAATTCAGCTCCCTTGCACAAAGATGAAGATAGTACATAATTCTTTTCCTCCTTCCTAGTTCCTAACTCCACAAGGTTTTCTGCCACTCCAGGATATGTGGAGGCAGGTATATAAATTCCACTCACATGGAGCTTCTGTCCTTCAAAGAACAAAGACAGGGCTGCAGAGCGGCCTTGTGGCCAGGCTGCCATGAGACCTGCAGAGTGGCTCCTCTGCCTGGAATGAGCATGAAGAGTTATCTGCACAAGGCACTGGGCAGAGTATTTCGGCCTCAGTTTTACTGTGCTGAAGTTCAACTTTATTTTCCTATCTTGAGAGTGCTGTACACTTCAGCACAGCCCAAATGAATCTCCTTCGGTAGTCATCAGGCAGGCCCCTAAGAAATGTACTGACACAGCAGCAGTTCAGGAAAGACCCTTAACCATGCACCTGACTATAAATAAGTCCCACGGAAATAAGTGAGAACTCAGCCTGAATGGGGAAGGTGGCATAATCCTTAGAAATATGTTCCTAACTTGCAACCTACCTGAGCTTTAAACCTCTTGAAAAATAACAGCAAATCCTGAACTAAAAATGCCTTTGGAGCTTCCTGATACATTGTTTCATCCTGAAACATGTTCTGTTTATGACAGCTACTCCCTTTAGAAAGACTCAGAAGAAGAAAGGGAAAGAGAAATGACTCTACACAGGTTTAATTATTGGAGACAAAACTGGCATTTTTGAAGGGGGAAAAAAACTGTTTTCCCTGAACATGCTGCCTCTTTTTCCAAAGAATTCTTAGTACAAACATATGCCACTGATATTCAGTTGCATAGTATTCAAGTAGACTTCACTGATGAGACCCTGCCAAGCTATATGTTAATTTTATAGCTACTTGGCTGGCAGACAGTGCTTTGCAAAGCAGACATGCTCTAACTAACATTTTACACTTTGGAAAATCTTGTTTCAAATAAACAGGAACCTTGAAAGCATCAGAAAGGACACTACAGCCCTGTCCCCAGTGTGATGCCACTGCACTGCAATACAGAGGTGGGGCAAATCAGCCCTGAGGGCAGGGCCAGCACAAAGTCTACACAAAACGTCAGCTCCATGTAAGTCTGCAAAAGAGGATGCAAGTGATGCATAGGTTTTGTGCCAGCTCACTGCACACAGGCAAATTTTAACTTGGGCTAGTACCTTTGTGAGATATAGTACAGATAGAAATTAGAAAGGGAAACTCCATTATAAGTATGGATCCCAATTTGAAGTTGGGTTCATTCAGATTCAGCATCCCCTCCACCTGTCACTCCCACTAGAAGAAATGCACCTTTCTAATTGTTCTGTCTTTAAAATGTATCCCTTTTATATTTGTTTAGGAACCTATTTTTCTCCCTCTTTTCCTGTGCTGCGCACTGGCTGACACCCCATAGATGGCTGTAGCAGTGCTGTACATAGAAAACTCAGAGGGCAGGTCCAGACAAATGCGCATGGGTATTTCCCCAAGGACAACTAGTAGTGGCACATATTTGCTGGCTGTCTCTGGGGAACACCGCTGCATGTGCGCTCTGGCACCTGGCAAGTCGCTCAGGTAGGGTAAGGGAGGCTGGAGCGAGCACCTGGGCTGGCCCCAGCAGCCTCACCTGGGATCCTGGGGACCTCCCAGGCTCCAGTGGCCGCAACCTGGGCATGTGGAACCTAGCTGGCAGCCAGATTGTAGCTTTGGCCAGCCAAGCTCTGGTTTTAGCGGGTGCATGCTGCCACTATGTGTGCCACCCTGCTTTTTTTCAGCATTCTTTTTTTTTTTTTTTGATACTGGGTTCTCCTGGTATCTAAATTTGGTTCTGCACTGCAAATATGCAGCGCAAAGAACCAAAACTTGTGCACAGGGTGCATTCTGCAGCACCACAAAGCCTTTAAGGTGCAACAAAATGCACATGAACACTTTTGTGGATGTGGCCAGAAAGGGCTGTGGGATCATTTGAGGTGAAATGTGCTATGCACAGTAGTTGTAGAACAGTAGTATTTGGGCGGTTGAGCTTACTGTTCCCAAGAATGGACAGAAGTTTTGCTGCTCCCATTCTTTTCTAACCTTGACCCATTCTACTTTTATTATTTCCTTCATAATAGTCATTCCACATAAATAACACAGGTGCGGCATTATCTCCTGAATTATTTGATAGTGATTCGAAAGTTAAAGAAACTACCTCTGCTCTTTCTCATTACACATTCTCTCAAACTGTGCTTCTCCAGCCAGCTCCTACCTGCAGTAAAATAACAGCTTTATTGATTTCAACTCTTAAAAAGAGCAACAAACTATTTTAGGCGTAATTATTGTCCCATCATGCTAGCATCTGTATTGCATCCTCCTAAATTACACCAGGAGCAAATAGCACCTAACCCACACAGATAAAAATTATCACAGAAAATCATAGATGTGGACTAGTTGTTCATTTGGGGTGGGAATGAAGGGAAGCTCAGTGTTGCAACCTCAGTGTCCCATTCTACAAAGACATAATCTACCCATTTGGTATGTCAGGTGTAAGGAGGCCACCTGATGTTTCTATCACAAATAAAAGTTTCAGCTTTAAAAGACAATATACATCCATAAGCTGCAATAAAGCAAGTGCCTCATCATCACCACAGGCTAAAGCGGTAGTGTAACACCCAGATATAATAGGGGCAGCCCTCATTAAAGGATGCCCAATCAGTCAGTGCAGGTTAGAACCAATCTGATTTTCTCTCTAACTTATTGCTATATTGTCCACATGAAGTATATTAGCTTTCAGGGGAGTCTGTGGGTAGATGAAACTTTAAAGGAAAAAGCTCTAAAAGCATAACTGCTTAGTGGTTCTGCTTTTCTTCTTTCTGTCACTCTCAAAGCAGATATATATATATATAGCAGGCCATTTCTTGATTGCATGGGTTGCCTGGCACACATGCATCCATCTGCAGGAACCTAAACCAGATAGAAGGTTAAGCTTCCAGCTTGCTGTGCTTTGCATGATTGATCATGACCCACATCCTTGTGGATGAGGTGACAGCAGACAGAGTTCCAGTCCAGTAGTGATGATATAAAGCTTGTGCTACTTTTGAGAACTGAGAGAAGAAAAAAAAAATCAGAAAACCTTTCCTAGGATGTCAATTCTTTCCTGAGACATTAATTTGCAGAGCTTTTCTTCTTTTTCTACACATCCCTAATGAAGACAGGAAGATGTAGTAACTGTCAGATATTTAATACATTTCTTATAAGCTACTGTTGTGTGAAATTCTGATCTAAATTCCAGCTAAATTCCATATAAAATGCTAATATATTGCTCATACTTCTATAAAGGTGATAAAACACTGCTGGCAAAGTAAAGATAAAGTAATCTTGGCTACGCTAAAGGACCCAGAGCCTCAGCTGGTATAAATTGGCATAGTTTCACTGACATCAATGGAGCATCTCCATTTTATAAATTTTTGCAACTGCTATTACAAATCAAGGTGAGAAATGCATACAACTGAAGCTTCTTCACTGAGCAGGGCCCCAACAGTGGCCAGCAGCATACCTCTATAATGAATCCACTTGTGTAAAGTGGGCCAGGGTTTATTACTGGGGTAACTGAAATCAATGGAATTTAAGGGGGTGAATTTCAGCCAGCATCTCTCAAAATGCTCAGGAATTACCACCAAATCACATGACCTGTTTGTGCACAGCATTTGGCAAATGCATCTCTGGTATTAAACCTGGAACATCTTGAATTGACACCAAGCAGAATTAAGTGTCAAAACATTTGCTACTTCTGCAATGGCAGCCAATGAGCTCTTTGGTGCGCCCTCACTCCCCACCTCTCTTTTTACTGCCCAACTTGGTATTATCGTAGTTTCACTTTCTTGTTTAAATTCTCCAAATGGAAAGGATCAAAGGGCTCTTTGTTGTTACAGCAGGAGTGCTTCTCTGAGCGACACATTACATCCTCTAACAGCTTGCTGCTCAGGGGGAATTCACAGGAGCCTGTGTGCCGCTGGACTGAGCCAAAGCATTAGCAGGTGCAGCCGCACCTCTCTTCCTTCCCGTTAGCCTGGAACACTAAGCCACCTGAGCTTTTAATGGGAAAGAGAGAGCCAAACAGGTTCTCTCATTTATGCTTCAAAAATCTAGCTAGGAAGACGGGCTTTGTGGTGGTACCAACAAATTCTGAGCTCGTCTTGGGTTCTCTAATAATGATAACCCTACACTAATGGTGCAGATCATTACGTAGTGCTGTGCTCAGTTCCCCCATCATCTGAAAATACCTCTGTCTGTCAAAGACTATGGCATGAATAGAAGAGTCTCATATAACAATGTGCCAAGTTTTCATTAGGGACACCCCAATTTTGGATTGGAAGCTGGGGAAGGACCCTCTTCAAATTGTGTCTTGTACAATTGAATACACCAGCAGTGCTTCCTAAGTAATAACCAGCAGCTCACATGAAACTTGCCTGGTTACAGATTTCATTACCATCTGGGAGTACAGGATTTTTTGACAGTCTTAATGAGATTCAAACCCTTCAAGTGAGATTGGAATGATTTACAGCTTTGACACACACACCATAATGTGACTGTTTTGACTAATGATGGCTTTTTGAAGCTTTTCCACACCCAAAACTCAAAGCAAAATTTTGGGCTTGCACACCTATGCAGAAAGTGGTAAACCTCTGTTTGCATAAGTTCCTGCAGCCAAAACTATGCAGGTTAGAATTCCTGCTGAACTACCAGAATTTTCTGTTAAAGTTATTTTTTGATGGAAAATAGGATTCAGCTAAAAGAAATTTTCATGGAAAATGCCTGCTTTGCTTGAAAAGACAAGACTTTGGGGGCAGGAGGGGATATGAAAACTGAAAATATTTTAACTTTTTGGCCAAAAATCTTTTTTTTTTTTCAGCTCTCTGATTAACACACTTACACAAAAAATTCCTGACTAGCTCTACCCTTGAGTTTTATGTTTGACACCACCCCCACGTGCAGTACATTTAATGATTCCTTCTCAGTGTTACTCAAAAGCTTTCTCCACACTGGGTCTTTGATTCCTGTACAATATCTTATACATGTAATAGTGTGGCCTACATTTCAAAAGCAAGGAAAAATTTGGGGTGCCTGCAGTTTTGCATGCCCAGTCTGACATGCCTTGAGAGGCTCTGATTTTCAGAGGAGAGATTGCGGGCCCAAACTTTTTCAGTCTCAGAGACACCTATAGTGAGGCATGCCAGTGACTAAGGTCTAGGTCCCTTGGCCCTTGGCCCAGGAAAACAATCTGATTTGACCAGTGTTAGGCATTCAGGATCCTTATGTGGTTAACAGGAAAACTTAGGCAGCCCTGAGGAGCAAAACAACCACATCTGGGCACCTAAGTGCTCTGTACAAAGAATGGGAAGAGCTAGGTTTCTCCAAAGGGACTTAACAAGGGCAAGAGGCACCTAGAAGACCCAAGAGCTCGAGCATCTGATTCAGGGTGAATATTATATGCTTCCATTTACTTATGGTCCACATTGCCTAGTCCTGCCACCCATGTTTTGCCCAATAGCCTCACAGTTAGAGCACTCACCTAGGCAGTAGAAAGGCTGGGTTCCAGACCCTCCTCAGCCCAAGGGGATCTGAGTACACACTTCTCACTTCCCAGGGAAGTGCCCTAGCCACTATGCTATTGAATAGGCTAAACTAGGGCACTCTCACCCCTCCTGTAGAAGCTGGGACAATGGCCAGCCAAGAATGTAAGAGCCATAAGCACGGGAGGAAAGCAAATAAGGAGCGATTCTGTAGCCTCATGATTGTGCCCCTCTCCTGGGATGAGGCAGACTTGGCCAGCAGGACGATTTCTCTTTTTTTTTTTAACCAACAATAAAAGTAAATGCATTTCTGGGCATCCTCTGAAATCAAAACACGGCACAAAAAGATGACTACAATCACAGTATCTGTGCCTTGCTATTCAGCTCGCTGGTGACTAGACATCATCTTGAATGGAGGATCCTTAGCTGGTGCAAACTGGAATCTATGGAGTTATGATCATTTGAACCAGCTGAAAATTTGGCCCACTATGTCTGTAACCAGCAGATTTCCATTATCCTAAACTTCCTTATTCTGAACTTCCTCCCATTAAAAAGCTAGTGGGATTTTGTCATAAGCATCACTGGGAATATGATCAAGCCCAAGTGAGTGGGAGTTCCCAAGGAGATGAGATAGGGTCCTTCTTCACAAAAAATGGAAAAGGTTCCTTTCCAGTTTCTCTTGAGCAGAAAGGGAATGATGCACAGAAGGTGTTAAAGAAGATAATACACAGCACTGAGACAAGAGCAAGAATAGAGGAAACAACAGCGGAATTGAGCTGCCAAGCTGAAACTAGGCTCTTCTGCTACCTTCACATCTACTTCACAGGAAGACTGCTTCTTCAGAGATGTCATACAGCATCACAGAACACACTTCCGCTTCCAGCTCCTGCATTCTGGCTCCCCAAATCAGTTTGCAATACAGCTTTGCAGGAAGTTCCCTTCTCCTTTGTCCTCTTCATTATTATCATTACTTTCTCTTGCCAATATATTATTGTTTTCTACATTTTTGAATCCTAAAATGCCTTTTGAGAGCTTGATTCAACTCCTCAGTGAAGTCAATAATATTCTTTCTAAACACTTCAATAGGAGCTGCACCGAGTCCCAAGTAGCTTGACCTTGGTTTTGTCACTCTTGCTTTAGCGAGTAGACTCTCAAAATATTTCCTCCTCATACAAGTGATGCACAGGACACTTCTTATTCCAATGCCAATATTTAAAAAATAACAGTATAAAAAGCTGTCAATAGAATTAGTTTTAGCTCAGAGCAAAAATTCAAGCCTTTTGGTACAAGTACTCCAGGGTGGTGATTCTACTGAAAAGGATAAGGTAGCCAGAGTCTTAATATACACTGACAATATCTTTAGACCATTACACCACCCTTCACATTATCTTGTGTTAAACTGAACATCAGTCCCACTTAGTGCCCCCAGTGACATCAGGGGAAGCACCATTCATAGCCAAGATCTAGACAGCAGACAAGAGACCTGTAATTGAGAGACTGCAGACAAGAATTCTGTCCATAGTTTGGCTGTAATAGAAAAATTCCTGCCTTAAGTCCATCCAATAGTATCTGTGTTAATCTGAAGTGTTTTGAAGACATTACAACTGAGAGTAATATAAAACAGCTTAACAGATCTTAAATATTTACGTTATTGTTATACATGTCAGGTTGACATGGTCTAAAATGTGAAGTGTTCTACCTGGCAAAGTAGCTACATTCAAATCCGTCCTCAATAGTGAAGGTGGTGTTTACATACACTTAATAACTTTCATTTATAAAATCTGTAATTGAAATCCAACAGTGAGCAATTAAAACAAGTACACAAAATGTGTTTCTTGATCATCACAGATTAAACACTCCACTTATCACTAAATGCAAGTGCATGTGTAAATCTAATGTGCATAGGCCTATGCTACTCTTTCACAATCCATGGCATGATTCTTACAATCTTTCAGCTCATTTATATCTTCAAAGGTTTGGCAACAATAACTGCACCATAAAGAAGTAAATTTTAACCTATATTTTCTTTATACCTTTTGCCTTAGATTGGGATCTCCTGGCTGGCTGGTCTTCCTCCATATCCAAACTAGACACAAGCACATCAGTACTTATAAATGAATTATTTTTTTGATCTGAGCCACATTACAAGGTCATTGGGCAGGATCTGAATTTTAAATATTTATTCAGCCCTAGATATGTGGTGCATTCTCAATCAATAAAAATAATGCACAGGCAACAATCATCTGCACAACACTC
>NW_017728914.1:6561991-6630220 GCF_001723895.1 Crocodylus porosus
GGAGACAAAAAAATCGTTAAACATGTTAGCTTTGTCATCTGGTGTATGTTGGTAATAGAAGAGAAGCTGAACTAATATGAAACTCTGACCCAGGAAGTCTAACCTCCAGGCTGTTCTTACAAATGGATGGTTAAAAATATAGATCCATTGTCCCTAGAAAATCTTACTACCATAAAGGTCCAGCTTTTCAGACAAATTCCAGCTGCTTTGAAGAAACCACTTCAATGTATACATCTACTCCTTATTGTCCCTAATCCACCTCCATGTAAATAGATAATAGAGGGCATTTTCACAGCAGGACCCACACCTCCCACATGCTGTGGCATTCACAGTAAGGGCTCCAGGAAAAAACAGCTAATATTCAGCACCCACAGACCCCTTGATCTGGCATGTGACCAGTGAAAGAAGCATCCCAATTTAATCCTCTGTGTCTAAGGGGTGTGTGATTCTACTTCTCATAGTGCTTTTGTTTCATAGATCTCAAAGCACTTTATAAAGGAGGCTAGTAGTATTCCCAATTTATAGATGGCCAAACCACGATACCAGCAAGGATGCGACTTGCCCAAGGTCGCCCAGAAAAGGCATGATAGAGCTGAGGATTGACCCCCCACTCTCCTGAGTGCCAGTATATTGTTCTAGCTACCAGACAACAGTGACTAGTGGAGTAGGCATGCAGTGTTAAGAAAGCTCTTGGGAGATAGACCAGTTGGAGAAAAGGCAGAAAACTTTACTGCTGAAGTAGTCAGCTCAGAGTCCACTTAAGCTACTGGGAACATTTAATTCACAACAGGTAGGTTCAGGGGCTGTAAAATATGCACCATCAGTCATGTCTATACTAACATTCTTTCATACAACTCATTTGTACAAGCACTTCTGTATTAGTAACTCAGCACCATGGCCCTGCTTGAGACACAGTTATTGTACCAGCATAAAAATGTTAATTAGGGGTGTGATTTTTTTTGTTGGGGTTTTTTATGGCTAGCATAGTTATCCTGGTAAAACTGCTAGCATGGACACTGTTAGTGCAGTATAAGGGTGCCTAACTGATTCCCCTGCATAAAAGAAAGCTTTGCTTATGTGAGCTTGTTTACAGTGTTGAAAGCTGCAAGCACACAAGGCTAAGTACAGAGTCAAAAAACCCAAGGCTGAATCAATTCAATCTTCTCAGGTCAGTCTAAGCTATGTAGTCCGAACCAATAAGCAAGTGAACAGACATTCACTTTTGATTCCAGAAATGCAGCCACATGTCTGTAGTGGCCCAGGCCAGAAGCCCAGGGGTGCTAGAACTTGCTTCAGCTTGGCTGGAGCAGACAGTGTGAATCTAGAAGAGATCTGGGACAGAAGTTCAATAAACCGATTTAACCTAAATCAGTTAAGTCTTATACTACATCCATCCACGTTTATCTTAAACCAATTTGTGTCATTTTGAAAGGGGTTTATGTGCACTGAACTTCTGTTGTGTTACAGATTTGAACGGGTTTCTGATCACTTATACTGGTTTATGTGTAATTTCTGTCCCTAGCCTAAAAGGACCATGCCATTTTAATGGGACTGGTACAATTAAATTATACAAATACTGAAGTTGTAGGTTTTCAGACCTCACAGTTATAGAAAAAAGTCTGAATGTGAGAGACAAGTGGAGCCCAAAGGTTCAGAAACCAGAAGGCAATTAGTTATCTTAAAACTTATGATTTTCAAGATAATCTCGGGATTTGAAGAGAGGGATAAAGGATGATTTTTCAACACTTGAAGTTGGCCCTACTACTGTGATTCAATTCCAGATCCAAAGTATCACAGGGCTCAGGGTTTTTTGGACCAGAATTATTTTTTGGAGTGTGTCCTCAGAGAAAACTAAATAGGAAAGGAAGGAAAATGTAAAGATTTTCATAGGAAAAAGTGAAGGAAGAGAAAGACCAAGATTAAAAAGAATAAGCTATGCTAAATGCTAAGAACCACACTGAAGTTCAGAACAGATCCCTGAAGCCACATCTACACAGCTTGCCTCCTGACCCTGCGTCTACTGCCAACAAAATAAGGCCCTCCCACTTTGCACATGAGAGACTGGCAATTAGGCAGAAGAGAACTTGGTAGTGGCTTCAAATGGCTCAGGTTCAGGATGCTACTCTGCCTAACTGTGGTCTCCGGGTCCCCCAAACAGGAACAAGCAGAGTAGACTTATTTTGTCAGGGGCAGGCCTGAGGCTGAGAGGAAAGCCATGCAGAGATGCCCTGACTGAAACCCAGAAAGGCAAAGGCAGGTGATTTTAAGTTCCATCAAGTCCTGCTTTTGCAGGAAATGCCAAGTCAAATAATTAGCGACTCAAAATGCCATGAAGAGCTCTGCAAAACATACAATTAAATCTAGGATTGCATGGAACATGTCTTGGTTCTCATTTTGTTGTAAGCTTAACACTCAGCCCAGAAACTGAAGGCTTGGTAAGTTCATCATTACTGAGCAAATCAGAGAATATATATTTGGATTAGTGTCAACCCCCTCTGAAAATAAATATTTCTAACACAAACCCAAATGAAATGTAATAGTTTTGACTCTGAGATACTTTTAAGTTCAATATGAATTCCAAGTTCAGGGCTACAAATTCCAGGTATAATGAACCAAAAAACAAGTTTGATACGGTTTCAATACAATGAATGGAAGTCTTTTCTGCCACATGCGTTCGCTTCTTATTCACACTGCCAATCTGCGTAGCATGTTCCATACTTGGCCCAGGCTCAGAACTCCTGCCGACTTGCCACAGAGGTTCCCCGTGCAGAGAACCAAAGTGCAATTCAGATGGATGGAAGGGATTTCTACACCAGGTGTCCGGCAGAGGCACAGCCAGGTAAGGTACATGCACAGTTCCAGCCCTACCTTGGAGTTTCCCTGTTCTTTTCAATATACCCAGATTCTTAATGCTACTGTGATATAGCATTTTTACTTGATCACTACTTTATGGGTAGGATTTTATAAAGTGCTTGGCATCAGTCTAATCTTGTTCCCACTGAAGTTGTTGGCTAAACTTACACTGTTGTAGCAGAACTAATAAATAAGTGCTTCTAAAAATCCTGCCCTGCAGTTCTAACCATACGGACCGCTCTCTTTAACATTCTTTTTGCCCTGCATGGCATCTACATTGCACGGTGGATGCCACTGAATAACACTGTGTCCTTGTAGAAAGAAGATGCTCTTTTTCCTGTGAGGCAGAAAGAATTTTAAAGGACCGGGACTGCAAACACAGGCAGCAACAAGCTCCTTCACTCTGACGTTGCTGGATTTCTTTTTTAGCCAACCTTCCTGCTTTAATACACGCATGTTTCAAGAAAACCCCTATTTTAAAGCTGTAATATAAACAACCCCAAATTATTACTATCCCCTGCAGGCCACTGCTGGCAGGAGGCAGCGATAGAAATCCGCCAGAGCAGACTTTGGCATCTAGCAACAATTTGTTTGTGGTCCTGCAAAAATACAGATATCCTTGCCATATGGTATTAGCAACTTTGGGGTAATATTAAGAAATATCTTGGCTTGGAAAACAGTTCTCACCAGAAAATCCTAAATTTCTTAGGCCAGATCCATCCTACAAATTGTTGTTGGCATAGCTATCTCAGTCAGGGGTGTAATGAGGTGTGATTATGATCGACATGGCTGTATCAGCGAAAGCCCCTAGCACAGATGCAATTAACCTGGCAATAGCACTGCTTTTGCTGGTATAGCTTGTTTTATTCAGCAGGGACAGGAAAGGGGTGCTGCAATAAGCAAGCTGGCATAGCACTGGGAGTGCTTTGCTGGTCAAGTACATTAGTATAGTCAAACCAGCAAAGCACTCCTGACTCCTATTGTTGACCTGACCTTGGTGTAACACTTTGCTTCATCTGTTTTTTTTGGAAAGTGAATGCAAGTTCACACCATTCAGAGTGATGATGCGTTTTAATATGAGCTGGAAATATTTACGAAAGATAAAGAAAGGGGGAATAACAGAAAATCCATAAAAATCCAATTTATCTCAAGAAATATTGAAAATATTAAGGTGACTTCCCTGGGAGTTTGAATTTCAAGTCGCAATGGGTTTTTAAAGGAAACACAGAGATGTGATAAAGGTTAGAGTACTAGTTTGGTGAGAAGCAAATCACGTTAGTAAAGCTGTATCATATCTTATTATGCTCATATTCTTAAAAACAGCTGAAAGGAAGCAATTGGTCTGATATTTTGTTAGGAGACAAACCTACTGCAAGTTTTCTTTTTAATACAAAAAACCATGTAATTCTAGTCCATATTCACAGAAGCAGGTAGATCTACTCACTCTTACTCAGACAAATCCTGCCACCCTTATACAACTTTTGTCAGAGGTGACTGGAGTGAGGAAGGACTGAGGAAGAAACTAAGAATTTGGCCTAACAGGACTTCTGCTTGAGTAAGATTTTAGCTTATTTGATCCTGGATGCATTGCATCTTTGTTGTACTGAGTGAACCCTCTGGCAGAAAGAGTTATGGGGAAGAGGTGAAACAACTGACATTTTGAATCATCTTGAAAAAGTAACTCTTGGTGGCTTTCCTGTTTTGATTCACATGCTATTTCTACCACTTCCCCACCAATTTATTCTGATAACTGACAACAATGATGAACATGTTTTACTGCTAGTCAGTGATCTAAACTTTCCCCATAGTTCTTGAGTTTTCACTATAGCGTCACATCTTGACACTGCCAGCACTCACCCTGATATATTTATTATCATGTGGGCATTTCCTATTGACCTACTTACAAGATTTGTAGTAACAAGATTATGGCCATTGCGTAACGTATGGAAAGGCTTCACACAGGGCTACAGCAGAGAAGTTGGCAAATGGCAATAACCACAATATCCTGATTCTGCATACACAGAGCCAGATTCACCCAACCTGGCACAGAGGGAGATGTAATTTATCCCTGCCTCCCTAAATCAGTATCATTTCTCTCTGCTGGGAGAACTAGAGTAGTCACTCCGATCACCACGGAGCAGCCTGTGTTGGAGAAGACACTTATAAAAAGAGGTGAGCCTACTGCACAGAGGTCTTGGGCTAGACATTGCACGATTCATTTCATGAGGGTTATTAATGAATGAACACTTGCTGGATTGTTTGGAGTTCCTCCTGGAGGGATTTTCTGCCTACCCCTTTGATACATCAAGCTCCACTATCCCCAAACCCCTGGATTTTCCATACCCTCAACCTTATCTTCACTGTCTTCCAGAGAGGTTGTCACCCGATCCCCACCCTCCCTCTTTCTCCTGAGCTGGGGCCTCCTCCTCAGGGTCTTTGGTAAGTAGCTTCTTTTCCCATTTTGCATCCTTGAGGAGTCATGAAGTAAGAACCATAGCATCATAGAAAAATAGGTGTGGGATGTCATCTCACCCAACCCCCCCACTCAAGGCATGATCATCCTTATCTAAACAATCCTAGGCAAGTGTTTGTCTAACCTGTTCTTAAAAACTATGTGAACAACCTTCTGGCACAACTATCAGGCACAATGCCTGAAACTTCAACACCCTAACTTTCCAAAGGTTGAAGAGGGGGACAAAAGCACTGCCAATGTCCTGGCACCACAAAGATAGGAAGTGGTTGTTAAATATGCTCAAGAGATCAAAGGAGGAGGACCGTGTCCATGCTACAGAGAAAGACAAAAGCCCCTGCAGTCCATGCCAATCTGACCTTGGGACAGAATTAATTCCTTTCTTGATCTCGGATGTGACAATTAGTATGGCTCTGAGTTGGGGAGCAGGACTCTGGTCAGAAACTTCTGGGTTTCCTAAATCCCAGTAGGAGTATCAGTACATCAGTCAAAGGGTCTTTTTGTTTTCCCCACCCTCTGTTAGCCCATAACATCTCTGAGGGAGAAGGAAGAGGCCTGGCCCCTCCTTTAGGGTACTTAGACTAGAAAACATTCTTGTTCCAGCTGCCAAGCTGCTGACTCCCAACTAGTGCAGACAGTGCCACATAATCCCTAGGGTGGTTGCTAGAGAACCATGGAAAGTTCCCTAGCAACAATGCACTAGGGATTACAAGATGCTGTCCATCCTCTTGCACAGCATAATAGTAACTGCAGTGTGAGCAGGTGCCTGATTTGCTCCCACCCCCATTTACAAACTGGACAGGAAGAGGGCACAGTGACCTTCCCCTAAAGCTGTAAAATTGGTGGAGTGTCTCCTCCACTCCCTCTAAAGAACATATTGTGGGTCTGCTTCAGCTAGAAAGTGGGAAAAGGCAGTTAGGCCACTATTTTCCAAAAGACTAGGGGGGTCCTCAAAACCTAGGGGAGTGAAGCAGCTAGTGCACCAGAGTGGTACCTACAGAAAGAGACAGGGCTTTAGAGGGCAGAGAATGGTGCAAGGAAAATAATCCCAGGTCCTCAAACTGCTCATGGCCATAAGTTGGATCTGCTATAGCACATGACTGAAAATAACATCTCTGTGATCAGAGTCCAGCCCGGCAGCAGGCATCTACTGGGGGCAGGAAGCAACATCCCAGTCCCCACTTTGATTGTGGAGCTTGGGCCAGAGACTGCCTGCATGAGGAGAATTCCCCGCCTAGCCTGGAGCTGCCTGGGACCTGCCCCAGCATGTGACAGGTCCCAGCCAGCCCTGGGCTGGACAGGGAATTCTCCTTGTGCAGTCTGGAGCTGGCTGGGACCTGCTGCAGAACAGGACAGGTCCCAACCAGCCCCCAGCTGTGTGGGGAAGCCCTGCTGAGCACAGGGTTTGCCCCCATGTGCACAAGGTGGGTGAGCTCTGCAGCAGCAGCTGTCTCCCAGCCCTGTGCACGGGGCCAGGAGACAGTTGTTGCAGCTGGCAGAGCTTTGCTGGCCCCATGCTCCTTGCCAGCCCTGGGCTAGCACCCAAGTGAAGCCTGGAGCTCTCCCTGGCTGCTGCAGAGGTGCAGAGCCGGGTGAGATTTGCTCGCATTGGGAGTAAATCTGCTCCCAAGAGGGAGCATGTGTAGATGTGTTCCCAGGTAGGCTTACTGTACAGTATGTCTGCTGCTCAGTAAGCCTACTTCAAGTTAATAGCATGTGTTTATGTACCAACAGTCTCAGAAAACTACTCCACTGTTGATGGTGTTGCCTGTTTAAGAGGAAGAAGCTGAACTAGAGAAGAAAGTTACATATCTATGCTCACAGAGAGAATCTCTGTCAGAGCTCGGCTCAGAAGCTAGCAACTCCTGCAAAAGAGACCACTAGATATGATCTCTCTCATGTTCAGAATTAAATTATTAGAAAATATACTGAGTCTTCAAGGTCTACATGTGAATATCCACAGAAGATAACAACCTCTTTCACCTTTACATGCCTAAGCAGCACTTACATAGCTACTTAATTGCAAAGATATGTGGGGCAAGAAGGAGGAAAAGCAAGAGGGAGGGGACTCCATGCTGCCTGGAGACTGCGCTGAAAGGAAGGGATCCTGTGTCTGCTCTGTTCCTGCCCTGCTGGGGTACAAATTATCCCACTGCTGTTCATATATTTTATCCAATGAATATTACATACAACAATGGAAAAACTGTAGAGTGCTCTTGGCAATGACTAGTCCAGAACCTAGTGATTAAATCTCTTTGCTGGGGAGGGAAAGATGCAGGTTAAAATCCCATTTGGAGGAGAGAGCAGCCTAGAACCTGTGCGAGTGCATAAATCATGAACTGAAAGGTGAGGGCAATCCTCCTCCCTTCTCACCTTCCAGGAGGTATGTATACACCTAGGCAAACGTGGAAACAGAACCCAAACTGTACATAAACGTCCATTTACACTTACACAGCCATGCAGGTACCACTTAGGCGCATAAAAGTGAAACCGACTTTAGCTCTGAGTGTCACGGTAGCCAGGAAAAATGGAAGTGAATAGTCCCTAAGAAAACTGAGATGGATTGTCAGCTGGGCTCCATGGAAGTATCTCCAATGCTATTGTGTTTATTACAATTAACAGGTGATCTGGAGAGACATATGTGAAGATATGTGTGTGCATTCAGGACTGAGAATCACGGGTGAGAGGGAGAATGCAAGCATGCATGTGTACCAGTCAAAGTGATGGAGTTTGGTCTTTGGTTATTGCGCTGTCTGGAACATATTTGAACATAGATTTGTTTACTGTGGAAGTCTCAGTACTGAGGAGGTTTGCTAAAACTAGATGAGTACAGAGATGGAGCAGAAGTCTTCTTATTTTTAATTTGAAGGGAGATGAGAAATTGTGCCCTTAATTTAGAGAATGCTCTTCTACAAGTAAAGGGCAGAAATTTAAATTAAATAGCTATTAACAAAAAAGTACAGAAAACAAAGGTCTAAACCAGTGACACCCCACCCCTTTTGGGCTACACGAGTGGCAGAGCTGGTTTTCAGGCTAGTTTCTGCATGGGGTGCATGGGGTCACTCTGTAGGTTGGTTTGTGGGATCACACCTAATTCAGCTCCATGTGCTCAGATGCAGCCATGGGCCAACTTGACCCCACCCGCCCATACCCATCCACACATAGGCTCAACCATGTGCCTAGATCTGGCTGCAGAGTAACCCTGTGTGGTGGGACAGAGCCATATTATCTGGTTCAAAGGGCTTCCCATGGATCCAGAAATTTGGCAGCAAGAGAGTACTGACACCACACCCCCATCACCAAATTTCCAGACCTGTGGGGAGATTCATGACATGACTCCACAGGCCAGATCTGGTTTAGGGGCGAGGGGTTGAGCACCACTGAACTAATCTAAACAGTCTCCTTCTTCTCTGAATTCAGTATCTTAACAGTGGATGGGCAAGCCTTGGGTGCTGCCTAAGGGGGTGGCAGGCACCAGAATGGAGTCTCACTCTCTCATCTTCCATTCCCCATTTGCTACTATACCCTGCACCTTCCTTGAAGTAGCTCCATCTCTGGCTCCAGCCACAGCCTACAATGCAGGAGCAACCAGTGACTTGCTGTCGCTAGGGGAGACATCACATCCTTTTTTCACCAAAAACCAGTGGGTTTTTTTGTTGATCAGCATGTATGTCAGCATAAAAAGGTGACATCTGGCTCAGCAGCAGCAACCAATGGCTACCCCTGCATTACATGCCACCAATTCTTTGCCTTCCCCACTTCCAGAGCTGCTGCAGGGAGGGTGCAGGGGGGAAGCGAGGAGGAGTCACACTAGCAGCCAATTATGCCTGTGTCTCATTTACTCAAGTTTCAATCCATCTTTCTCCCAGTGATGTCATCCCAAGAGCTCTGCAGTTGTCCATAGAAACCTCTATCAAAACAGCGCATTTAAGATGTACTCATTTCTAAAATACAAAAAATATATATTACGTGAATTAAAAAAATAACATTCAAGTAAAAAAAAATTGCCTTGAAAGGGGAA
The DNA here is from genome assembly GCF_001723895.1 of Crocodylus porosus. NCBI lineage: Eukaryota > Metazoa > Chordata > Crocodylia > Crocodylidae > Crocodylus > Crocodylus porosus. The sequence goes on from NW_017728914.1 coordinate 6,571,336, forward strand.
AAAAGCCTCTCTCAGGCCTTTCTCATACAACATCACGAAGCAAGTAAGAGGAGAGAGTCCAATTTGTTTTTCCCCTATGCAGGTTGCCTTAGACAGAAAAGTTGTTTCCCACAGAACACCTGCCTACCCTCCAGTTTTCATATGCACCGCATGGAACACAATTGACCTCAGAAGTTGCCTGCTGTGACAATAAATAGAGTTAGAGTCCTACCCATAACACTCTTAAGACCTTTGGCCAATGTTAGCTGTGAAGTCACAAACATTAGCAAACAAGAAAGATACTGGAACACTGGCAACACACGGTTTTGTGCTCCTGAGACAGCTCCATTGGAAGCCTTGACTCAGAGGAGCTGGCAAAGACATAAGCAAGGCCTGATGAAAAAAAAAAAAAAAGGAGAAGAATGAAGGCTGCTCTTTTGAACCCTGAGGATTAATCTGTTTGCCTGTAACATAACTAGCTCCAAGGTAGGGAACAGGTCCAGTTTCTGCAATGGTTACTTTCGTCAGAAGTTCCAACTGAGAATAACAACAACCTGCTCTGATTTGTAATACCCTTTGTAGGTGATTATGGGAAACAAAAAGAACTAAATTCAAAGCAGGTTTTCAACTGGGGGGAATCCAAAAGCACTGACTGAGAAGGAGAACAAAGCCAGATGGCATGTGTTGGTATTGTTAGGGATTATGCAGTGTAAGGCAATCGGAAACGAGCAGGGAAATAGAATCAGCTTTGCCCCAAGGTCTCACGATTGCCCAGTGAGCACAATGGGGCAACAACAAAATGATCAGTTTACGGGTTTCACTCTCCTCCCCCCAGAATGGACTGAAATATTTGCATTAGTCCAGGCAAAATTTTTTATCTAATGTTTTCCTTGGGGTTTACTAGCTGTTTCGAGCATTTGGTATAAAAAGCATTCCCTCAAACTCTTGCCACAAAAAGAGCTGAAACTATGATACTAATTAAAACCACACTCTTTGGTATCAAGAAGACATGCTATTATTTTCTTTTTTGCTCTTGAAAAGCTGTTAATATGGGCAACGCGTCTGGAACATTTTCCTTCCAAACAGAATGTTCAATACCCCCTCCTGCTCAGGTCGGCATGTTTTATGAACTTGTCAGCAATCTGGGGCTTTGCTGGAGTGACATGGGAAGGCTCAGATGTGATATTTACAAGGGAAAAAAATTAAATAAACTGTTTGCCAACAAAACATCCCAAAAAGCACATCAAAAGAAAGCGAACCATCATGCTACATGAAGATGACAGGCAAAATACGTGTCCTGACTCTCGTCCACGGAGCCACATTATAGGACTGATGGGCAAAGACTTGAATTTAAGTTTTCACAGGTGGCCCTCTGCTTTACAAGTTTCTTTCTGGATGGTCCACTTATGCCACATCAGGTTTAGTTGAGATTGCCCTGCACCCTGTGCTGTGATTTGCACTGGTGTAAGGACTACATAAATGCTACCAAATTGGAATGGTGGCACTTTACACTGCCTAGCACAGGTACTGATGTGACCTGATTACTATGGTTTCCCCGCATCTCACAAACTTTAGTGCATTTACCCTCACAACAGCCAAGTGAGGTAGGAAATACTACTATTCCCATTTTAAGGATGGGGAATGGTGTCAAAAAGAAATAAGGGATCAATTTTTAAAAGTATCTAGATGCCTAAAGAACAGTTCCTTACCTTCAGTGTTTTCCAGGAAGGTAATTGGGCACCAATCCTTATACTTTGGTATCTAAGCGCCTTTAAAAATCTGACCCCCACAAGGTACTTGCCAAAGGTTATACAGGATCTCTGTGGCAGAGCAGTGAGGTTGCCCTAGTCTGGGCTAATATTGTAACTAGTGGACCCGTAGAATTTATATATCTGACTGATGTCAGATGGAGTTCTGAACACTTCAAAAATCCTCGTCACCAGCACCTTAAATGAGGCAGCTAAAATTATTGAATGCTTTTGACAACAATGGTCGTCATCTTGCAAGTAGCCCCTATTCTCCTGAGCTCCCCTGCTGGGATGACTGAAAGTTGCAGGAGAAAACCTTGCATGAAGACACTTGTCCCATCAATGCCCTTTTTTGGGACCACAGTAGTAAATAACATTTCATCAGAGCAATTGACACCTGGTTTCTATTTGGAAATGTGGCTTTCAGTGCTCCGCCTTTGTTGACTCAAAACAAAATTCAGCTCCACTTTTTCGTGGCCGCAGGGATGCCAATGTTTTAATACCATGTGGTGGAGAGGGTGGGGGCTTTTTATGGGTATTTGGTGACATTTTCTCCTTGAACAGCTGCCTGCCTGATTATTAAGTTTTGGACATGCCAACAATACAAAGAAACTGTGTAGGTTACGAAAACAAGTTAATACATAAAAAATATGACTTCAGCAAAGAAGTTAAGCTACATGTGCGAATGTGCTGTAATTTGTTACATGCTTCTGTTGTGAGGAGATCCAAAGTAATAAAATATTCCTGTAATGCTAGAACCGTGAGGCCCAGCTCTAATAAGATGTTCAGATTCCAATATTAGCTTTGCTATGCTATATTCTGACTCTTATTATTAAAGCAGGCATTACACTGCTAAAACTCCTTCGCATGTTCCTATAAAAAAAATTTTACCACCAAGGTAAAAAGAGATTTATAGCATGTAAGGCAAGTGCTCAATTGTTTTTGAGATGCATGCATCTTTTGTCAATTTATGCAACTCTAAAATGGAAACCTGTGCATACCCAAAACTTCAGTAATAAAATCCCAGTGGTTGGAGCAGAGCTTTATTTTATGGACTAGGGGAGGGAGGGGCTGGTAAGGGGATGGACTGTTTTAAGAATTCTACATTTCTCAAGTCCTGCTTTTCATTTGGGCTTGACAGGCAAAGTTCGGAACACATCATTATGGCTTCGCAGTCGCTGCTAAAGGTAACGCTCATGTTACAAATGAATTAATAGGAAACACTTACCTTCCCCACTAGCTTGCCTTTCCTGTTCATGCAAAGGTAAAAGTCTGTCTCTTTCCCTTTGATCCGGACTTGACTGCCAAATGTGTCTGTTTCCACTAGAAGCTGGGCTTGTAAAGGGGAAAAAAAAAACATTTACTAGAGCAGTAAGATCAAATCTTGAAGTGAGCAAGGAAAGTAAGTCCAGAATTCTTCTCCTATGTTCAACTGAATCACTGAGCAAACACTGCAAATCATGCAGAGTTGTTAATGAAAACCAAGCAAACAAATGACCCACACATTTGACCATAGGTTGAATTCTTCTCGGGTGTAAATCAGGTGTAAATCTTAAAAAAAACCATTAACTTCAATGGGGTCACCCCAGACCAGTGCCAATATAACTGAGAATGTGTACACACACTGACACATGCTGTTCATCTACATGAGCACAGCTATGCAATTAGCATATAGACATGGTACAGAAATCACCTTCAAATTTCAGCCTTAGGAATTAGATCATCAGCCTGGTGAAAACTGAAGTCTTGTGCCACAGGTCAGCATTATCAGTGAGACTGCAAGCCCCCCACAAGAGTCACAAGAATCACACCCTTAATTTAGAGGGACAAAAGATGCTCTGGTCAGTTTTCATTCCCCCTTTTAGCTTCGACCAATTTGCTGACAGCCAATAAAGGAGCTGTGTCATAGTTTTGTGCTAAGGACACAGGAACGTAGAACAGGAAGAAGCCTCCTGGGCCATCACATCCAGTCCCCCCGTGTTCACAGGCAATCACTTACCCAAGCAAGCCACTTCAGCCCCTCACACATAACCACAAGACAGAATACCCCAAATACCAGAAGTACTCTATACAACATGCCATAAGCCATGGGTGTCCAACTGGCAGCCCCCAGTCTACATAGGACCCCTAAAGTGACCCCTGCATGTGGCCCAGGGGCTCCCAGCCAGCCACCATTTCTCACCTGCCCTGCCATGGCTCCTGTTGTGGCAGCAGTGTTCTTTGGGCTCCCCCTCTGCTTCCTGCCCTCTTTCCTGGGTTGTGGCAGCGCAGTGGGAGGGCCTGCAGTGCCCATAGTGCAGGTGTGGTGGGTGGGGGAAAGGGGGCAGAGTGCCTGTGCTATGCACAAAATAAAGAAAGTGTCTGGGCTGCCCACACTGCAGGTGGGTGGTGCATCTGCAGCAGGATGGAGCTGGGCTGCCTGTGCTGGTGGTAGGGAGGATCAGCCAGGCTACCAACATGGTGCACAGGGCAGGGGGCACGCTGGGCTGCCTACACACTAGGAGAGAGTGGAAAAGGAGCTGCCCATACAGCAAGTGACTCCTTGGTCTGCATCCCATATCTCATGTAGATGCTAGGACTAGGACCCACATGGTATATGGTCTCTGGCTGCCCAGAAGCTGGACAGCCCTGTCATAAGCAAAAGCCAATGCTTTGTCTCTGCAATAGCAGGAAAGAAGCTGGTTAATGAAACAGTTCTTTATGCATACCCTGACATTCCCAGGAGCCCACCAACAGATAGCCTGGCAGGCAAGTTGGGCAGTCTAAACCTTCCTATGGAAGGGAAGTGCTTAGCTAGCCATACAATGCCATATACATCTGTTAGAGTCACCAGGTTAGTTTGCAGAGTTTCCATGATTCAGTGTCCATGGAAGAGGGGCTTTCTGCTATGTAGTCTTAAATTAATGTACTATCCTGCCACATTCATCAGCAGAGCTGAACTAAAACTCATCCAGATCTACAGTTCAACCTCACCACAACCAAAATTTGGTTGCATTTTAATTCAGCTTTTCATTTGGTCTTATTTCAGAGATAGGGGGCAGATTCAGAGTGTGATCAAGATTCAGATTCCCAAACATCTCTCAGAAAGTTTAGGGAGTTCAGATCTGGTCTTTCAGTTCATACCCCATCTCTAGTTTTCAAACAGAAAGCAGACCTGGCAGACATATAATGGAAGAATATATAAACATCAGTGAATATACAACCATGACCCTGTACTGCTAATTCACATGTCTGTAAGAACTGTGGGCCAGATCCTGCTCCACCTAAATGGATTTAAGTACCTAAGTATCATACTGTTTGCAGAGGCACAGAAGGCAGCTCCACACCCAGGGCAGCTGCAATGCACAAGGCACAGATTGCTTCTGATGTGCCAATTGCACACTTTCCCCCTAAAAGACAGCACCTGAGGCTGCCCTGATTGACTCCTCAGTTATGCTACTGACTATTACACCCTAGTTGAGTCTGTGAAAAACAGTTAATGAAAGGTAGGACAGGTAATCCTCCTATTTGCTGCTGTTTGTGACTTAGTCTTAAATCTGACATGATGGTATGTTTAAAAAGTGTGTTAAAGTTTTTTCAGGGCTTTGACCAGGGGGGATTAAGATCACAAATAGGCATTTAAATACACCCTAAAATCCAGCTTTGCCTAAACACTGGGGAATAGTTAATCTACGCTACAAAAAGTCACATTCTTTTTTACATTCATATTTCAGACTTTAAGACCCTTTAACAGCAAAAATATTCATTAGAAGAAATTTACCAAGGGGACAAACGTGAGTTTGGTTCATTTAAACTTGTTAATATTTTTGTCTCTTGTAAAATCTGTTTTTGGTTCTTTCCAGAAGTGTAAAGTATCAAAAAAATTCACTCAATAGAACTTTACACCTGGAGCTCAGATATGCAAGTTTTTGTTTTATTTCTATGATTAACAAAAGTTCAATAGGAATTTACATTTTTTTGGATTTTTAATTTGTTTAAAGGTTATTACACCAAATTAAACCACTACCAAGGGACAGATAAAGTATGCATTACCTACCAGTACACACACACACACACATTCTATATACAAATAAATATACATATAAATCTATATATTGATTTAAGTTCTTAAGAAAGGAGCCAGCTTATTTCATAAGTGGAACTTGGAGGATGGCTTTGTGGTGATAACTGGATACTATGATCGTATCTCCTTACCTGAGAAGAGGACAACAATGCAATTGAATACCCACCCCCTCAAAGGAGAGGGACACAGAATCCAATAACTGACAGACTCTGGGAAACAAATGGAAAAAAAAAGAATGGGAGAACAATTAATGGGGTAGAAATGGAGGATCCCAAACAGAACACCAATTTGTGAACCTTAGACAATGCCTATTCTTCCAAGGAGTTGGTGGATGCATCAGAGGAACTTTACCCAGGAAAAGGACATGTAGGAATGGACAAGGTACTGAAGCAAAGGGAATACTGGAGAATGTAGGCATGAACCCATAAGAATAAGACACTCATGCCCCCAAATGAGGGAAGCGCCACAGGACCACAAATCGCGTAATACAGGAGAGAGAAGGGAAAACAGAGTGCAGGTTATTGGGCCAAAAGGGGTCATGAAGTCAGCACTAAAAAGAGAACCAAAAGAGATGTCCAAGTATGATGCTCAGTAGAATTCTGCCCAGATGTGTGAACTAATGGGGATAAAAAATGGAAGGCACCACTGGAGCAAAAGTCCTTAGCATAGTGAGAGAGCAACTAAGAATGGGGCAATACAAAATTGCTTGCCAATTCTGAGCCTCAAACATTCTCAAAACAGTACGAGTCATTCAGTCTCTATGTTCACTTGGTCCTTGGCCCTTGGTAAAACTGCCAAGTATGAAGTTGAGCATCAGGTAATAGCTTTGGTCACTGGCATGCAGAAAAGCAATCTAATAATGAAAACACCTTCTCTCCCATTGCTAGGGACTTAAGCCATCTGTTCCCCATTTGATGGACTTAACACTGATGTTACACAACCTGATTCTTTTCAGTTCAAATGATTATTTCACTGAGGCACAGCACACTTATGTACAAGTTGTAGGCTCAAAAACACCAAAACCCGCCATGTCTCCCTCAAACTGCAACATGTATGAATAATATCCAAGCTGATTTTAATTTGAAAAATATCACCTTAAAAAGATGCCAGTTCCCTACTGTGAAAATTAAAACCATCTGGATGGAGTGAATTCTAATAATTAATCTAGCTCTCCTTTGACACTGCTACTAATTAAAATATGATAGCCCCTTTTTTCAAATAAAGAATTTAAATAAAGTTTAAAGATCTAATAAAAGAATATAATAATGTTAGAAATAAATGGAACTTACCTCTCCTATACTCTCCTTGGGCCACAAAAGGTTGTGCCTGTACCTTTCCACTATCCTGCATTAGCACCAAAACAGGCCCTGAGAGCAGCTGCGTGGATGGGAAAATGTCAAGAGTGGCATTTACACCAAAAAAACAGGGCCCACCAAAAATCACAAAGGATCTCTCAAGCTCTAAATGTATTTATTTAGAACAAGATATTAAAAAATATTGGTGTATAAATCTTTTGGTAGGAGCCTACATGGATGTGCCTGGTTTTCAAAAATTTCTGAGCATGTAGCTGCTATCCTTGAATTTGATGGGAGCTAGTGGCTGTTCAGCACATTAGAAAATCAAGACCACAGTTAGGTGCATATTCATGGACTCAAGAGACTTACATATGCACTCATTTTTATAAAACTCTTGGTCACATAATCCTCAGTTGTTAAAAGGTTATTACCCAAAATAAAACTCTTATACTCTTATCTATTATAAAAAATAATTCAAATAAAACTTTCATAATATGCTGCCCGGTCCTGTATCTAGATCCTACCCAGGTCATTATTTAGGATACTAAAGGCAGGTGGATTTACAGTTGGGATTTTTTCCTTTTAAAAGTGCTTCATTGCTTCCAGGGGTCAGAAAAACACTGACCTGACATCTCAGATAAAGTTAAATCCTGCTTCCACAAATGTCAACAGAAACCTTAGCATAACACATACAAAACAAAGAAAATAGCATAAGGTTCCACATACTGTTTTGTCCATGTGTCTCAATGTTTCTCTATAAGAACCAGCCTGAAACTTGCTCTAAGTTACACTGGAGTAGTCTTAAGTCACTGGGGGTGCATCTATATGTGCAATTAAGTCGAGTTTATTACTTCCTGGGCATCCTGTTTACACATACGCTTGGTAATGCAGCATGTTGAGCTGGGTTGGAGCAGCCCCAGCTGACTGTGGGCCCAGGGGGGTCAGCCTGCCAGCCCAGGGCTGCTCCAACCCAGCTCAATGTGCTGTGGAGGGGCCGGATGAGGCAGGCAGCCCCTCCAGCATCTACATGTGCTGCTGCAGAGTAAGAAAGTCTGCAGCAAGATAGTACTTGTAAATACAAGTAGTATCCTGCTGTGCAGTTAATTAGTTTACTCCTGCCTAATAGCACTGCAAGTGTGGACCCAAGAGGAGCTAATTAGTCAACCCCGCAGTAAACATCTCATGTAGACATATGCTAGAGGTATTCCAGATTTCCTACAGTATAACTAAGAGTAGAATTTGGTCTTCCCTTTCAAGAAGTTGATTCCATCTTTGGTCCCCTAGAAATACTGCCAGTTACAGTGGTGGTTTCTGTGATGAGGATTCAGCCAGTGCTATCAGACCCGAGATCATCAGCTTGCATGTACAAACATGGGGCAGCAACAATTTTCACTCACCACCAACAGATGAACTGAAATGAGAAGCTGAAATATCAGGGGGTTTGAGTTATGCCTGTAAATACTCTATGGATCAAAAAACAGACGGAGGTAATGTCAAGGGGTATTTTACCAAGACTTACAGTGGGAATTGGTAAGAATTGTAGGCTTGTCACTAGTTGTACCTTTCCAGTGAGCTGGCCCTGCTCAACACATTGCTTTGAACCCAGTTAGTCTCTAGGTGCCTCATAGGCAGATTGCAATCTATATTTTAGAAAATGCTGCATTCAAGCCTGTACATCAGGTATTATTGTTTAAATTCTTTGACAGCTAGATATTCTGATATGGCCTCAATTTTTTTTTTTGGTAAGATTCCTTTAGAGGGTAAAATCTGCTGCAACATGCTTTCCCCTTATTGGCCCATTTAACCTAACCCTTCCTGAGAACTCCCACTGGAAGAAAGTGGAATTCCTCACATGTCTAAGTGAAAAGGATTACATATATATGTTGCAAAGCTATCTTCCAGCTAAGAAAACATTAAGTCAGGGAGATATTTTAAGGTGGAAGAAAATATGCCAAACTATCTTTCAAATATTTCCCTTGAGTAGGAGGATGGGAACCAGAAACGCAGGAAGAAGATATAGGGGGAAACTGAAAAGTTCAAGGTTGCGATTGCCTTTATTATAAAACCCTGAATTTCATCTAGTTTCATTAAAATAAGTCATGAAAATACAACTGAGTTTAGTGATATGGGGAAAAATCCTGCTTGGGATGAAGGAGACACTGGGTTCTTGCAAATACATTTCTCTGACTTTAAGTATCCACAAAAGGCCCAATCTCACTGAAGCCAACAGTATTCTTGCTTTTGACTTGCATAGGAATAAAATCACCCTATTCCACAGGTTTGCAAAATCCATTTTCTAATTATCAGCAATGGAGCCCAGATGACAAAAGTAGCTTCATGCTGTATTTGTCACTCCCTGGCTCATGGACACTTGTGTGCTTTAAAAATATGAAGGCTGCTCTAAGTAGCACAAGCCACATTCCCCCCCCCACCCCAAAGATCTTATATGTCAACTAGATATGGCAGGAAGTACCATATAGCCAGCCTAGATGCCCACATGTAGCTTCAATAGGCTTGTTAACCTGATTTTCCATCCACCGGACTCCCTAGTAGGATGCAGGATTTGAGCTTTGGTTTCACTTTTTTTTTGGTTAGTAATAATTCAAGATTCCAATTCAGGAAAAGGGATTTTAGAACACAAACACAGTTTCAGTTAATGAAGACATGATTTTTACAGATAGATCTGGGTTGGGAAAATTGACTTCAATTTCTGAACTGGCAAGCAGCTTTTCCCTTCAGTTAATATTTAAGCCAGGAGATGTGGTAGAGTGGACTTTCCACACTCCTCACATACCATGTCTACCCCTTCCTCACAACAGCTGTAGAAAATCAGATTTACTTTTTTGCAAGTCCATATCTTCTGATGGAAACCCCAAACACGCTAAGGAATGGTTCATACATACATCCATGCTTAGAATAGTTGAAATCTGTTCAAACACAGCTGGCTCCCTCTTTCCCCCATTCACTCCCCCACCCAAAGTTGAATCCTATTACAGGACCACAATATTTGAGAGAATGATCCTGTCTGCACTTCACATGGATGACATCATAAAGAGGGAATCATGCCAAAATTATGTAAAGTCTATGGGGAAAAATAATGCCTGCAGGCTATGAACAAATGAGAGAGACTACGCCAGGTACATACTGAAAACTCCTTTGGATTCATATAGTTCTCAAAATTCACCATCTCAGCTGGTAAAACCTATACAGGCTGATTTTCCTCTTGCTTACTCTGGTGAAAATCAAGAGTAGCACTACTGAAGTCAATGATGTTATCCTCGTATAAAATTGATGGATGACAGAAGTACTGGGCACACAGCTCTGCCAATATTTACTACAATTAGCCCACAATGGGCATGTCTACAAGTGAAGTTAATGTGGCTGAATAAACTCTGGTGCAGTTCGTGCCAGACTTGATCGCTGCCGGGTGCTGCATTTAAATGTGTGCCCAGGACTGCAGCACACTGAGCCAGGGTGGAGCAGCCCTGGCTAGCAGGGGGCCTTAGGGGTCAGCCTGCCAGCCTAAGGCTGCTCCAACCCAGTTCAGTGTGCTGCAGAAGAAGTGGCTGGGGAACAAGGGTGCTTCAGGGTGGGGCCAGCTGGCAGGCTGCCCCTATGCTGAAGCACCCTTGTGCCCCAGCCAGCCCCATCAGTATCTACACGTGTTGTGGCAAGAGTAAATAACTCCGTCATAGGATAGTACTTGTGTCTAGCAGTACTATCCTACAACAAAGTTCATTAGTTTACTCCAATTTAATAGCACCACAGATGTAGATGGTGACATTTTACTGTGTACATAATTAAGTCAGCTCCGCAGTAAACATCTCATGTAGACACACCCAATGATTACTTTAAGTAATATATGTTAACACGAAGGGCAGGATTACTTGGTACATTCCTACTTATTTGTGCCACTCGTGTCCACTCACTCCCACTTCAGAGAGACAAAAGTACACAAGATACTGGGGGGGGTGGAAACAAAAAACAAACAAACATCAAGGTTTGGGCTACAGTTTATCATCGTCCTTTTCCCCAATAATATGATGCCCAACCCTGCATATGGGTGAATGTGCAGCACGTGGTCCTAAACTTCTGAAGTAGGTTTCAGATGTTCAGGTCTGTATGTAAATGCAGAATTCCTGTGAGAACAAAAGAATGACTGTAAAGATAATCCACAACACACTCCAATTTTATTAGTTCTCATAAACAAGGTTAAGCTTGGTCAGTATTTGCATAGGAGACCTCACAAGAAAACCCAATGCTGTTGGAAGGTCCCTGAAAGAAGTTATGTAATAACAGCCTGATCCTACAAAACGAGACAGTCTCATTAATTTCAGTAGAGACTTCAGGCAACAACTCTCCAAAATGAGGTAAAAAGGAGCCTCCCATCTGAACAAGCAAGTAAGATGTGTGCTAAGATACTGTCATCTGGAAATCACTGGGTGCATCTACAGAGGCAGATAGTGTGGCTGAATAAACTCTAGCATGTGCACCCAGGACCACAGCACATTGAGCCAGGGTGGTGCAGCCCCAGCTGGCAAAAGGCCGGGGGGGGGGGCGGCGCGGAAATGGGTCAGCCTGCCAGACTAGAGCAGCTCCACCCAGCTCAATATGCTGTAGAGGGGCCATGAGGGTGCTTTAGTGTGGGGCTAGCCAGTATGGTAGCACCCTTGTGCCCTAGCCAGTCCTGGTCACCATCTATATGTGCATTGCAGCAAAGTAAATAACTCTACCATAGGATAGTACTTGTGTCATCCAGTGCTGTCCTACAGAAGAGCTAATTACTTTACTCTGACCTAACAGTGCTGTACATGTAAATAGTGAGGCTTTACTGTGGAGCTAAATAGTCATCTCCACAGTTAAGTGCACATGTAGATGCCCTCAGCTAAGTGTATTTTATAATAACCTGTCCTCAAAGGGCCATATCCAAGGGTAGGATGTTTTATGAAAAGGACTGGCAAGAAGGATATGGTCTCTAATGAGAGGTGTTCTATTTTATTCCAGGCAGGTTAACATACCACCACCACCAGCATATACAAGTGTCTTTGGTACATTACTTAATGTGACTAACATCCTACCACAAACATCTTCAACTCTCACTATATTCTCAACTTCTTGGGCTGAAACATAATAGAATATTAGCACAAAAGTGCATGCATCAACACAAGGAGAACATTAATTACATCATAAACAAGGGATTACATTAACCTGTTGCAGCTCTACTGAACATCTATGGTCCTACACTAGAGGTGAGTCTGGCTCAGTGTCCTATGCGAGAGAGAGCACCTCCACACCCTAAAATAAGTCTACAAATTAGATGGTGAAGATGCACATTTTTTTCAGAAATGCTTCACACATCTTCTGAAAAATGACACAGACCTTCAGCTGGATGAACTAGACCCTGTTAAACCAATACCATTCACAAGGGCCAGTTTCTATTCTACCCAGTAGGCACGTAAGTGGATTTAGGCACCTAAGTGTGATCTTATTCTACCCTGCTCGAGTGCCTGAGAAATTGTTAATACAAAAGGTGGGTGGGTACCCTCCTTCATTTTTTACTCACTCAATCTCAAGGGCAACATGAGAGACCATTATAAAAGAAGATGCATTAATGGATTTTCAGGGAATTGAATAGGTGGAAAAGAAATGTGCTTATGGGTATCTAAGTCCACTTACATGCCAAACAGATAGAATAGGATCTTGCTCCAAGTCCTCTGTGGAACAGACATAATGGACTAAATTTTAGAACTTTAAAATCAGTCAAACAGGACATGTTCTCAATAATTTAGCTGAAATAAGAACAGAGCAAATACTGAATAAGTCATTTAGGATTTGGTCCAACTTTAAAAAACATTTTTTGAGGATAGCACTCAGATTTTCAGACATTTGCTACTGACTCAATTCTCCACTGTCTTGAATCCTGTGACATTTTAACCATGGCAAAGTGAATGTGAAACATTGCCATTCAGGTTGTGTAGCATTTTGCACCCATTTTGCAAGGGCTCATATGCATCATAACAGGGACGGCCAGTGGAGAATTGGCTCTGAAATATTGCAGAAGTTGTCATTAGCATAACAGGGTGGACAATGGGGGCTACAATGCAGAAGATACCACTGCTGAAAGGGGTGTCAGGTGTTTTCACCAATAGCTGGGTTTACCCTTCCCTGAAGCTGCTGCCAAATTAAAGGCTTTGGATCCTTGCTCACCATATAGAACTGCAGCAGTTGTGGTGTCAGGGGGTTGTTAACCAGGCTATGGGTGGTGACATCCCCTTGCAACCATTTCCTGCCCTTGCTCTACCAGAGCCTTAAACTTGCCTACTTCCATTCTAGCACCTCAAGGTGCATACTCTGTCAAGTATGTATCTGCTGCCCAGGGTGCAAACTCTCATCAGTTATGCTGCTATTTTGTACCTAGTTTAGTACACTATAAGCTAAACAAAAAATACACCTGGCATTCTTTAAAATTATACTAAATAAATGTATCTAAGCAAGAGCTGGTAAATCTGTTTCAAGGACAGGAGCCACTTGCTTTAAAAACATGTCTGGGTGTCAAGTAAAGATGAGCAAACTCTGAACTGAACTTTATCACCTGCAAATTTATTTGAATTGAAAGTAGGCCTGAAAAGAAGAACATGAGCATTTAAACCTGAAATTCCTCCACTTCAACAGGGTTTTTTGATGTCTCTACTCTTCACTCTCCACAATGCAGCTCAAGTGGACAGTATTTTATAGAGGCAGAAAAACCTGTCTGAAAAACATCCAGGCTCAGAGTCTAGAATCCGTGATAAAATTCAAAAGGTTGAGTAGTTCTGTTATGCTGGAAAAAGCACCTAAAACTAATATTTAAGGGCCAAACCTCAATGCCTTTATTCATCCATACTCATGAAAAGTCTAGTTGCAACACTAAAGACTAGTATGCAAGACCTTTAGATTTGGCACCAAAAGAATCATGATCAAGTTATTCTGACTCTTGTTTCCAGTCCCATCTGAGATGAAAAAATAATGATGTACACAAAACACAAAAAACAGAGAACAACAATTATGTGAACTGTATGTATCATCTTCAAATTGGTTTTTAGTTGTGGCCAAAGTCGGATCAAATTTACTACGAACTGCTTTACCCATCTATCTTTGGAAGTTTGGTGGTTGGTTTTTCATTCCCAGCAATGAAATGGGTGGGATGTTAGCGCCACTATATCCTCTTACTGAGGAGTCCCAAACACATAAATCTAGCCCTGTGCCAACACCAGGATGGCTTAACATACTCCAAAAGTTAGCCCATCCAGGTCTGTCTGTTATGTTTGTGAGTGCTCCAAGCTGAAGCTCATCAGAAGAAATCTGTTAAGTATTTAAAGCATTGGTTGAATTAGGGCTACAAACTGTGTCTGATAGAAATAGATGTTATTTTCTCTGTATGGTGTGCAGGTTTTATTACTCTGTGCCCTCCAATAAAAGTTGAAATTATGATGATTAATTTTACAGATGGGAATATGTGTGTATTTGTACATTTTCTCAAAGGGGTTCATTGTAACATTTTTTTTCCAGCAAGTAAGAAATATGTTGAAAATAAAGTCGCAGTATGCTACTGTATCTTCAACAAGATTCTTGTGGCTCTGCAACTCCGGGAAGAAAAGGAGGTAACATAATCTGATTCAGCAAGAGCTGAACATGGGGAAGATTTTTCCACTTTTTTAAAATTAAAAACAGCTTTTGTTATGACAAATGGATGTGAAAGTAAACTAAAATACATTTGGCCTTGATCTTTAACCTTCACACTGCTGAGACTCACAGCTGCTGTGTAAGGGATAATCTATTACTAAAGTGAAAGTGGTGAAGGACTAGACACGGTAAAATAATTTTCAGGTAACAAAAACTATAATGTGCCTGTGCTTTCTATCCATTTACAAGGATAAAGAATGAACGGGAAAAGCAAGACTTGTTCTCCTGAAGCACCCGGCTGATTCTGACCAGAGACTTACAAATTTGGAATGTTCTGGGTATTTTCAGTTAAATCAGGTCTTTCAATTTTACAGTTTTACTCAACTTATTTAAAAAAGTCACTTTATTGGATATGGTTGAACTCTATTAAATGTGTTAAAAACAGTAATAATAAAGCAGGCAACTAAACAGCCTTAACTCTGCTTTATAGTACCATACAGTAAAGTATTGTTATAATGAATGCATTTTAGTGATGCATTAATCACTAACCAATGGCTCCAAATTAAAAAACTGTTTTCAGATTAATCATATTTCTCCTATTTCCCACTTGTGATCTATTTACAGGGCAAAGTTAAAGATTATCTGACTATCTTCTACAGAATTTTTATGATATGGGAAGTTTAAAGTGTATTTATTTCATTACTGAGACCAACCAAGGCAAAAAAAAAAACGCCCTACACAGGACACTACATTTCTGATAGGGTACATTTAAAAAATAATTGTACCTCAATAATTTTAATTCTATACTCAAAGAATAAGTGCTGGTACAAGCACTTGGTACAAGCATCAGAAGGCTTGGTACAAGCATTCAAAAAGCCCAAGGCAGAACTGATTTAAGCTATGTGGTTTTCTGTAAGTGGTGTAGTTTAGATGGGTATCAACAGAACACACATTCACCTTTTGGTGGGGGTATAAATCTTTGACCTGTTTCCACCATTTTTAAACTTGTATCTGTATGTGCTGAACTTCTGTTCTACTATGGGTATAGACCAATTTCCAGTCACTTATACCAATAAAAGCATAATGTCTGTACCTGGCCTAAGACTATGAATTACAATCCCATCCTGCCTTTAACCACAGTAGAAATGCACAGGTTCTGCAGGGACATGATTTTCTGGACCTGCAGAGGACAGAGCAAGAACTAGCCCTTTGGGATTAACATTGCATATTTTAAGTGCTTTTTTTCTGGGATCTCAAAAGGCATTACAGAGCATTTATACCAGGATCACTTTGGCAAGTGCTGAAATGCAACTGCCTCTGGGGTTGAAACACAGCAGGCAATCTATGCCAGAAATCGCTACCCAAGAACAGCTTCAGTGTACAATAGGCTCCTCCAAATGAAACTCCCAGGGGAGCTTATAAACCAGGTACAATGAAATCAGAAACAGCTATAACTATCACGACTGACTCCTAAAAAAAAAAAAAAAAAGAGACAGAGACGCTAAAATACAAAACAGACTATCCAGCAGTTCACCCTAAATCATAAGACTCAGCATATAGGGACAGCAGACTGTCAGACCTCCCCCACTCCTTGAGAAGGGAGCACAGAGAGTGGTGAGATGAGCAAAGATTCTTGGGGAATTGGGGTGGATTTGACACCAATAGAGAGTTAAAATGCAACTGGGGTGAGGGGCAACTCAAGGTTTCAGAGGCTTTTTGGGAGTATTTATCATCTCCATCTCCAGTATCTCCCCACTCCACCTCATGTTCTAGTTCAGACCCAATTCCAATTTGAACAGTTAAAATTTATCCCCAAATATTCAGGAATTAAAAGGAGACAAAAAGGCAGGATGCCAGTGAATGGTAGCAGTGGGTGGCCAAACCTCTGCTGAAAGTGCGCCTCTGTATACAACAGGCACAGCCAAGTGTGTCTGGCGAGTTCTCCTTCTCGGCAGCAGACAATTATTTCCCTGGAGGTGTATGAATTGTGAGTTCTGAGAGCCATTCTCAAGGCGGCTCAACCAGCCATGTCAGCTAACAAAAACTGCTATCCATGAAATGCCGCTCCCCCTGCCTGCATCTCCTCACCGTGTTTTTTCTGTGTTGTCCTTCCTGCTGTGGCATTTGCAGCAGGTCAAAGATCCTCAAATCCCGTCTTCAGCATTTCCCTCAGGTTTCCACAGCTTCTTTCCCATTTTCTTACTGGACTTCCGAGTGCCAGCAGTATTTATTGGGTAGCAAGCTGACCCCTTGGCACTGGTGGTCTAGAGTGCTTGACGTTAAGTGCTGCTAATGCGTTTTGCATTAGCGATTAGGGGGCAGGAAATCTCAACTTCCAGTGCCAAGGGGTTAATTATAATTTATATAGCAAGATCTCAGGCTGCGTTTTTTTTCTCTACAGCTAATTAAGAAGTACAATTACCTCTGAGATTCAAAGGGTTATTTTGGCACCCAGCTGACAGAAATGGCTTATAGGCATTCAAAACATAACCTTTGATTTAGAAGAACAGAACATCTTTTTACCCATATTTTACAATTATGAGGTACTGTAGAGGCCTTGTGAAAGGCTATAGCAATACGGTAATATTTCACATGGATGTTTCAGCAAATCTTACAAATACCTTGTACTGACACATCTTTTGTCATTCAAGAACCTTAAAAGTTTTTCTGTGCATTAATTAATAAAGCCTCAGAACATCTCTATAGTAAAAAGTACATAAATTCATTTGTCCAAGAATAGATTGCAAATCCATGGCTTCCTTTCCCCTGTTCCACCAATTAAAAGAATGTTTTACCTGATTATCAGCAAAGAAATGAACAGAACTGGACAATGAACAAAATTACCATAAGCTGCATAAACATAGGCAAATCAGAGGTTCAGCTGGTAGAACTGAATTTAAGAAATTCAGGCACTTGTTTGCCTATGTTTCCAATTTCACATATGACAGCATGCTGTAAACCTATGGAGCCTAATTTCCAAGCAGACCTTGGAAACTATGCTTGAAGATTTAACATGTTCTTATTGGGCAGTTAAATATGCCATTACCCTGATTTTAGATATAAATAGCCATTTACAGACACAGGTGCACACAAAAAATTTTCTTGTGCAACTGTGGCAGTCTGAAAATGTGACCAACACAGTTGACTCCTCACCGCTTGGAATCTTGGGGCTTATTCTGTTTAATTCAACAAAGACGTACAGCTTTGGGAAAACTCACATTTTTTAAAACTATTTGTCAGCTGTCACAATCTCTTGCTATTGGATACTTTCCTTTGTGTCTGTGGAAGGATTCAGTATAGCTACAGCTAACCTTTTCTATCTCCTTCACAATTACCAGAGGTGTTTGTGAAGTTGTTTGCAAATGAATCAGGTTAACGTCACCGAATATTCTGAAGTATGAAAAAATAAAGTTTAGGTTGGGGCTAGAAACAAGAGTTTCTGTGGGATCTCTAAAGCCTTTCTCTGAGGATTCACTATAGTTACATACACCACACAGGTTGTAATCTCAGCCTGGCTTGGCATAGATTAGGTGGATATGTATTCCATCATTCATTATGTTTTAGGGAGGCAGACGGCTATTACACTCTGGGAAATTAAGTTGAAAAATGATATTATATAATTGTCAGCAGACCAAATAAGTTGCAGGCAGTTATACTACAAGCTCTTTTATACTTCAATATCAGCTCCGTGAACTGGTAGTTTAAGTGTCCAGGCTAACAGAAACCAAGCTATACAACCTACTCACCTACACAGGATAGGTCTTAAAAAAATGATTTGAAAGTTTGTCCAATTGCACTGACACAGAGGTCCAAACTCCTGAAATTGATGGGGATCCTAGGAATGGCAAGACTTCAGTATCATAAATCCTCTGCCAAAAATCTGATCAAATTTGGACCTGTTTACTTTTTGCATCTCATGCTAAAAATGAGCAAACTGAGGCATCTCACTGTTGCCATTGAGTTCAGAGAAAGTAACTAAATCAAAAATAACATGCATGTAAAGTACTGTGTTACGTTATGGTGCCAGAACATAAGGGTAGACTCTGCAGGGTTGGATGTACATGACAAACTTGCCATTCAAGAGCTTGTGACCTGAAAAATGCACCTGCCCCTTAAATCTAAACACTGCTGACCAAAACCCTCCCAAGTTTAATAATCTGTTGCAATATTGAAGTTTCTGATATACTTCCTTTCCTCTAAACTGCTCCCTCTCCATAGACTGTTGTGAAGGAACAAGTATGTTGATTTCCATTAGATGTTTTATTAAAAGATCTAGTAGTTATATAATTATTTATCAAGTATAATGTTAATTGTATTTTCACAGGGTTCCAAAGAAGTGTAAAATAGAATGCTAGGTTTAATTGCAGAATACTAAGTGCAAATTAGGAAGGCTT
This sequence comes from Crocodylus porosus, assembly GCF_001723895.1. Lineage (NCBI taxonomy): Eukaryota > Metazoa > Chordata > Crocodylia > Crocodylidae > Crocodylus > Crocodylus porosus. Next base: position 6,590,477 of record NW_017728914.1, read on the forward strand.
TCCTATTTAAAGGCAGAGAATCTCAAGGGGAGTATAGTAAGACCAGGGAAGTACTCCTTAGAGTGTTTGTTATTGTATACAGGAAGGGGATAATCAAAGAAGGGAGACAGAGGGGAAAATATACCCAATCTGCCATATGGCCAAACACTAGCAAGGCTTTCTGCTGAAGGGAAAAAAAATGAAGATTGCAGCAGGGTTGCATCCTCTTGCTCAGTAAATAAACAGTGCCTTTCCTAACACCAGGTGTCACGTTGGGCACTGGTGCAGAAGAGAAAATAATAGCTTGAAAAGGAGCCTGGTATGGCACTGGAAAAAAGCAAGATGGGAATTACAAAAATGTCACTCACTTTCATGGCCCAGCCAACTAACATGCATTTGGACTCAGTGGATGGGATCTTTCAATGTTATTGTGTCTCAGCGTAGGTAATATTTACCTGGCAATTTGGCCAACATGAATAGAAAAGAGAAAATAAAAAACCATGCTGAAAGCATATTCCAATGTTACTTTTCCTTATAACTTGATATTAACTGAAGAATAAGCAAAAGCTCTGATGCAAAGATACAATACAAATGCTGACACTGAAATTCAGAGTCCTGCACCATTTCCAACAGGGAAAATATCATACTGACCGCAGTCTGTTTGGAGGTCAAACAAAATCAATAGCCTTTTTCTAGTCTGTCTCTAAGCTAAGCCTCTTTCAAAGGCATCCAAAGAAAACGGATCATCTTTTGTTGTTGTGTGTGGGTTTTTTCTTCTGTTGCCAAACATTCATACAAATATAGGAGACTTCTTCCTCCCCTAACATACTGATAAGATTATATAGGTGTCAAAATATCCCATCAATTTTATTACACAATAGATGAGCTTGCAATTCTTGAGGAGGCAGCCATGCTGGAAGCTGGTTAACACTTGGTAAAAGGGAAAAAATAAATCAATGAATCTGATTGATCAGGAGTTATATTTAAAGCCAGTCGTCAATTAGCTTAACCCAGGTTGCAGCTAAAGAGCACAGCAATTTAGCCCCAGGAGCCAAAATTTGCAGCGTCTCTTCCTGCTGAGAGACAGATATTGGTTTTAGCCATGTCAAACAGCAAGGAAATGGTCTACAACTGAAAGTCACATTTGCAAAGTTAGACTCTAAGGCTCAGGACAGAAGTTACACATGAACTGGTTTAGGTGATCAGAAACTGGTTTAAACCTGTAACAGAACAGAAGTTCAGTGTACATACACTGCTTTCAAAATGGCCAAAACTGGTTTAAGATAAACCTGGTTGGATGTAGTAACAGATTTAACTAATTTAGGTCAAACTGGTTTGTGGAACTTCCGTCCCAAATCCCTTCCTGGTTAAAGTTCTCAGTCCCCCAGCATCCCAGGATGTTTTGTTGCCCTGGGCTATGCTGTCTGCTCAAGCAGAGCAGTGACTGTCTTATTACTCTGCTTCTTAGCCTGCTTCCTGCCTGCATCTGTCAGCCCATAGGGACTGGGGAGCAGGGACAAGGGAACAGACCCCCCCAGCCAGGGTCTAAACAGCCCATGGGAGGAGGGAAATCCCTTGTGGTGGGGGCTTTTCAACCCTCGGGAGCATTGGCAACACACAGCTGGTGCACATGCACCCCCTGAAATTGGTGATGCACCCCCTAAGCGAAGCACTGCTGATGCGCCAACACTGCTGCGGCCGCCTGTGGGAGCTCCCCACTCACCGCCACCACGCCCCCACTACCGGTGGGCGGTCGCCATATCCCCGCAGCCTCCCGGGGCACGTGTCAGCAGCCCTTCCCCTTTCCAGCTGCTAATTGCTCCAGGTGCTGCCATGGGAGGGAAGGAGAAGTCATGCAGCTCAGCATGGGGGCACGAGGGAGCCCTTGCCTTGGGGGCTTCGCCCACCCAACCCAGGGCAGCCCCAGGTTGCTGAGGGGAATTCTTCCCCTCCCAAGCCCCATTGCTGCTTGCCTTACCCCTACAAGTCTCAGGCAGCCTCAGGGAGCAGAGGGAAATTCTCCTGCTCCTCCACAGTCAATTTTGCCTCAGCTGATGCGAGTCTCAGGCAAAAAGTAGGTGCAGGGAATGGAAGAATACCTCTCAGCTCCCTGGGGCTGCCCCAGGCTCTGGGACCCTGGACTGGGAGAAACCTCCTGAGGTGAGCCAGCATCCAGACAAGGAGCCTGTGTGTGGGGACAGCAAGGGGTTGGGGACACTTGGCTAGGCTGGCAAGCAGGCTCTAGCACCCCGGACCTACTGGCCTGGGTTAATGCAGGCCTCCCCCTGCCTTTCCCAATTGAAAACTGATTGCCAGTTCAGTTGGTTATCAGTTCAACCTATGCAGCTTAGAGGAAGCTGCCTAGATTAAATCGATTCAGCCCCGGGCTTTTTGACCATCTGTACTATGCCTAACTGAACACGATCACTAGCAGACAGAGCACAAATTTTAAAGCACCCCAAACTGTAGGGAGGGATCCAAGGAGTCTGAAACAGGCCGGGAGATTTTGTCTCTCCCTTTACCCAAAACGTAACGGAGACCACTTCAATGTTGGAGAAATGAATGAAGATGATAGAGTACTATATCCAGTAGGGGAAGAAGCACTGATTTTTATAACACCTTTACTTTTGCAAAAGATCAAAATTTGAAATTAAGTAAAATACTGTCCAAATCTGAGTAGTGCATGCCAAATAAGAATGGAGATCCTTGAAAGATAGATTCTTCACATGTAGACAAACAACAGAACAAATAGAAAGTAGTATATTATTGAACTAAGGAGGCTGAATAGGAACTGTGCTTTTGGGAACCTGACAGTTTCTGATTGCAGGTACTGCGCCACAAGAATGGCTATTGCAGAATAGAGAGCTGTCTCCAGAAAAGACTATGCGACGTGCAGGGCAACAGAACTGTTAAGGCGCAGGCTGCAGAGCTGCACAGACAGCCCCTCTCGGTGTATGCATAGGTATGAAAGAATGTGGCGAGAAGAAGCGCTCCCTCATAGGGTGGTATTTTCCATTGGTAAGGATTCCTCTAAGAGAAGGAAAGCTTACAGGTAGCCATGCAGCAAAAGTGGAAGGCAACACAGCCCATGCAGTTGAACTGCATTTGGAAAGCTCTGTTTTTACCTGTAACAAAAGGAACCGTTTTGCCAAGTGCTGCAGATCCCACAAACAAAACCCTAGGGCACGTCCAGACAAGCGCAGCCATGCGGTACATGCCACATGTTCAGCTTTCTCCGCACTCCAGAGAACAGCTGATATCCAGGGGTCAAAAAATCCCATGCTGCAAGGACAGTGCACGCTGCTCAAAACCAGAGCCTGACTGGCTGCAACCATGCTCCAGCTGCTGGCAAGGCTCTAAGTGGCAGGATCGCCACAGCTGCAGCCCCAGGAGGCCCCCAGGACCCCAGATAAGGCCCCACAGCCTCCCCTACCCCACCCAAGCTAACCCACCATGTGCCTGAGGGCGCATGGCACAGGCATTCCCTGGGGACCAAACGTCCACGCTCATGTGGATGTGGCCCTAAAGTACATGCAGTTAAGCATAAAGTGGAGGAGGAATTTGTTACAGATATTGTTAAATCAAGCAAAATCAATACAGAGGGACTGGATTTTGTTAGCACAAATGCAAGGAATGAGGGTTTCATTTAAACTGGACACTGGGGCTCAGGTTAACATTTTACCAGAATACAAATATAAAAAATTAAGATTGAGACAAAAAGTGAGTCTAACAAATATCAAAATAACTGGCTATTCCGGGACAAATATACCAATGAAAGGAAGATGCATTGCTAGCATCCAGTATAAAAAGAGAGAATACCAAACTCCAATTCATTGTGCTACCTAAGGTGATACCATTTGTAAGAAACAGTCTAGTTAAGTGTGTGCTTGCAGTACAAAAGGACACAACATTCATGCATCCTGATGATCTTCTTGGCCATCACAGTCCAAATCTGAACAGTCTTCTTAGGAGAAAAATCAGTTATTCCAGAACATAGGAAGCAACCATGTCCTTATGGGAAGAAATGTGCTTATAGACACAAAGGCAAATACAGAAAGAGGACATCAGCCTCAATAGTCTCTAGCTTATACATTTTGTGCTATGTGCAGAAGCACAGCTGCCAAAGGACTCAAGCCTATCAAAACTTGAAGGAAAAGCTTCCCACCAAAACAAATCAGAAACTGGATTTGACACTTCAGTCTATGAAGAAACTGAAACCTCCTGAAAAGGCTCACGTAGACTTCTTAAAAGCCGGAGAAAAAGGGAAATAGGAAAGTGAGTGGTAAAGACGCACTCCAGAGTGATGTGCTAGTAATCTCTCCTCTTTGGATGTTAACTGATTTTTGTATTTTTTATTAAAATAGAAGATGTCACAATAAAAATATAATTTAAAGATGCTTGCTAATTAGGAAGAAAAAGAAGAGTTGGGAACTGGAAAATGGTCTTTCAGTTAAGCTAGTTATTTAGTGCCAACAGTTATTCAAAAAGCTTGCCTACAGCTCCACAAATAAAGTTTATTGGTGGTTCTTCTCATTCATGTATGGCTGTGTTTACTGAACCTGGTGATCACTACACAGTCCATGCTAGAGACCTCCTATTTCCACTGCAGATGCACCAAATACTGCAGACAATATGGTCATTTCCTCGGATACCCCATGCCCAGAAAGACAGCAAAAAGCTTCGTGTGGCAAAGTGGAGAATTCTGCACTTTGTGCTCTGTATTTACAAAATGCACATTTAAAAAACTTTGCACCAACTCACAGCCTTGCAAATTGGACAACCAGCAAAATGATGCTGCCACTGGCCCCAAATAAGTTGCAGCTTCACCATTAACTTCAGTGGCAGCAGGAATATTGGCAGTTTATAAACCCAGGATTACAGAGTGCGGAAATGGACAAAGCACCCTGGATCACCAGGAGAACCAAGCATGGGAACAGGAGTCAGCTCTTCAGCATTGTTCCCACATCACCAAAAGTCTATGCACTTTTAGGCCTTCACTGTACAACTCACCTCTTGTTTTAGTTTAAGATTACTTGCCCTTCAACCGGTGTGGGAAGTGGCAGATGTGGGCACACCTGTGACAACTTTAACCTAGCTAACTTGGGTACAAAAAGCTGCGAGGCTGTAATAGCACAGGCTGGAGTGTGACAATGTACAATACCCAAGGTCCAGAGTCCATCTTGGGCTATGGCTTGTGCTAATTTCACTAGCTGTCATTATTACACCTGTTGCTCCATTACATATGCCGCTTATACAAATAATCTACTTCCTAAATCAGCCAACCTTGGCTATATGGGTCATCCATTTAAATAGTACTGTATTCTTGCATTGTCAGTGCAGCACAAATAGGCACACCTGAACTAGATGTAATCTGGCAAATAAAGATAACCATAGCATTGAAAATGCAGCAGCAGGGAACTTATTGTGGACCAGGGCCCAAGTATGTTCTTACCATTCTTACAGGATTTTATAATTCATACTAACATGTTCTTACTGCTGTGGCTACTGAGATTATTACCATATATACTGCTGTGGATTAAAGCTAGATTCAAGTGACCTCAGGAATATCAAAAACACTGCAATTGCATTCTGACAGCAGTGCAGACATTGCATAAAACATGAACACGTACCATACTATTCCTGATCAGGTCATAAGAATCCAGGTCCACCTGTTTCATGACATTCATGTGCACAGCTTCTATTATAATGCTTAGATACTGGACAAGAGTTTGATTTTACCATACATTTCAAGGATCATCCCATTTTCCAGATAGTACATGAGCAGCTACTAATTATGAACTTAGTTATTCCTTGACTATATTTCCACAGCACAACACAGTGCAGGGCAGATATAACAGAATCAGCTTGCTCAGGTATTCTTGAGAAGGGCACAGTAGCTTAGTCAGAGCATTGCACTAATAAGGCTATAATGCTTCCACTACCTGAGCTCGAGTTCATTCATAAGTTGTCCACGTCTCTCTAAATTGCACTCTATACCCAGTGCTCTCCATTAGCTGACACAGTGAGCTTGATTTCAGCTTGGGGCCCTGAAACTCTAGTGCTGTAAAGTCCAGCAAGAATGAGTTCAACAATAGTCTAAGCAAGATAGTAAAATGCCCACAGCCCACTGTCCTGCTGAGAGATCCAACAACAAGAAATGATAGAGTAAGTTGGATAGGACTGACTGGGAACATGGGCCAGGCAAGGACAAGGCAAGACAACGGAATAATACTGCTTTGTAGCACTTTCTCAGGGAAGTTTCCATCAAAGGAGCTACTACAGAGCCTGAGACAGTTTTAAAATGTTTTCCCAAGGTAGAACCCACAGGGAAAAGCTGATAAATTCCTGGTTTGTGGTAAAAGCACTTCTGATAACAGAATATAAAGAACAAATGAAACTCCCAGAAAATACTGACAAAATGTCTCTCAACAGTATCTAAGTTGGCTTTAGCTCTTTGAGACCCTAATAAAAGTCAATAAAATAACTTCTGTGAGCAAAAGCTGCAGGATTGGGCCCACTGCTGGGACAGTCTGCTTAAGTATAAGCTATGTTCAATAGAGGGAAATCAGGTCCATGCCAGGAGCACTTTGCCAGTCCTGTACTGCTATAGCAGTACCTTGTAGAAGGAAAGAGCTTTGAAAGATGCATAGCTCATACCAATAAAACTGTGGTTTTGCTAGTGTAGCTTATTTCAGTGCCCCTCTGCTTCCCAACCAAATGAATTAAGCCATCCCAACTTAAGCGTAGTTTTGCTGGTACAACTGTGACTGTACAAGGTAATTTTGCTGAGCTTTGTCAGTCAGGATCTCTCTCACCTCTTCACACGTCTGGCTGATACAGCTCTACCACTAAAATCCTGTAGTGAAGATCTAGCCTCAGAAATATTTGCTGGCTAGACTAACATTTTCTCACTACTGGGGCTCATAACCAGCAGTGTTAGTTTACTGTTGACAGGTAACAGTAAAGCTTTAGTGCTTCAGGGTGGCAAAGATAATGCACAAAGCAGACAACTAGAGAAATAAGTGCAATTACCTCAATGCCATGCTCCCAGCTTCTCTCAGCTGGATTGATTTTCCCAGTGGCTACAAGGCTTTTAAATTTAGTTGTTGGAATCCCCATATTAATAGGTATAAGGTCACTATCCTTTTGCTATTCACCTACAAAAGTGTCACCACTGAAAATTCAAGGAGTCAATTCAATTAAAATGTAGATGGAGAAGCAACTAAAATAAAGGTAAATGAAACTGCAGACTAAATGTCACTCAAGGACTGAAAACAGGTGCTACATCACAGCCTACCAAAATGCATTATATCCTGAACTAAAAATTAACAAGTGTAGCTTTGTTTTCTATGGGTTAAAATGATTTTAAATGTAAAGCCTTAGTGGAGGCATAAGACACAAAAACAAGTTGCATTACTTGAGGAATTAGAGACCCAGTTCTCCTCACCCTCATAGATGCAAATCAGGAGCAGCTCCAGTAGGTGAGGGTTCACTAGTGTCAGATTAGTGCAGAGGAGACCCAGGTCTCTGTTATGATAAAGAGCTCTAGCCAAAAGCCCTTAACTCCCACTGGCTCAGTTTGTTACATGGCAAATATCTTCATTAGGACTGCCATGTTGCTATGCTTGTTTTAGTTTTCCAAAAGTAAGAAGTTTTTTCAGAAAGCCATAGCTGATGTAAATGGAATCAACACAAGTAGGCCCATTTACACCAAGTGGCCGCATCAAGACACGCACAGCTATGCAGTATGTGGTGCCGCAGACATCGGCAGTGCTACATAGTACAAACCGCACAGTCAGCTGTTCTCTGCACTGAAAGGGAGCAGCGGGGATGAGGGGGCTTGACCCCTGGATATCCAGGGGTCAAAAAATCCACACACAAAAAGAGCAGAGCAGCGCATATGGAAGCAGCATGAGCCCCTCAAAACTGAAGCCTGGCTGGTCGAGCCACACGCTGGCAGCCAGCCAGCCTCCGAGCAGCAGACTCGCTGCTGGTGCAGTCCTGGGAGGCCCCCCAACCCCCGCTAGCGCCAGCCCGGTGCTTCTTTCGGCCTGCCCTGCCGTACCCGGGGTAACCAGAGGGTGTGTGGCACAGGTGTTTCCCGGGGACAGCAAGTGGCGGCACAAGGTGTCCCACTGCTAGTTGTCTTGGAGGAACTAACATCTATGCTTGTGTGGACATGGCCAAAGACTATTGCCTGTTGCTGACAGAATCCATAATTTTAAACCAAGAATTCAGAATGCCCCAAAAATGCTTCATAACTCACTAACACAATTCTGAAATCATTTTCTTGATGCCTGTAAAGCTCTGAGCTGCATGGGCAAGTAAAGGTAAATGTAACCTGTTGGGATATTTCTCCAAAGCTAGTTGTGCAGACTTCACAGTAATCCTATATTAGCAGTTATGGTTTCCATTAAAGTTTTGGGGGCTCTTAGGCAATGTGAACCTTTCCACCCATTTTTCAGATGCAAGAATTACAGTGTACAGCAGGGCATGGGATACGATTCCAAGAGAAAACTTGCTATCAAGAAGTAAGGCTTTCACTGTTACTTTTTATTTTTAATCCTTTTCTGGGATGCCGTTCCATTTCTTCGCTTAACCACTGCCCTCTATGTCACCATAGTGAAGGCTCCTCATTTACTTCAGTCTCCAACCACTTCACAGGCAGTTACAGCTGGTCTACACCTGCTCCTCCAGCTTTCCTACTTCAGTTTTTCTCCTGCTGGTGATTTTCTTTCCCAGCCATTTCAAGAATGAAGGGTTAGAGGCTAAGCATAGACAGTTAAAAAGCTCAAGGCTGAAATCAGTTAAATCTTCACAAGTTAGTCTCAGCTGCATAGATTGAACCAATAAGCAAGTTAACAGACATTCACATTTGATTCCAGAAATGCAGTCACATGCCTGCAGTGGCTCAGGCCAGAAGCCAGGAGACACTACAGTATGTCTCCCTGTTCAGCTGGAGTAGACAGCCTGGGCCAAGGCCTGCCTGCCTGCCTACCCTGCAAAGGGGTGTTTACAGAGGAAGTGCAAAGCATCCCCTGGGATGCCGAGTGACTGAGTTAACTTAAACCTGGAGGGAATCTGGGACAGAAGTTCAATAAAGCAATTTAACCTAAATCAGTTAAATCTAATACTACATCCATCCAGTTTATCTTAAACTGGTTTCAGCCATTTTGAAACGGGTTTGTGCGCACTGAACTTATATTGTGTTACAGATTTGAACCAGTTTCCAGCCACTTATACTGGCTTATATATAATTTCTGTCCCTAGTCTAAAAGAAAAATATCAATTGTTTCAACCTGAAGCCTGGATCCCAACAGTATACACTCATCATAAGCTCAAGTGCCATTCACAATACCCTCACGCCTGCATCAAAGGCCTATTAATCATTCCAGTTGCATTGTACAATTCCAATTATATGCTGAAGAATAAAAACTACTGGGGCGCTTGTACATGTGACAGGGGTTTAGTCCCCTTAACTGAGACAGTAGGTTTGTAATTGTGATGATTAAAAACCCACCATTTCAAGTTAGGGGCTTCTCTGCCACTGTTATGGCGAGGGGCCCAATCCATTTTTCTTTTCTTTTGGCTAAGCCTGCCAAGTTTCCTGTGACCATGGGGCCAGTTGCCAGCTGGCTAAGCAGCCCCTGAGCTGCGGGGGTCCTGGTCCCTCCCTCCATGCGGCTGCCCGAATGGGCGGCTAGATGGCTGTGCGCTGCCCCAGCTCAGAGGCAGCGCCCGGTCCAATCTAACTCTTCCCTAAGCCTGCCTGCTGGCAGCCCACCCAGGCAGCCCCAAAGGTTGCCACCATGGTGGAGACTGGGGCTGACCAGCAGCTTGCCCACACAGCCATGGGCAGGCTCTGCCAGGCCCCTTCCTGCTTCTTTCTTCAACCCTCCTCCCACAGCCAGGGAGTAAACTGTCGGATTAAGGGCTGCAACGTTACAGGTAGCTATGTTGCAAATTAAACTACATGGGAATGTCATTTATCTTGCAAAGTAACACATTCATTTAAATCTGAAGAAAAAAATGTACGTGTAAAGTGTAAACCGTAAAAACAGGCAATTTTCATCACATGTACAAGCACCCCTGGAGAGTAGACAGAACTAAAAAGACTGCAGTATGTTGCACCATCAAGTCCTATCTCCTTCCAGCCAAAAATGAACTGATCCAGTCTTGTAGATCCAAGAATGGCCCAAGAAGCCTGGTTAGTGCAATACTCAGGGATTCTGAAAACTAAATCTCATCAGCCCCTTAAATGCTATGCAGAAGATTTCACTTCAGTAGTATCAAATTTATAGGCATACTTATAAATTACCACAGCCAAAACCAGGGACACCGAGTCAGAGAGACATTGTGTCAACATTAAAGCACAAATCCTCTATTACATACAATCTAAAACATTGAAAATGCATATTTAATAAGAACAAGACATTTTTTCCTGTGCTGACAAACCAACATAGTGACAATTCACAAAGGGCAAGCTACAGACTGTCATCCTCTCCCTTCATCAACCCTGTTTTCTCCTCATGTGCAGTAAGAAAACAACATTTTTTTTTGTTGGTCTGCTCTATTTTTTTATTCTCTCTCTCATTCAGATTTGCTTTGTACTTCTTGTGAACACTTTGGAGACTGCTGACACTTTACACATGTCCTCCTCAGCATCTGACTGGCAGGCAATTTGGAAAATGTCAGTATTGGGAAGGCCTAAATTCAGTGGTTGCTGAATGCTGATGGGACAATATTTGGTTCCAGCCACAGATGGTCATACTGGGGGGTATTTTCAATTCCTTTTGTGGAATCTTCCAGCTGTCCATGCAGACATCAGCTATTTCTCCCCTTTAGCTGCAGTAACTCTTTCTGTGCTTTTTACCTTTCTTCTAAATAAATTCTCTTGGAAATTCTGCTCTGTAAAAGTGTTCTTCTTTTCCTGTCTCAAATTGTTCCGAAGTGTTACAGTGCATTCCTAAAGCATAATTGCTGTCTTCTATCCCAGAGGTGGCTGCAGAAATTCCTACGCATATAAAACTTTTAAAAAGCTGTAAGATCCTATGGGAGGAAAGGCCCTGCGAAGAGTATGAGACATCATCATCACCGGCACCATCACTAGAAAAGCCCAAACTTGTCATCTCTTAACTTCAGAAAGACAATGCAGCTGACTGTACCAATCCACCTTAGCTATTGATATAGCCTCCAGAACTACAGCATCTGAGCAACTCACAACTTTTAATGATTTTATTCTCACAACACAGGTTTGAAGGCACAACCTTGTTGTTTTCTTACTGCACGAGGAGAAAACAGGGTTGATGAAGGGAGAGGATGACAGCCTGTAGCTTGCCCTTTGTGAATTGTCACTATGTTGGTTTGTCAGCATAGGAAAAATTGTCTTGCTCTTATTAAATAAGCATTTTCACTACTAGTCTCATATTATGGGTTGGGGACTAAGAACAGAGACTAACTAAAACTGACACAAGGCTAAGCAGAAACTAATGTAGGTCACAAGTCCCACCTTACCAGCCCAAACAATAGAACAGCCTTACTAATGTAAAACTTGAAGACTTATTTTCATTAAAATTATAAATTTAAAATGGTTTTAAAATTATATCAAAAGCCTTTTCAAAGGCTTTAAAACAAACCCTTTTTTTTCTTTTCTTGTAAATATTTAGCAAAATTGGGTGGGACCATTTTTATCAAACATAGTATTAAAATGGTTACTGACATATTTTTCATCTACTGAAACGGAGGCTTTTCTTAAAGGAAAAATCAAACTAATCACTTTGATGACATGTTGACAGTGTTTTCTTTGAACGAGCTGTAGTTAAAGCACTCCCACCGCCATTTTTTAACATGGGGACACTGATGCACGTGGTGCTCTGGGAGCGTCCACTAACTAAAGCACTGCCTCCCTCCCCCATATACACACACGCACACGCTCCTGGAGCATGCGTATAACCACCCTTGGTTTTGTCACTTGCACTGCTGGGCAGCTCGCACTCACTACATGGACTTTGGCGGAACTGTCCCCTCTCTGGCCAGACTAGTCCCCCACATTGTCCAAGATGGGTTTCTCTTGTACTGTTCTCTCCGTCATCTGGCACTGGGCACCGTCAGGGTTGGGATACAGGATATGCTAGACTACACAGTGAAGGGGCTCCTTGAGGTAGGGAGATGAACCTGGCTGGGTGGGGAGGTGGGGCAGACAGTGGGCTCACAGGGATGCATTGGTAGAATATCAAGCAATGGGCCAGAGAGAGAGTTTTGTCGAGGGGAGTAAAAACTCTATTAAATTACTGAAAAACAATTATGTAAACTTGTTTAAATTTTAAAAAACAATGAACATGGGTTTTCATTTTAAAATAGTACATAGAACTTGCAACTATTTTCAGGGCATCTCTGTGTCTGACAATCAAAAGAATGTTTTAATTCAGGAAATTATTAAACATATGGAAAACCTCAGGCACCATGGTATTAGGCTCGATGTCAAAACCTAGGTAAACAAATGCACCAGAACACTGAAGAACACAGTGCTATCATGTTCTCTCTGCCCTTATGAAGAATGAGTCTTTTGTGTGATCCAAGAAATACAACATTCAAAATAATGCAAAAATTCCCTCTACAATTCTGTTGTCTCCCATTAACTGGCACACTATACAGAACTTGCATAAAATGCTAATATCAGTTTCTCTCCTAACAAACACATCTATCTACACTTTCTTTCAGAAGCAGGAAAAAGAAGGGGGAAAAGTTGGGGTTTTCTGTTTTTTACCACAGCCAGGAAAGAACACTTAAAAAGGCAGCTGCACAAGCTTCAAGGAAGGAAGGTCTCATCACAACAAAGCAGAAACAGATATTATATTGACTTGTCTTTGGGGTCTGGCATTCACATTTTCATAAAGTGCCTACGAAGATAAATCACTATACTAATAATATTTGTATTGATTATCTAAACTGAAGCAGCAATCGACTCCATTGTCTCACTTCCTCTTAAATTGCTCGCAGATGGGATCCTATTTCCTATTCTGCATTTCTAATGAGAACACTTAGAGTGCATGCACACACACACACACACACACACACACAGATAGAGTTAACCAACCCCCCCAACTGACTCATAAAAATAATGTTCACAGCCCCCCACCATGTTAAAGCCTAGCCATGGTTTGCTAACCCCAACACCACCACTGATTGTGGGTACCAAATATTTGCAGGCACAAATGCTTACATTTTCAAAAGAAACTAGTGATTCGAGGGTTTCAGTTTTTAGATGCCCAGCTAGGGACCCCTTAAAAAGGTATATTTCAGAAAGTGCTGAGCCTCTGCCACCTGAAAAGCAGGCCCTTTAATTGAGTTTCAAGTTAGGTTCAGAAATGTTGAAGTAAAAAACTACCAGTCACTTCTGAAAAATCAGGGCAAATACCCTATGCTTGCTCAAAAGACAGGCAATTGACAGGCAGTTGTGGAATTGATAATTGTGCATATTCATTGTGCACGCAGTATTTTAGAGAGATAAATACTGAGGGGGGTAGACGGAGGTCTTGAAGAAGGCTGGGAAAACGTCACTATTTGAAATAGATTTTTCATAGCCTTGCTTTTTACTCCTCATCTGTCCTAAACAGAACTTCCCTCTACCTTGGCACAAAGACAGAACATAGGAAAGAGAAGAAAAAAAAGAGCCAACAAAAAAAATGTACAGATGGTTCTTATATAAGACAATTACAGCATATTTGAAACGGTTGCTGAACCTTTCAGAATAGAATCTAAGGTGATGGTAATCAAGCCCTCTCGTTGCCCAGAGAATCCTGGGAGGTCCAGCAACAGCCTTACTATTAGTGCTTTAACAAAGCAAGGAGCCTGCTTGCACTGTTTCCAATTCATCCAGCTGCCCTGTCACACTCAATGTCTCCTCACCCATTTTCAAAGGAAAACTTTGCCACCGGACGCTTGCACCACCCAAATGAGAAGGGAAGACATTACAAAAAGGCAATCAGTGGATGTTGTGCAAAAAAAAAAAAAAAAAGACAGCATAGCAGCTGGACAGCGAAGGCTTCCTTGGTTTAGCCCAATCACATGGCCCTGTATGACTGTACAGCTGCCACGGTGAATGATCATCGCTATGCTGAGGTCAGCTCTGCCCCCAGGCTAAGTAAGTGAAAATAAATGGTTTAGAAGATAAAAGGTCTTTAAAAAAAATTATTTGTCTTGTTGTCATGTCAAAACTGTAATGGGAAGAGACTGGAGGCAGCAATACCTAGTTTAAATAGGAAACAGCCATCCTGATGGTTTGGCTGAATAAATTACTGAGCAAATCACAGCTCATTCAGAGTATTTGCTGATATGTACTAAGACAGACAGGCCCTTTTTTTCTGCATATACCTGGCTCTTGGGAAGCAAAGCAGATTTCTAAAGGTTAAGCTTGTAAGTCATGCCTATGGAAAGATGTCTGTATGTAACTAGCCACAGTAACTATTTGGGGTATTGCCTCCCCTCTAGTAAGTAAACACTAACTCTGTGCCTTCCAGGCACAAGTAGTAGTTTTCATCTCCTTTACTTCCCCATCACCCCTATTCCCAGGGGAGCTATAGTCAATCTCAACTATAGGAGGAAGGAAAAGGGTTAATTGGTTTTCCCAAGGCTGTTAAGGTACCAGAAATACTGAGAGAAGGGAATGACTTGCTAAAGGTGGGGCACAATGGCAATGGTATTTTATATTTGCTTCCAGATTTTGAGATAGAACAAATGGGATTCATTAGTGAAATGAGTTTAAGGATTTCTAGATTAGCTATCAGGCAGTAAAGCCCAAAGAACTCCTCAATCAGTTCATTAATTCAGTATGAAAAGATAGCGATTCCCAAACTAGAGATTATAGAGCATATGAGTAGGGCTGTGAGCCCCAAAGAGCCCCTACTTCTCCCAAGGCCATAATTAACAGAGGATGGGGACTTACCATGCCTCAGCTGGTCTTCAGTAACTATCTCTGTACTGGCTGCTACCCTGCAGTAAATTAATACTAAACCGGGGCAACTTAGACCGGTTTCATTCAGAGGTAACCCGCTGCAGTTCAGGTCTTACTGGGTACATCTACATGTGTATATTAATGCAATGCAAGAAAATCTGCCATGAGTTCACTGCTCCCCGGTGCCACATTTACATGTGCACACAGGACTGCAGAACCTTGAGCCAAGTTGGAGTGGCCCCAGCTGGCAGGGGCCATGAGGGGGTCAGTCTACCAGCCGGGGGCTGCTCTGACCCAGCTCAACGTGTTGCAGAGGGGCTAGCTGGGCCATGAGGTTGCTTCAGTGTAAGGCTTCAAGCAGCCCCTACACTGAAGCACCCTTGTGCCCCAGCCAGCTGCATCATCATCTACATGTGCATTGCTGTAGATTAAAAACTCCACAGCAGGATAGCACTTGTAAATACTTAGAAAGGCAGCTGCACAAGTACTATACTGTAAATACAAGTACTATCCTGCTGCAGATTTAATTAGTTTCCTGCGGCCTACTAGGGCTCCTGTGAAGCTAATTAGTCAACTCTGCAGTAAATGTCTCATGCAAATACACCCACTGTCAGGTAAAAATGGCCACAGAGGTACCGCACTTTCTCTTGTAACACCATAAATTAAATAGGAAACAGCACATGAACAGTCACCACTTTACGAGTTGCACCAAATTGGAGATGTAACTGGAAAAAACTGGGGGAGAGCTGCTCTGGCTCCCTATAAATCTCCAAGTGGAATTCAGGACTGGATTTAAACTTCAGCGCATAAGACCCAATTATTCTCTACATCACAATGACATACATGAGGCGAGTGGTAGCACTTAGGCTGAGACTCCCTGAAAAACAGAGGAAAATGCTGGCAAGGCACACAGCAACTGAAGTCAGTGAAGATCTTTCAAGATACTTCAGTGGCTTAGCATCAGGCCCTTGGAGAGGCATGAAGTTTAAAAAGAAGTGTTTGGTGCCTGAACAAAGAATTAAGATGAGAGACTTCATATCTAAGTACAGCTTCCCTTTTAGGGCAGATACAAACATACAATTAGCTCAAAGCATTATTATAAACTGGAATGCTGATTAGAAAGCATTTTCACAAAGGGGTCAGGCTAGTGAAATATTTATTGTGCTTTAGAAGAAAGCACCATGAGACAGTAAACTATAATAAAGATGATGACTTATCTACATATAGCACATTCCTTCTCTAAGGATCCCAAACGGCTTACTCAGTATAGCTAAAATTTATTCAAGTGCAGATGGCAAACACAGAATACCTTTTTTCTCTCTTTAAATCTCTGTTTTGAGGGCTTACATAGTGTATAGATCTTGATCTGACCCACCACATAGGAATGAATTATGCCCGACATACATTAAAATTCTCATAGCTCTAAAAAGACAGGCATCTCTGGGGGGGAACCCATCAGCCAGGATGCACAACCAGTGGCAGACATGCCACACAAGCAGTATAGAAAGTAACTTCTCATGGATATACCTTTAAACTCCTCCACAGTGTAGCATTAGACTGTGACAAATATACTTTAAAACAAAATCACACAGCTGTGAAATACAGATGAGCCAAAGTGCCTTCAACCCAGCCTAGAGAGCTGCATCACACCAAGTGAACCGGACACAAAGATAGTGAACAAACAGTATAGAATGTCTTCTGCCTTTTGTGAAATGAAAATAAATTAGAGAGCTCTAGTGTTTCAGGTCATTGATCTCTATCTTTCCTATCTGTACCATTTATCTGAGATAGAATATAAAGGTTCCAGTTCCCTTTTTTGGCAAGCACATTAATTGTTGTTTTTTCTTTTCTTTCTTGAGGGTTTTTTCCCCCTCCTTCCATTTTCTGAATGAAAAGAGCCACTTAGACACCTGGTAAAGAAGTACTAAGCTTGTAATAAGAATATTGTTTTTCCAAGCTAGAGCAAACTACCTCAGAGTAGATTAAAAGATACTAAAGTAAAAATTAATTAGTTTATGGTCTTTTAAGAGATAATATTTTGCACATGTACATCACCTTTTAGCTAAGGGTCTCAGAGCACATCAGGAACATCAATTAAGCTTTAAATCTCCCCTGCTCGCTTTTGTGAGATAGATAAGTATATTTAGATTAATTAGTGTTTCTGCAAGTGGTAGGCATTATTATTAGATGTAATTTAGTCTGATAATTGACTTATCTGTTTAAATGGATTCCCATATATTAAAAAGGGATAAAATTCATCTGACTAAAAGGATTAAATTGACTCCATTCATTCTATTAACAGTTTTAATTCTCTGTTTAATAAATTAGACACAGAGGGCCAGATCCTGGTCTCTGAGTTAAGGCCCCTTTGTGCAAACCGAGAATTACACACCCGAATTATGTTGGCCATTTTGTCCACATCAGAATTTGCACTTGTACCCTCTGTTTGGAATTTCATGTCACCATATTCGCAGCTTTCTTTTACTAAGAGCAGCTCTATGGAAACTGTGCTGTGCTAATTACTGAGGCTATAGCTTTGAAACCACCACCTCACTGACTCAGACTTGATTTCACTTCTCTCCACATCTTTGCATTAAGCAATCTTCCAAGTGCAAGACTACTCCTCATTTGGAAGATCAGAGTGTCTACTGGTACACAGAGTGAAATAATTCACTCATCTAGGTCAGGGAATAATTGCATGTATGCATGCACTCAGAAGTGATACAATAAATTCAGTGGTTGGAGGCATGCTTAGGAACACACATAGTATTTCAGCACATTTCCCCAGAGATAACTCCTACCTTCTTCTTCCAGACTTGTGCCCACAACAGTTGCCATTGCACTAACCAGCAGATTTGCACATGTACGGAATTTGCACACGGAATTTAGAACAATTAAGGCTGTGGCAATGACAATTTGTAACAATTAAGGATACACTCATGACAACCTGTTTGGGCTTTTTATGCAACCCAGAGGGCATAATACATGTTTGAATTCAACTCCTGTTCTACTTCCTCAAGCACCTTTTCCAGTTTTTGTCTCAACTTTTCAGACACCCTTCCTTCCAGAATGATCTTTGGACATGAACTCCATCTCTCCTCTGTTTACTTTCTGCATTAACATTATTTCTTCTTTCTGTTCTAACTAGTGATGTGGAGTTAGAGGACTATCCCCTAAAATAGTAGCAACATGCCCTAGAATAGCAGTTAGTAGTAGTCCAACCTCATTAGACTCAAGATGCCACTTGTTATTCTTAAGGCACCCATCAAAAATGCCAGCTTTTAGCTCGCACACATTTCTTGACCACAGAAAAATAATAGAGCAATTCTTCTATGGCAAGGAATCAGAAAGATGACAACAGGTCAAAATGGTTTTGACACTGTGGATTCCAGGGTGCCACACACCCTGGTTGAGAATCGCTTCCTTAAAAATAAATAAAGATGGCATTAGGAATCAGAAACTCCCAAATTTTAATCCTGGCTCTGATTTACAGAGCCACATTCCTGAGAGAATACTAACACCTCCCCTAAGTCAGCACCTGGGGCTCATGCCCTGCTCTGCTTCCCTCTCCCTTCTCCTTCCTCCCTCACTAGTTATGCTACTGTCAGAAACTGAAGGGAAGAGAAGAAAAGAGCACAAGACTCCTCTGTGGACACTGCTTTGGGTTAAGGGATTGCCTTTGAGTACTGGAAGATAAATATGTGTCTTTATGTATATCTTAGGAGATTGGATGCATCTTTAAATGGCAACCTGTTCGGGCTTTTTATGTAAACCCGGAAGGCATAATGCATGTTTGAATTCACTCCTGTTCTACTTCCTCAAGTATATCTTTAAATGTTAAATTTATTGATAAGTTGGATTTGTTAATGAAGTTCTTAGAAAAAAAAACCCAGCCAACTGGTAGATGAGAGGAATAGTACCTCTTTACGCTGCAATATTTAGATTTGGATCTAAAGTCAACTGTTTAGATCCAGAGATCTGGTTCAAATCTCTCTCTGGTCCTGATCAAAGGATACTCCATAATAGTGCCCCTGGGGGAAGGAGCTCCTTCAAAATAATGAATCCTGTGTCCTTGTCTTTGTAGCCAGTGCTGGCTGTAACACAGATGGTTCACCACCTCAGTGACTCTGACATCCCCCACCCCTTCATTATCACAGCCAGCAGCACTGCATGGGCCGCATCCTGGATATTCAGGCCCCACTTATGCTTTGAGCATGCCTGTACCATGTATGATGATGCATGGATTTCCATAACTCCTCAGCACTACTGCAGGTGAGAGAATCAGAAGGCTGGGCAAACCAGGGAGGCTTAGTTTTAGCAGTCAGAGAAGATGGGCTAGGATTCATCCATTTGAGGTCAGAGGGAGATTTCAGAAACTGAAGATAAGCTGGGGCTTCAAAGTGGGAGACTGCAGCATTCTCCAGAGGATGTCCTCGGAGCATGATGAGAAGAAACCTGAAAAAGTGCAGAGCTCCCTGCTGCCATACATGAGCTGGACATGCCAGTCACAGCATAGTTTCCAAATGGGACATCAGCATCCCCCTCTTCTAAAATGTATAGCTCATATTTGGGATTGTGGAGAGCTTTCAAAAGAGACCATGCATTCATGACAGAGACCAGAAAAAGGACAAAAGCAGCCAAATAGTGTTATCCGAGCACCTAACTGGGATTCTCCTCTCCCATTCTCCTGAGAAATTTTGGAAAAGCAAAGCACAACATTTACAAGCACCCTCACAAAGGCTTTGTTAGGTATAATGAGCTCAAGAGACTAGGGCTTTGGCCACACAGTAGGACTTGCCTCATTTCCCTGAGACTATCAGAACTATTTCTTCAAAGACACAAATGACACCTAGGTCTGATGTGACAAATCTCCTCTCCACAGGTTCCCCATGAGAGTAAATAATTTTCTGCAAGATTCTTTCTTTGGCCCATATCACAGTCCTGTACATGACAGATTTCATGTACACGTCACACAGGCAGTGTATGCTCATGAATTTCTAAAGTAACGTTCAACTGTGAGCCAGATATGGGGCAATAGTAAATAAGGTGCTTCTACTTTCCAGGTGGTTTTATGTTCTGCTACAGCACACTTGGCGCAACTTGGAGAAAACTACAATGCTGGGCTCACTAGACTAGCTTTTTGATCCTTTAGCTCTGATCCTACAACTCTTTACTCAGAACTCCAATTTAGTCCAATGGGAGCTGGGAATAGCACTGGGTAACTTCAAGTATCCATCCTTAAATCCCTTTCAATGAGGGATGCCAAGCTGACTAAAAACATGCTAGAGAGTATAAAGGAAAAAAATAATTTTCCAAATAGTTTTTCTATTTCAATTTCACAGCAGCATTTCTTTTATAAATCCCTGGCATAAGTTAAAATACAGGTAGCCAGCTCCAGTGCTGAGCTACAGGGAGTTCAACCATTTCACTGTGAAGAAAGCTTGGTTTGTTTCTTTCAGTTCTTTTGCTTCATACTTCCCTGAGCTTCAAGTTGAGCTTGGGACTGCAAACAACCCCAAAGCCCAAAGTAAAATTCAGCCAAAACTTGCAACATCCACTTGCTTTTAGCTTAAATATAAATTTCTCCCCAGAACCTAAGATGAGGAAGAGCAATCGCTCAAGACAGCTGAGACTCATTTAAAATTTGGCCCAAGGTTGCTCAGAAAGTTTTCAACCTCTGAAAGTCAGGACTATAGTTCAGGTTGCAATGGCATCAAAAAATCAGCTAAGTTTGGGACTTAGCATATATTTTTTAATTATCTACATGTTGCTGCCAGTGAGCTGCACTTCTGCAAGGTACTGAGAAATTTTTCCCCTTGAATGGGATACAGCTGGATAAATAGATGGAGCATTCTCTGAAACATCACTGGAGGACCTAATAGCCAAATAGGCCTAATTGGATATGGCAAATTCTTCATCCCTACCCTTCAAGCATTCTTCTTTTACCATTTGGGTTTGCCTTGCATCTTTCTGTTGTTCTCATCAAAACACATTAATTTCAAACTTTTTTTTACTGGAACCTTGCTGGTCACAGTAAACATTCTTACCATATTTATCTCCATCTTCTCCTTTGGCACTGATCCTCCTGCCTAGCACTTGGATGTGTTTTCCACTTGTCCTGCTGTACAGCTGATAGAGTCTAAGCTGCTTCCTGCTTACATCATCCCTTGCTCTTGTCTGATTCTCCACATGTATCCGAAAATCCACATTCTCCTCGGCAACAAACATCTAGTAAAAGAAGGAGAAAGGAAACCTTGTGAAACAAAAACAGCATTTTATGTACAGAGTTTACAAACCTACTGGCCAAGGAGTGCAACACAGACAGTCTACTTGGGCTTGGCTTCACTGAAGCTGCTCATATTGAGTAAAGACTGTAAGATCAGGTATTCATATTACAATTCTGGTTCTGTCCTGAAAACTGAACCTGCATTCTACAAATGAAACGGTGTCCTACCCTCTTTTTGCATTTTCACTAATAATTAACCCTTCTGCAGGCTCAGTTCTATCCTGATTTAAACCTGCACACCTTCCTGGCCTTGAAACTGTACCTCATTGACAGCTGTATAGACTCTACCACCAGTCAGCTCGCACAGGTGTCAGGTACTGGATCTGTAACTGAGATTGCATAGAAGATTCTAAGGAAAATATACATAGAAAAATTCTGGCTCCACCCCAGGTAGTTCTGTAGGACTAATGGCAGGTAAAACTATAGGAAAAAACTGATTTCTTAAATTACTCAGATGAAGAGGTCAGACTCTGTCTGTGCACATAGAGAAAATATGTTGAATGAGGTGTCATTTGCATGTAGCTGCTTTTCAGAATAATACTTTGAACAGTTTAGCCAACTGCAAAGCAGAATAGATCCAATTCATTGCATAAGTCCTATTCCTGTGCATGTGCTTGAGCTCCCTGCTCCAGTTGGATCATAGCTGAGGAAAAGGACATTTGGACCAAAGAACAAGAGCACACCTTGCAGAATGAGCTACTGTCAGCAGGGTTCCCCTGTGCTTAGCCATTTTCCATCATTTTTCTGGCTTTTGTGTTGAGGAGAACTAACAAAATTTGACTGTAGTTTTAAATCTAGTCCTAGCTCCCTCCTCTAGCAGACACTTTTCAGGGGATCTCATTCCAGGATTAACATACATTTATTCCGTATATGTCAGAGGAGAGATATATTTTTGCCTGCAACAAAAAGCATCCCAGTTGTTACAAAGCAAAGGACTAAGCTACCAACAACTTTCTGAAGAAAGGACATTCTGGAGTTTCCCAAGAGGAAGTCTCACCAACCCACAACCCTGCTACTATTTCAGTCCCTGGAAATATTCCCACCTTAATTTAACATCAAATGCAAAGAAGTGAAATTAAATTGCTATCTAAAATTTATTATACTCATAGCAACATTGTTACCTTGTTTTATTTTACCTACGAGAATCTCCCATACAGTCCCTGTGTTGGACTGTATTTTGGCAGAAAATTCTCCTCAAATGACAAATCATTCACCAGCCAAAAAACAGTGGAAGATTCTTGAGCCACCAAAAATAAATAAATCTATGAGAGGGAATTGCTTCTTTTACTAGTAGGTCCTTGCCCTCCTTCCTTGCCGTGCTCACAGCCCACAACCCCCACCACCCTGGCTGGGCAGCTTGTCCCAGCCCCAGCCCCAGCCCCAATCCCTCTCTCCCCCACACCCCTTCCCTCCCCCCTCCACAACTGACTTGCAGCTGGAGGCCAAATCTTTTCCAAATCGATTCAGAGGCTTCCAATTCAATTCTGAGCTTTTAGTTGGTTTCCTAATTCAATCTGGATTCAGAGAATCAGTCACCAAATTGGGCCGAATCTCCTCCAGATCGAATCGGCTACCAGAGCTTGACACAACCCTAGTGGTCACCCCTGTGAGAAGCTACTTGCAAAGGAAAAAAAAGAGCGTGGTGAATCCCAAATCAGTCCTGTTCCAGTCTGAGATATATAAGGATGAATAACCACAAGAAGTCAAAATGAGACCCACTTCCACTCCTGCTTCTGTTACTTTGTACCTGGAAAGGTGCTTAGAGTATTAAATGCTGCTTAAAGTTAAACTCTAAAAAGAGCTTTTGCTTTAAAATATTTGTACATTTATCAAGTACATGAGAACAGTAAGAAATGTGACCAGCACTAGGTGGAAAAGCCCAAGCTCAATCTGTCCTGAAAATTCAGCCCCTCACTGAGCAACCTAAGCAGAAGTATTTTATGTGGTGTAGAGACCACATCATTAAGGCTTCTAGGTCTGCAACATGTAGGATTGGCTTACTGCTCTCATTAAACACAAGAAATATGCTATTTGTACCCCAGGTTCTGTGAAAGGAACCAATTTAATTTAGGACAGAAGAATAAGAAATTTGAAAGAAATTGTAGGAGTTAACAAAATATGCAAATCTAAAAGAACAGAAGATGTAAGGAGACAAAGTAACATTCAAAGTAACAATATGAAGGAAGGCGAGGACTTAATAAAAGAAGCAATGACCTGTAGCACAGAAAGCAACAGCAGAAATAGGCTACTCCACCTACAGGACGGTACAGGAGATTAAAGGAGTCCTTAGTCCTGACATCGCCTAAGCCTCCGGTTTAACCAGATCCAGAGTTTCCTAAGTCACTGGCACTGAAGTGAGCAGAATTTGGCCTGCAATGTTAATAACCTATTTCTCTCACTTCTTACCTTTTTTTCATTTTGTTTTCAACTGATGCTGCTAACAAAGAAAATTAAACTAGTAAAACTAGACAGGTTCAAATAATATTGACAGTCTGCCTCATACTCATAAGAGCAAGACTATTTGTAGCTAAGACTTTGGCTCCATAATTTTAAGATTTAAAACAGATTTTAAATCAAAATGACATTGTTACAATGCTTTCACCACATGCTAATGAGTTTCACATTTTTTCTAGAAAAAAATAAAACAGGTGGGATGTGAAGTTTGTTTTTTTTAAAAAAGGAAGGCTTTAAGTCACCAAAGCCACACATTTTCTGGGACAAAAGTAATTACTAAGCTGGCATAGCTTTGCTATTCCTTTGCCTTAGCTAGGTTTGATTTCCAATGAGTAGGTAGTAGCAACAGCATTATTTTCACAATTTATTAGCCAACAGATTCACCTGCACAGATAGAAATTGCTTCCTAGCCTCCCAAACTAGATACATATGGCTCAGTGAGAACATGACAGGTCCCAATACTGCTATACTTGGCAGAACATAAGACCCAAAAATATACACATACTTAATGCTTTGCACAGTGCACAATTAATTCCATTCAATAATCCTATATTTTCTGATTTTACAGTTAAATATATATATAAATCTGAGGCGGTATGGACCTTAATTTCTATACATCTACAACAAACTTTTCTCCTAGATTTTAGGAAGAGTATGGGAGAAGTTTCTAATAAACAGAAACAAAGAGATGGATTAAATTGGTGCTCAGGATTACTGACAAAAATAATAATACTTAGGCCCCAACCCTGTTGGGGCATGAGCAGATAGTTGTGCATGTGTAAAGCCATCTTAGCTTTTTAAAAACCTCCAAGGGCATAACAAGCTGCCTGCATGCATTAGATTGCAAGATTGGGGCCTGAATTAATTTCCATCATTCAGAGATGGAAATCTATCTATTCAGAGATCAGCAAATTAATCCTTGCAGCACTCCTGTGATGGAAAATTGAGAAAGCAAGGTTTACCACTGCTATAGCCTCCTTCAGGACAGCTCCAGCACAGCTTAGAGCTTGACTTCACATAAAATTAACTCGAATCCCCATCCACACACAAAAGCATTCCCTTGGGCATGTTTGGTGCTTTAAAGTCAAGTTTACTGGCCTGTCGGGGTATAGGCTGCTAATTTGACATGCTAGGCCTATCCACATGGTGAACATACCATGCTTGGGAGTGTCCTCAAAAAGTGCATTTTTTTCCTCCAAAATTAATTTTTCATGTAGTCTCAATCAAACAGGAAAATAAATATATGTCTCTGAAAATCCCTGGCCACTTTTTAATAGTTAAGGGTTTTATTCTCCTTCAACCAAACACTCTCTAAATTTTCCTTCTCAGTTAATTTCTATTAGTACTATATATAACACAATCATACTGAAAATAATGAATTTTCTCAACTCTTATTTTCATCAATTACGTTTCTGTAGATGTAGTTTGTGTTTTTTATGATACTGCAGAGTCACAGGCAAAGTTTTTGCCACACCACACTGAGATTAACAGGGTCATTTCTGTTGACTTGGTTTGATTGTGCATCGGGCCCAAAGTTATGCAAATGTAAGTGAACAGGCCTATGGAACTCAATAGGGCCACTCACCTGCATGAAGGTAAGTGCATGCGTGTAGGTGTTCACAGAAATCAGGTCAAAGTGATGGAAAATATTTACTGACTGCACTAACAAAAAGTTACTCAGTTTCTGAGAATCAGGGCATTTCCCCAGCAATATAATTATATGGATTTAAAAAAAAATCCCCAAAATAACTCTTGCATTAATTTTCTAAACTTCAAATCAATTTGAGATGGTCCCAAAAGATAATTCCCCCAAACCAGGGCATATTCACAAGTATTGTTTGGACATTTTGTGTCTATTCTGGTTTGCAAGATTGGTCTGCAAAATTCTCCAAAGGAAGTGGAACCTGAGCTACTTAGAATAGCTATCATTATACCCTTCCAACAAATATACTGATAGCAATCATTTATGTTCACTGACATCTTAGTAAATGAAATGATGCACAGTTTCAACTTCTGATTTCATTTTTAATGTTCCATTCTTTGTCTTTTTTAACAGTCTCTTACACAATATTTTTATCTTTACACCTTCTAGTAATAATATACAGCAAAAAGGCATCACAAAAATACATCTAGGAATAGAAAAGTTTATGCCTAGGATTAGATTATATGCCTGCTAGAAAAACAGTAAACTTTTAAAGTGAGAGATGTCTACCACTAGAAATGTGTGCATTTCTGAACATGGGAAATCTTTCTTCACCCATGAGTAGATCTGCTTCCTTTGTTTTACCTGTCTAAAGACCCAGACTGTGGCCACTCAACCCAAACCTGATTTCAAACATTCACAGAAACCAGAGATGACATTTTATACATCTCCAACAATGTAGTAAATGTTTTGCAGTTCTGTTTTAAACAATCAAAAGGATTTTTACTTGAAGTAGCTTCAGAATTAGTACTGAGTTTTAATGAATGCATCTTTCATTTATAAAATGCAGAAAGGATCCTGTGCAAATGCAATGTTAAGGTTTTACAATTAAGGAAGTTAACGAGTTAGTCAAAAGCTACAAAAATCCCACTATTCTGATAGCTATATTGGGGGTCAGCCCTGAACGTGCTTATGATACAATTCTGCAGACACCACTGCATGTTTAACTGTAACCTCATTGAAGGCACTGCAGTCCTTACTACATCCTCTTGTATTAACAGCATCTGGCCATTAATCAAAATCTATGGCATAAATGTAGAATGTTCTAGGTCTAGTTTGTGAATAAATGTGTACGCTAATATACTGTGTCTAATATCATACTGAGGTATACTATGAGACACAAAGGATAGAGAGAATGGCCAAATTAACCCTGTGGTTGGAAGTCAGACTTCAGAATTTTGTGATTTTTGCTTCTTATCATGGAGAATAACAGTCCCCAAACTTCAGAGTACAGACCAAGTCTGTCCTAAAACTAAAATAAAATACAAAATCTCTCTCACTAAGAGCCTTTTTTATTTCAAAAAATAAACAAATCAAGTGATTTAAAGTCCTTTAAAAAATCCAGTGTGATAAGCAGAAAATGCTTACTGCCTTTCAACCACTGAACCAACCTAATATTAATGATTTCTTCCATGACCTTCTAAACACATAAAAGTTAACTCAGTAAGGTCAACAAGAAGATATTCAGGATAGATGTCTCCCAGGTCTGCAGAAAGGACAAACAACAGCTTTGCTTCCATAGTTTTAGAATAATTCCTGTATTACAATTACAGTTTGAAAATGTGCAAGACCATCATCTCTGGAGTTGTTTTTTAAGCATATGCTGATACATAATGCTCCATTTTTGTTGCTGTCTCCTCTTCTAATCTATATTGCAAAGTGAATTGTCAGTCAGGACATTGTTGGATTCAGGCTATACAACCTAGTTAGAAGCAATACCAGATTGGATGTTTCTTGATTTAACCTATTTGCTTCTTTGTGCTTCGAAGCACATTCAGAAATTAAAGCAACACAAAGAAGCAAACATATTCAGAATCACAGCAGGACCGTGTATAGACAAAACAGGTGCCCTAAATTGGAGCGGTGGGTTTAATGTGCCTTAAATGACCTGGGGTGAAACAAACTAAAACTCCTCCAAGGAGTTGTAGTTTGCTGGCCCTACAGCCGTGGAGCGAAGCACCAGGGTCCATGCAGCCCTGCAGGAAGCCCTACAGGCAGCCTGGCAGCAGCCTGGGAAAGCAGGCTCCACCCAAGAAAAGTGGTGAGCCTAATTATTTTTATTCCTCTCCCCCCCGCAAGCCTGGCTCCCTGCCTGAGCTGTGCAGGGGCCCAGTACTTCCTTCTGCCACTGAATTTCCAACAGTGGCTGGAATTAATGCTGCTGAGGCGTGCAAACACCGACACCATCAAAGCAGTGCAAAAGCATTTAGCCCTCTTTGAAGTGTCATGCACACATGCCCCTCATTTCATCTACACACGGCCTTAGAGATCAGTCAGAAAAAGAGCACTACTGAATGACTCTATGCTGGTTCAAACCGAGTAGCGAAGGTGGGGTGACTATACCTCAATTGTACCAATTTAAACAAATATTTAAAATCTGAGACTGGTCAACATTTTTCATCAAACCTATTTTTCAGTGGAAACTGGGGTTTTTAATTAAACAAGTTATTTTGTATGAACACCTGCTTTTGATGACAATTTTCTGTTTTCAGGGGAAAAAAAAATGAACATTCAAAAATTGTTTAAAAGCCAAAAACCAAGATATTTATATTTGCCATGTCACTGTGGAGATTTACTAAAAGTGTAGTTCAGTTACATCATGTCCCCATGCTCCTCTGTGGGTCAGGATTCCCATCAAAACTTTGTGAACAAGCAACCTCAGTTCCAAGTAACTCTCCTCCTATCTCTTTCCATTTCTACTTCTGCCTCCTGATCTCCTTCTACAAAGAGAATAATGCCCCTCTTTAACTCCACAAAGCTATCCCACCAAGCTCAGGGGATGGAGACCAAAGCCCTGAGGTAAGTGGAGAAGTGGGTGACCAGGAGGAAGAGCAAACAGGAGTGGGCAAGAGGGGACGTGTTCTCATTCTCTGGGAGAAATCAGGGCAATCAACTAGTTACCCCACGTGCCTGTACTTGAAAGCATGGAGCATGGGACACAGGCAGGAGGAACTGGAAGTCCTCACACACTCAGGGAACTGTGATGTGACTGGAATAACAGAGACTTGCTGGGAGCTTGCATGGCTACAGCACAGTCATGGATGGGTACAAACTGTTCAGGAAGGACAGGCAGGAGAAACAAGGAGGAAGAGTTGTTCTTTATGTAAAAGAGCTCAATATGGAGCTCAGAGCCCCAGTATGAAACAGAAGGCAGGCCTATTGAAAGTCTCTGAGTTAGGGTCAGAGAAGAGAGCAACAAGGGTGATGTGGTGGTGAGGGTCTGCTACAGACCACCAGACCAGGAGGAAGTGGTGGAATAGGCTTTCTTCAAACAGCTAGCTAAAGTTTGCCCATCACAGGGCCTAATTTTCATGGGGGACTTCAATCACCCTGTCATATTCTAGGAGGGCAGTACAGCAGCACGCAGGCAATCCAGGAAGCTCTTGGAGAATATTAGGGACAACTTCCTGGTGAAAGTGCTGGAGAGACCAACAAGGGGCTGTGCTCCTCGTGACCTGCTGCTCATGGACAGGAAGAACTGGTGGGGAATGTACTCGCAGATGACAACTTGGGCATCAACCACAAGATGATTGAGTTCAGGATCCTGAGGACAGGAAGGAAGACGAGCAGCAGAGTAAGGACCCTGGACTTCAGAAAAGCAAAACTATGACTCACTCAGGGAACCGAAGGGCAGAATCCCCTGGGAAGCCATTCTGAGGGGGAGAGGAGTCCAGAAGAGCTGGCTATACTTTAAAGCCTTACCGACAGTGCAGGGACCATCCATCCTGATGTGCAGGAAGGCTAGCAAGTATGGCAGAAGACCAGCTTGACTTAGCAGGGAACTCTTCAGTAAACTAAATCACAAAAAGGAAGCTTATAAGAAATGGAAACGTGGATAAACTAGGGAGGAGTATAAGAGTATTGCTGGGGCATGCAGGGATGAAGTCAGAAAAGCCAAAGCACAACTGGAGTTGCAGCTAGCAAGGGATGTGAAGAGTAACAAGAAGGGTGTCTACAAATATGTCAGCAGCAAAGGGAAGATCAGGGAAAGTGTGGGTCCCTTACTGAATGGGGGAGGCAACCTAGTGACAGAGGATGCAGAAGAGGCTGAAGTGCTCAATGCCTTTTTCACCTCTGTCTCACAAGCAAGGTCAGCTCCCAGACTACTTTACCTGGCAGCACAGTTTGGGGAGGAGGCGAGCAACCAACAACAGTGAAAGAGCAGGTCAGGAACTATTTAGAAAAGCTGGACATATGTAAGTCTATGGGGCTGGCTGGGATGCACCCAAGGTTTCTGAGGGAGTTGCCTGATGCAATTGCAGAGCCGCTGGCCTTCATCTGTGAAAACTCATGGTGACTGGGAGAGGTTCCGGATGACTGGAAAAGTGAATACATAGCGCCCATATTTAAGAAAGGGAAAAAGGAAGATCCAGGGAACTACAGACCAAATCAGCCTCACCTCACTCATAGTCCATTTCTAAGCACCTGGAGGAGAAGAAGGTGATTAGGAACAGCCAGCATGGATTCACCAAGGGCAAGTCAAGCCTGACCAACTTGATTGCTTTCTATGATTATGTGGATGTGGGGAGACCAGGGGATGTGGTATACCTTGATTTTAGCAAGGCTTTTGATATGGTCTCCCACAAACTAAGGAAGTATGGGCTGGATGAATGTACTGTAAGGTGCATAGAAAACTGGCTGGAGCATCAGGCTCAGCGAGTAGTAATCAATGGCTCACTGTCTAGTTAGCAGCCAGTATCAAGTAGAGTGCCCCAAGGGTCAGTCCTGGGGCCAGTTTTGTTGGATATCTTCATCAGTGACCTGGAAGATGGCATATAGTGCACCCTCAGCAAGTTTGCAAACTGTGAGGAGTAGTAGATATGCTGGAGGGTAGGGCTAGGCAAAAAAAACTTTCATGAGGTTCAGTAAGGACAAGGCAAAATCCTGCACTTAGTACAGGACAATCTCACTGGGGGCTGACTGGTTGATCAGCACCTCTGCAGAAAAGGACCTGTATACAATAAACTGAATTGAACAATAAACAGAATATAAGCCAATAATGTGCCCTTGTTTCCAAGAAAGCTAACAGCATACTGGACTGCATACGTAGAAGTGTTGCCAGCAGGAAAGTGATAATTCCCCTCTATTTAGCACTGGTGAGACCACATCTGGAGTACTGTGTTCAGTTTTGTACCTCCAACTACAGAAAGGATGTGGACAAACTATAGATAGTCCAGCAGAGGGCAATGAAAATGGTGAGGGGACTGGGGTGTATGACTTACAAGGAATGACTGAGGGAATTGGACTTATTTAGTTTAGAGAAGAGGAGACAGAGGGAATTTAATAGCAGCCTTCAACTACCTGAAGTAGGGTTTGGAAGAAGATGGAGCTAGGCTGGTCTCAGTGGTGACAGATGACAAAGCAACGGTCTCAAGTCGCAGCAAAGGAAGTCCCCTACATTAGATATTAAGAAGAATTCTCTCACTAGGAGGGTAGTAAAGCACTGGAACAGGTTACCCAGAGAGGTGGTGGACTCTCCATCCTCGAAGGTTTTAAAGACCCAGCTAGACAAAGCCTTGGCTGGGATGTTCTAATTTGGGATGGTGCTGCTTTGAGCAGGAGGTTGGACTAGACCTCCTGAGGTCCCTTCCAACCCTAATTTTCTATGATTCCTGCTTGTTGAAGAAGCAAAACAAAGAGTACTATGCCTCCTTTTCACTAACTGAAAATCTTCCAGAGTTTGATATGAACAGGAGGACTCCCTTTATTTGATACTGAAAGCATCAATATAGATTTAGTATGAAGATTACAGCCATTCAATAATACAGGTTTTTGTCACATTTATGCAGAAGGAAGAGCAGGGTGGCACCTTAAAGACTAACTAGTTCAGACAAACACGAGCTTTTGTAGGCAACAACCTGTTTGCCAGATGTAATGACGAAACATCTACATTAGCATCTATGTTACATGCTGCCCTTGCTTCTGCTCGCCTTCAGACTAACAGGGCTAAAAAATACCTCTCTGTCACATTTCTGGTGCCCTCTGGTGGGTAAATGAATACCTGTGGATTCCCAGGACTGTGATTCGGAAGCTGAACAGCATGGTGGCTAAAGCGTGGTCTGCCTTGGAATGTAAAAAGGCACTCTGCTCTGGTCTAAGCATGCCTGATAACTTTTTGTTCCATGATGGAACTCTTTATCAGTTGTTAACATCCCTATAATCTAAATATATCGCGTACAGAATAAACCAACTTTGACAACAGATATATATATATAAGCAGAATGGCCAATAAAGATCAAAGCAAGATTGGGCATTGGAATTCCTGGTTTCCTAACTCTCAAAGCCACCTGCCTTATGTCTCTGGATAAGTCACTAAAAGCTCCGTGTTTCAGTTCACTACCTTTGCTACCAGGGATAATAATGCTAATTAACTCCATTGTACTGTGCTCAAAGATGTACTCCATACAAATCCCTGGAGAGTCCCTCACTACATCTTCAGGGAAGATAATGAATCCCTTCCTAAATGCAGTGGGTAATGGCACATTTCCCTGATCCCATTAGGCTACTTGGGGAGAGAGGTCTATCCTGCCCCTTCCCCCACCTTTTTGACATAGAAAGATAGACTCTTACCTGGCAGCCCCCATAGGACCCTGCTACAGGAGAAGCAACCCAGCATTTCCTGAAGGCAGCAGCACCAGCTCAGAATAAGATGACAATAGAAGAGAAAGCAGGCTACCTAGCAACCAATGACTTCCAAAATAATACCGAGGCCGGTGACCGGGGGAGGGAGGGAAGAGGCATGGAGAGTAGCGGTTTGAAGGAGGTGCCTGTGATGATAGCAGAAGGAGGGTGGCTTTGTAAACTTAATGTCAGTCTGTGATGGATCATAAATCATTCAAAACAGCATCAAATAGGATTTCTGGAGTAAAGTTTTTTTAGCAAGCTGTTGGCACAGCCCTACTTCTTACCTGCCAGAGGTACAGTAACTGCTAATACTGCAACACCAGGCCACTTACAAAGAGTACTACATTTTAGCTGGCATTGAGTTTCCCTGGGAATAATCCTGGTGTGTCTGCTGTGGTGATGCTATTCCAGCTGCCTTCCACACTAAGCCTGGAACAAGCTTGGATATGCAACGTGTCTCTTCCTGAAGCTTTTACATCTCATATGTTGATGCTTTCTGAAATGAAGTACAGTTGGAATCTAATTTCTTTTGAGCTGAACCATTACAGAATTGATTGGAGTGCTTTTGAGTTGCTGCAGTATGTGAAATTCAATGATGTTCACTCAAAAAAACCTCTTTGTTAATGCATTCTAAGTAAAATGCACTTAGAGATGGAGCTGAAAGGATGAAAAAACAGAGGGGACAATAGGGTCAAACCTCTCTCCCTTTGGATTTCAGAAACAGTAGACAGTATCCAAATAGAGGGGTATTCCTGGGTTTGGAAGAGGTGACAGCTCTTCCAGATGATACATATTTACATTAAAATTTTGGCTGGCATCCTGGACCACAGGAGATCTCCCTTTTACATTAAAAGAAAAGACCATATAAAAAACCATATGAAAATTCTGTGGGCTACATCTGGCCCTTAGGCTGCACCATGATATTCCTGAATTATGCAATTTTTAAGAAAATTTGTTATTATTCAGCTAAATGGCCCAGCATCTACTTAAGGCCCAAGCATGACTTTCTAAACCAGCTCTTTTAAGGTAAATTATGCATCAGTGTTCCTGTTATACAATATAACTTTATTCGGAGCAAGGAATCAAAAGACCAAGACACATCAGATAATAAAATACACACCCATGCAAAAAAACCCCATGAAAAACAACAAAAAATGGTTATTTGTGCAATTCTGAGAAAAATGCTTTCAGTTCTCTTTCCACAAACAGAGGAATCAACTGTTGGTGGGGAAGAAGATTTTTCTGTGAATTTTCAGACTCAATCATGTGAAAGTGATCAATCAGTTTGTTACAAGGTGAAATTTTAACTTTTTCCCACATCAGAAAAAGGTTCAGAGATGGAAAGAGTAAAACTTCACTCCTCCCGACTGAATTCACAAATTTAAAAAAACAGTTTTTTCATATGAAAATCGTGACATGGGAATTAAATGGCTGACAAAACCAGTGCTAACTCAAGCAGGTCTAATAGATTTCATAGACATTAGGGCTGGAAGGGACCTCACAAGATCATCAGGTCCAGCTCCCTGCCCAAGGACGGGGGAAGTCACCAGATGGCAATAATGCACATGGCTTTGTTTGTTCTGTTTACTACCGTACATAGGATTTAAATAATGGATTATTTAAATATTGCTAAATGTAAGCAATTTTAAGATGCTGATCATATCACTAGTTTTCCATGTTCTGCCTGACTCACTGGCTAAAAATCTTTTGGCTATTGCTCACAGATTATATCCATACAAGAAAACAAGACTTTACATGATGCCAAAATACTGTACAAACATATTCATGGATTCAAACCAGTGACCTAGCCAAGTCAAGTTATTAATGAAATTACCCAAAGCTTGTTCTTCTATACACAGAAGCATGACTATGACAAAAGACATTGACTTCTGGCACTTATCTTGACATTTGTTCATCTTCTTAGGAGAGGGCTTAAGTACTGATGGGACGTTGAAGAATGAACCAACCTCACAAAAGAACCTGGGACTCACTGAAGCAGTCTTCTGGGTCATCAAGACCAGTTAGTTCTGTGCTATCAAGGCAACCAAACAATATAATCCCATTTGTCTCAGCAGGTTATAAGTGACTAGAAAACTTATTCCCTACCTGTAGATAGATCTGATTCTCCAGAATTATAGTCAGCAACCTGCAAGCACTATATTCCCTTAAACCAAAAAAAAATATCTAAACTAAATTGTGACTTTTGAATTAAGGGTTAAAATTATTTTACCATGGAGAAATACTGAAAAAAAATAATGGGGCCACAAATGATCAGGATTGTAAAAGATTGTTGTGTCTTTACTGATATTTCTGCTTTACCCAGAAATTGCCAATCAGTAATCTTCCTTCACGGAGTGATATTTATTGAGAAGCCTTTTGATGGTGCACTGTATTTTTTCAGCTTTGCTTCCAGGAATGAAGTGCTGATGCTCTAGCAAACTAATGACTTCTTTCCAACACCTATTCTATTTCTGTCCCAGTGGGTAGAACTCATTTATTGAGAGACTTCATCATCTTTAATTACACCAAGGATTAATTTGTTCCTCTGTGTTGACACTGTTAATACAATACTGGTTATATCCACATGAGAAAAGGCATAATCAAGACCTCATCCACATATGGATTCTACAGGCACAGGGTTTAGAGGTTGAGTACTGATTATAGCTTCCCCCCACACATGCTTTTCACAATGCTGTCTTTCCTTTTCAAAGATGTCCCCACTAAAACAGGATGGTCCCATCAACTTTCACTGACAAAAACTTCCATGCAATGACTTCTATCCAATATTCACAACAGATCAAGCACTGTGAATTACCTTTAGTGGCATACAGTCAGTCATACAGCCTTTGAATGCTACCTAAACTTTGGCCCATGTTTTGCCCTTGGAAGTTCAATTGGCAGCATCTGAATGGCTGCTTGTCCAAGTGGACTGGTTTCCTGCCTACTGCCCCTGCCCTAAGGTACCCAGTAGTATAAGTAGGTGCCTGTCTATCGAGGCACTTGTATGTTGCCTGACTCCTAACAGCCTGGTCCTGCCTACTGAAGCCAACGATCATTTTGCCAGCAACTTCTGTAGAAACAAGATCAGGATCTAAATGGCAACTGACTTAACACTGGCAACTTATCTTTGGATAGTTCTAACTGCCCACTGAAAACAGCAAAACAAAGAGTAGTATCCAATTAAATTTCCCTTGTACTTCTTCCTTCCTTAAATGGCTATGCTGAAGCCATCCATTTATAATTCAAATTTAATCATGAGCCTCCTCTAGTTTGCTTCTCTTGCAAGTGGTATCAGGAATAATAGTGTTCATTTGTACAAGATAGTGGTTGCTCCACTAGCTTACAAAATTTGGGCTCAGGTAAGATCTTTGTAGGTGATGTTAATGATAAGCCTCCCTCTAGCGCACCTCACCATCATTTCTGACGGACTCAGAGTTAAATTTAATGACTTCAAGACATAGCTTTTTAGAGATGCAGAGCACCTGCTGCTCCTACCATGTTCAAATGGAGTTATGGATGCTCAGCTCTTTATAGGTCAGGCTCTAAGTTTCCTAAAAGATCCCTGTGACTATTCTGAGAAGTATTTATATCCCTCAAAGCACAGAGGGAGAAGCTGGGGCACAGAATTATTAGCTAATTCCAGGTGCCTCTGTTCTGGGGTTCTTGAATTTACACCTAAAGTTAGCATGGATATGTTGAAGAACGCAGGATTGTCATTCCACAGGTAATCTGTGACAGAGTCAGAAATAGAATCCAGATCTCCTGGGTCCTAACCACAAGATTATCCTACCTGTATCTTAGACAGCAAGATGAAGACAGAAAAATGTAAAAGCTGAGGATCTGGCCTTGTATAAATCAATGTTGACTTCAGTGAAATAACATTGATTTGTACAAAATTAGGATGTGTCTCCTGGGATTTACACTGTGTTTGTTAAAAACAATCAAATCAAAGCCTCTCTTCTCATTTAAGTAAAATAGTTCAAATGAAATAGAAATAGTACATAGAAGGAAAAGGAATAGTGCTTAAAGAACAATAAAGAACAAGATTTGAAGAGATAAGTTAGAAAGGAAAGTAAAAATAAAAGACATCACCAGAATCCTCTCGTTTACTAAAATGGATTAAATTCCCATGTCGCTTTCACAAGGTCATTTCAGGCTTGCATGGTGTGTGCACAACCTCAAGTGCAGAAAGTTGCAAAGAGTTAATTCCGTAGCTGTCAAGGTGGCCAGACAGAATTTGAATAGTCTAGTTTTAAGAACTCCAAGTCCTCTCCAATGTTCTGCACTAAATTCTCCAAAATGTACAAAGTACCCATTTACTACTGCACTAATATTTCTTTTTTTTTACTGGAAGGAACATAAGAATAAACTGGGTTGAAAACATCAAGCTGTTTATTTAGTTCTGCAGCTCCCCCTGGACCTCTCCTCTGCAGTGCAGAGCTGGGATGGTCACCCACCACGAACTGTGACCCCTTCACACTGCTGTCTACATAGCCGCCAGCAAGGGTCTAGAATTCTTAGACCTGCTAATCCCGATGCCCAGCAGTGATCAGGCAGGCTGTGCCAGCTCAGAAGTAGAAAATCATCTCTCTCTTCGCTTTAAGGGTGAGTGCTGCGCAGTCAAAACTGTAACTGCAGCTTATGTAGATGTACCTGAGCCAGCCTTGAACTAGCTTGCTTGGGTACTGATAGCAGCATACCTGTGGCAGCACACAGTTCAGTGTAGAGCTCCCTGAGTATTTACAAAGGGCCCCGAGTGGTTTTTGCTGCCACAGCTAAACTGCTGTAGATATACAAGCTAGCTACTGTAGTTTAAAGGTAGATCAGCTGTGTCTATATAAGCTGCTGTGACACTGTTGACTGCATAACAGACATGTCCTAAGGCAACTCAAATGTGGCTTTTATATCTAGTCAACACACACACACCCTATGAGAGCAAGCCTTTTTTTTTTTTTTTTTAAAGGATCTACTGCAATACAAGAGCCACCTGCTAACACCCTGTATCACTAAGGTTTCACCACAGTGTCCATCATAAACCCCTGTTCCATTCAGAACTTTCCAAAACGTTCCCCTTGAGCTGAAATTTTCTAGGCTGGTCCATGCCCAAGTAGTTTTGTCTCACTAAATACAGAACTAAGTCACTATTTATCATGGTTACCTCTTCATCTCCTCCTCTTGTAGCAAAATTGCTTCAGAACATTTGGAGGATTGTGATAATGAAAAAAACCAACCTTTTCTTGAATGGATGAACTGGCTAACATGTTTCGGTTCATGCTGATTCACCACAAAATGTACATTTCCAGAAATAAATTCTGTATTTGGTTTGGATATGTGAACAGTACTTTGGGGCTACTGCTCTGGTGTCAAGGCCAGTCCAACAGGATGCCACATGCAGCCTGTGTCCTGGACCCCCTGTGCTGTCTGCAGCACCAGGTCCAGCCTACGCACCATGCAAAAAGTGAACCCCAGAGTTGGTCCATGCTGCATGCAGCAGGACTGGCTGCAGGTGCTGCATGTGACACAGGGAGCCAGCAAGAGGCACACACTGCATGTGGTGCCCCCCTCCCAGACTGACCCTGTGCACTGGCTCCAGCATGGCCTGATCTGAACCAGCATTGGATTCAGTGTGAGACCCAGTCCAGCAAGGTGCTGAATATAGTGTGTACCCCAGTCCCAGCCCTGATGCCGCGTGCAGTGCACAGGGCCAGGGGTGGCACATGCTCCATGTAGAGTGTGGGGTCAAGGCAGAGATCCATGGGCTGGATCATATGGCCCCACAAGCCAGATCTGGCCCACAGGCCTCATGTTTGACATCCTTGAACTAAGTAATTAAGATAAATGGTTGTGCTCTCCTGGGTAAAATCCTGGCTCTAGTGTAGTCAGTGACAAAATTCCCACTAGAATGCAGATAGTTCAAGCTGCATGGGCCCAGGATTGGGTTCTCTATGAACTAAGTACTTGCACGACCTTAAAATAATGTTGTTTCTTTAACTGTGGGGAGAAATCACCTACAAATGAAACTGATAAACAGGAACGAAGGCAAAGACTTTATTTACTGATGCACTTTACAAACATCTATTCAGAGTTCTGGGTGTTTTAGAATACAGGCAGTCCTCCACTTCCAACATTTCAAGTTACAACATTTTGCACTTACAACATTTATAAATTGACACCCTGTTTCAACTTTACGACCTCAGTTTGAACTTTACAACACTTGATCCAATGCCACACCGCGCCAGCGAACAGGTTTGCTACGTCACCCAACTCCCATCTATCCAAACTTCCTTGGACACTTGCTTTAAGAAAGCAGACAAGACTCCAGAAAAACCTGCAGCCAGGACTCCTGAGAAGACTCCAGCGAACAACCCTTCAAAAAGTCCAACCAAGAGCCTTTCAAAAAGTCCAGCAAAGTCATCTCAAAGAAGTCCTTCCAAATCAATATGATTGCTATTTACAATATAAATACATAATGTAGCTATATTACTCATCTATAATTGATCAAGTACAAAATTCTAGGGTATTTTTGGTGAAAATAGGGTATCAGGCCTTGGTTCAGGAACCAATGCTCCATTTATAATGTTGTTTCTTATGAGAAAATTGGTTCTGAGTTACAAAGTTTTGACTTAAGACAAGGTTTTCAGGAACCAATTGTGTTGCAAGCCCAAGGGCTGCCTGTACTTAAACTTAAAAACAAAATAAGACAATACAAAATCTGCCTATCACAAACCCTTCAAAGAGAACAAAACTGTGTTGCAAAATACTAACAACCCCCATGCAAACTCATAGCTCTCATTGCTCCTCTTTATGAAAAGCAAAGTTAAGTTGAAGGTTGAGGATCCCGATGTGTGACATCTAGCTCTCGGGACATGGCTACAAGGGCCAGAGACCCCCACTGGGTGCACAGGGCTCAGAATCTCTCTAGAGCAGCTGCCATCCAGAAGCTGCACAAAACTCCCTCCGAGCTGCCAACTTGCCTTCGAAAAGGCTGCTTACCTGAGTTCTGAGCAAGGACTGCTGAAGTTTACTGCCTCCTATGGGTACAATGGATCAGTTAAAAAGGTACTTGATTTTCCAGATATACTTTTTAACTGTTCTGGGCAGCTTTAAACCAATTTAACAGGCTTGTATGTCTGTCCATGTCAGCATTTAAACTGAATTTAAATCAGACCCGGTGTTAAGAACATAAGTGCCAGACTGGGTCAGACCAATCCAGAGTGTCAAATCGATCTGACCCCACAGTGCATGTCCCAGAGTAAATGCATAGTTTAACAAGGACAGCCACCTTATGCAGCATGCTGCTGCTCTAACTGGACTGCACTACACACAGCTCCCATTAAAGCTGTGCCAGGATCCACACCATAGCAGCACAGGCCCCAGACCAGCTACAGCACCTGTTGGATCAGGTATTAGGGCTGTGCAAAACTTCGACTTAATATTCGATTCGACAAATATTCGACATATTCAACCTTGAAAAGTGAAAGTCGAGTCGAATAGCAGTCGAATCGAATACCAGAAGTCAAACATTAACAGCGCGAGTCAAATATTCGACTTACCTGGATTCTCTCTGGGGGGAAAAAAGAAAAGTAAGGGGAGGGAGGGGGAGAGGGGGAAGGAGTGCTTTCATGACTGACATGTGTGGCTGGCCAGTGACCTGTCAGCATTCTCTGAGGTCCCTTCCAATCCCAGTGCTCTGGGGGAGGGCCAGAGAAAATGCATAAAAGGCAGCAGTTTTTCAGCTCCCTGCTT
>NW_017728914.1:6631145-6663307 GCF_001723895.1 Crocodylus porosus
AGGGGGACAGGGCTGCCAGTGATGGCACCAGCAACACCAGCAGGCTCGTTTCCAGATGCAGGAAGGTGGCAGGCTACTTCCATCGGAGCATCAAGGGGGGCAAGATGCTGTGGGACAAACAAGCAGAGCTAAATGTCCCGCAGCACAGAATCATCCAGGATGTGGAGACTCGGTGGGACTCCACATACCTGATGCTCCAGAGGCTGGTGGAGCAACCAAAGGCCATCCGTGAGCTGGCCTTGCTTGGGGAGATTGGGATCAACGGCCCCCTGACCAAAGCTGAGTGGGATGCCATCTCCCAGATCTTGCTGGCCCTCAAGCCTTTCCTCGAGGCCACTGAGACCCTCAGTGCTGCTGATGCCTTCCTCAGCCAGGTGGTCCCCATAGTGAAGGAGTTCCACAGCCAAACGGAGAGCTTCCTGGGGGCCAATGTTCCTGGCTGGGGCAGGCCACTGTCACCAGATGTGTAGGCACTGGTGAGGCGGCTGAAGGAGGGCCTTAGGAAAAGGCTTGAACCCTTGGGGTCCAACACAGTGCATACTCTGGCCGCCGTCTGTGACCCAAGGGTGAAGGGCACCATATGTGGCAGCGAGACACTGAGTCACTTATGAAGACAGTGATGAAGGCAGAGCGGTGGAGGCGGGGGGAAGTGGGACGGGGGATCCTCTGCCTGAACCCAGCCTGCCACCCATAAGCCAGTCTTCCCCTCCACCACAGGCATTGCCAATATGGGCTAAGGGCATGGCAAACATTAGGGGGTCCAGACCCACCAGACCCCAGGGTCAGGCAGACAGCCCTCGCACCGTGGTGTCTGCCTATCTTGCTGAGCCTGTGGAGCCCCTGGACTGCGACCCCTTGGCCTACTGGGCAACCCGAAGCCTGATGTGGCCGGATCTGGCCACAGCTGCCCAGGAATACCTGCCCTGTCCACCGACCAGTGTGCAAGCGAGAGGGTGTTCGGCATGGCTGCGGATGTTGTGACACCCACCGCACCTGCTTGGGTCCTATGTTGGTGGAGCAGGTGGTGTTCCTCAAGGTGAACCTCCCGCTGCTGGGGTTCCCCAAGCGCCAGGTGCAGACAGAGCGAATGCCGCCCTCCTCTCTCCATCTGGAGCACGAGTTTTGTCTGTCAGCAGCCTAAGATGCAGTTTCCCCCGAACCCCTGCACCTATCACCGTGAAAGTTGGCAAGCTTTGTGGGCTCCTCAGGGGCTAGCAAGCCGGCAGTTTTGAGCTCCCTGTGGATTTCCACACAGAAGTCACAGGAGGTTCTCTCTCAAGAATTTGGAGTGCTGTTTCTCCAAACCTGCTGAATTTATCTTGTTGAAAGTTGGTAGACTTTGTAGGCTCCTCAGGAGCTACCATTCCTGCAAGTGTCATCAAGATCAGACATGAAATGACAAAGTTATAGCCTGCTTCAACCTTCCCCATTATAGCCTATGGGGAAGTCGAAGCAGCTCGAATATTCGACTGAGCTTTGACCTCAAGTGGAGGCAGACCCGTTTCAACTCAAAGCGGACGGCAAATCGAAGTGGGACCCGGTTTAATATTCGGCATGGCTGTCAAATCAAATATTACCTGCTCTGCACAGCCCTATAAAGGTATGCTGGGGGAGGGGAAAAGGGAAAGGAGCCGGCCCACTGACCAGCCCTACACCATAATCAGACTCAAGAGCATCACTGGGGGATAGATGGTGGGGCTTCATGAGCCATATGTTTGATACATCTGCTTTAGACAGAAAGAAGAGAGAGAGAGAGCAAGAAAGCGAGCGAGCGAAATCTGAAAATCCTAACCCACTACCACTAGCTGAGCTTCAGATTCCCTCTCTGAGCAGTCTTAGTCTCCCCAAGGAGTTGCCGTGACAGGTTAAAGCAACAGAAACCAACTATGAAATTGATTAAAAGCAGCCAGCACTGAATGCGACTATAAACCCATGGCCCATCACAGTTTTCATTTTAAATTTTGTTTCCAGGGCCAAAACAATTCTGAATTAAGTTCCAGACTTCTATTAATCAGAGCTGTGTGGCACTGCCACCACTAAGTATCCTACTTCCCAGTCTCTTCAATCTGGAGGCTTCAGATCTTTTTTTAATAATATATTTTGTGTTCCAGATCAAATTGGTCAAATCCGTTCCAAATCACATCAACTGAGCAGAACTCAATTGTTCCAAAAATCATATGCTCATTACAAGGGTAGATTAGTGCAGACTATCAAATAAGACATATAGCAGTGTTCATTGCATGCAGCACCAACTCTTCCAAGTCAAGGTGAGCTACTACATTGAATACACTTCAACTTCCTCTTCACTCCCACAGCTAAGCTGTGCCTTTCATTCCCATTTCCAATAATTCTCATTTCTTCACCAGCCTTTAATGTCTGACAAACATCACCAAACAGGGCTCCAAACAGTTCACCCAGAATCCCCCCGTCACCCCCTCTCTCAGCCTGTCACATATGATTAGTGTGGCCCTGCCATCCATGAGGTGGAGCCAGACCAGATAGTCCTGCACTTTATCTGCATATAAATTTTTGGAGAATCCCAGGACTCGTGACAAGAACACCTGGTTTCAGTCATGAGTGGAGGGTATGTGGAATACACACACATCCGGAGCAGTACTGAGCTGTGGGGTCACCATGCCTTGAAAAAACAGTGGACTATGCTGGGGCCCAGCCCAATTACCTACATGGTAAAACATGAGCTTTTTAGCTTTGGTCTAATATCACGCATGCTATATAAAAGTAGGTGCCAAAGTGCTGCTTAGAAGTGTGTTTATGGAATACCTATGCTAAAACTTGCAGTTTAAAAAAAGGTGAAATACATCAATTCTGCATGAACTAAGTCTATGTGTTTATTACTATAGGTATGTTTATTTTAAGGTCAGTGTTTTCAAATGGCCCCTCATTTCTATGTGCACAGGGAGAGCAAGGTCTGAAAATAAGGAGGGGGGAGAGGATGCAAGGGGAAGAAGTTGCAGGGGACAGAGGACAATGGCACTACCAGACACCCCCCCCCCCATGTATTTTCCCTGCGTGGGATGGGAACAAATTCAAGGCCAAACTACAATACTTAGATTCTACACCTGGAAAATTCTAACAAATTTATAAATGTTCCCTATATAGAATCTAATTTTTGGGAGGAGTTGTCTTATATTCAAGTAAATATGGAATTATAGCAATAGCCTACGCTGTCTCGTATTTTAGAAAGAAACAAAACCTGACAAAGAAGTGTTGACAAATACTTTTTGTCCCCCTCTAATAGGCTGATGTTAAATAATGTAGAAAAAATGTGAGGTATTGTTTAAGACAGATGTTACCCAATTTCTGGATTCTCAACCAAGATCACAAAATTATCAGTGGACAGAAGGTTTCCTTAACTTGATGATTAGGTAAGTCATTACTATTACATCTGTAATTGTAGTCCTAAGGGCCCAAAGCAGATTAGGGTTAAATTGTGCTAGGCACAGTACCAATACAGAATAAAAGCCACTGTTTACCCTTCAGACAGGCTGTTTCCTCACAAAATGCTCTCCTCAAATATGACTAACTGGTGTTGGCATCCTTTTTCAGAATAAGTTATACAACTTTTCTGAAGCTGTTGCAAAACTCACTTGAGGGAGGCAGCTGGCTTATGGGCCAAGCTCTCTGTACACAATATGTGCAAGGTGGGAATGATATAGAGAAACAGGTGAAAGGGAAGAAAACCCTTGCAAATGCATGTGTTGCATAGTCATGATCCTGAATATGCTGTTCCCTTAACATTAAACCTTTGTACCACAGTGTAAGAGAGAGAAAAGGAAGTCCCAAGCCTTAGAAACAGAAAGAAGAGACTAAACA
This sequence comes from Crocodylus porosus, assembly GCF_001723895.1. Classification (NCBI taxonomy): domain Eukaryota; kingdom Metazoa; phylum Chordata; order Crocodylia; family Crocodylidae; genus Crocodylus; species Crocodylus porosus. The sequence goes on from NW_017728914.1 coordinate 6,634,980, forward strand.
GCAACAGTCATGTAATGTGCCAGGAGTATATTAATGACTTTAAATACTCTTAAACTCAGCTGGTTCTTAACAACTGCATGGGAACACTGAGCAGCTAAGCATGAGCCTGCCAGATTAGATTGAGGCCTCAGAGCAGGGGTGAGCAAAATACGGCCCGCGAGCTAGATCCGGCCTGCCAAGTGATTCTATCCAGCCCACAGCACTCTCCGCCCTCCTCCTCCGCCATGCAGGAGGCACCAGCTGCTGCAGCAGCAGCAGCTCTGGCTCCCAGGATTGCCACCAGCAATGGGATACAGCGGGGGCTGAGATGCATAGCAGGGCAAGTGCCTGGAAGGCCAGGGAGGGACCCAGCCCCTAAACCCTGCACCCCTTTCCCCCCAGTCCTTCTCTCCCTCTGCCCCGGCTTCTGCTGCAGGCACTGCTCCATGCTGGACTCTGGGCACTTTCACCTTCCGCCTCCCTCTTGGCGCAAGTTTGCACGTGGCAGTGGGGGAGAGGCAGTCCGTGGAGCAAGAGTCTCCCCTCATTCTTGGTTGGTACCATGGCAGTGCTGGCCAAGCAGGAGCCCTCTCAGAGGCTCCAGGCTGGAGGTGATGCAGAAAGAGCAACAGCAGTAGCAGCAGTGCTCAGGCACCAGCAGCTCTGCCCTGCCCTGTGCTATGCTGCTCCAGTGGCCACTCACGCCCCACGGCCTGCTACCATCGCCCACCAGCCTCCGCGGTACCCACCACTCCTGTCCCCACCTCACCATGCTGTCACCCCACACCTACCCCAGGACTGCCAATGGGGGAGGAAGGAGAGGAAGAGATGTTGCTGCTCTGTTCACCAGTGGGAGGGGCAGGGAAGTATGTCCTTCTGTGCCTGTGTTTGTGTGCCCATGGATGCATGCGCACTTGGAGTGGCAGCAGGTGGGTTCCCTCAGGCTCTGGCCCTGGGACAACCCCCACCCCTGGTTCAAGGGTTGGGGGTGCCCCACTCCCACTGCCCCCCCCCCACCTATGCATAGGCATGTGCGCGCGCACACACACACACACACACACACACACACAGCCCAGTGGGGCTGAGGGGCATTCCCCCTACCACCACCAATTCCTCTCCCACTTGCAGCCCCAGCATTGAGGGGCGAGGAAGCTCTGCTTCCCCCCAAACCCAGGATCCATATACAGGAGTAAGACTTTAACTTTAGCTGTTATGCAATCACCTCTATATACACTATATAGAGGTTCAGGCCCTTCTCAGGGAGATTGAACACCCCTGAAACCCCACCGACTGGTTGAGGGTGATGGAGCAAGCGGTCACAGGGGTCACAACCCATTGCTACCCAATAAATCATGCCTGCGCCTCATGGTCTACAGGGCAGAACTTCTGGGGACCCAGAGCTGGGCTGTGCACCATGTGGGTGGGCCCTCTGGGAATGCAGTGTTTCCTAGTCAATGAGTGGACCTTCTGACATCAAGGACCATGTGATGGGGTGAGGGGATTCTGGGACCAAATGGTGGCCAACATGGCAATAAGGGGGCAGGGAATTCTGGGACCAATATGGTGGCAAGGGGGAGGAGTTTGGTGTTGGGTGTGCAGGCCTTCTTATGTCATGGACCATGCGACAAAGAGAGACTTCTTGTTCCAAGACTCCAACCCACCCTCCCAAAAGGAATACTTCCGGGGCAAGGGAAAGACTTCAAGTGGCAAAGGTCAGGAGTCAGGGGACAGTACTTCTGGCCCCGAGGTAGTGGCCAGGGGCAGAGCATCTGTCAAGGGACAGAGCTTAACAGTTTGACAAGAGGCATACTCTTGCAGCCCTCGACAACATACCAAAACTGGTTAAGTAGCCTTCCAGCTGAAATAATTGCCTGCCCCTCCCTCAGGTTCTTACTGGATTCAATTCTGCATAACCATACTGCAGCAAGAAACTCCTTCCCCTCCTCTCAATGGCCATAAAGCTATACTTTTTCCTTTTGGTTGTCATCCTTGAAAAGGCTGTCTACTTCAGCTGCCAACAAAATCAAGGAACTCTACACATGGCAGGCTTATATTCAAAACCAAAATATAAAATTAGGACCAGAAAATCAAAAAGAGCAAGGGGAAGCCAAGAATTTGGGAGAGGAAGGGAAAAGAAGCAATACCCAAAGGACACCCAGTGATTTATCTTTAATTTTAAATACCTAACAACAATTCAACCACAAACCAAGTGTTCTCCTTTTCCTTCTAATTTTCATTATTTTGCTATATTTACTATACACTCCCAACCTATTCCCCACCCCAGCAATTGTACACCGCATGCAAAAGCCACTGTCTAAGCATTCCTTACAGTCTTACAATTTTATACCAATGCAGTTGTTATGGGTGGATCTTGAATTTTGAAACGAGGGGGGGGGGAGCAGTGTGCAGGTGGTGAGTTGCATCATCACATACATTCCAGTAACAATGAACTAGAAGCTTTACTCATATGCTAGGGGACTAGGGCTGTATTACTCGGGTTAAGATTGAAGCAAAAACAAATGTAACTTCAATGGGATGAACTAAAAACAATATGCAGGGCTATAAAATAGAAGTTTAATTACCAGGCAGCTAACAGACAGCAGAATTGCAGGGCAAAGAATAGTCTGACTGGTGGAACATCAAGTACTAGTTCACTTCATTCATGTGGAACAAAGAGTTTAGAAGGGATCGAGTAGACAGTAATAAGCCATGAAGTCATGTGACTCTCTCAGCACTGCCCAACTAGAAATGCTACTGCCACTGCCAGGTGGTTGATTTTAAACTTTGGGTGAGGCAGGAATCAAAGGGGGGTGCAGGTGCTCCGGTACTCCCACCTTGGATCCACCCCAGTGGTTGTCATGCAGAGGGTCCTGTCTCTCTTCTTTCCATAGCGTTGTGTTGACATTTCCTAACCACTTTTTTCTGTGTTAACACAGGCTGGACGACTAACTACATATCCCTAGCTCTGGGAATTGCTGGGAGAAGGAACGTGGTGTAAGTGACCCCAAAATACCCCCAACATTCTAATTTTTCAAAAAAAATTGCAGAGTAAAATTACTGAGTGTATTAGTTAGTTTCACTGCAAAGCAGGTCATTTAAGGAGGCAGAAAAGGCTATATGGGATTACGGTCTTGCTCTTATCCAAAAAAAGGCCTGTTCATGGTTCAGTAGTATAGCACAGAATGCACACGTTGCCACAAAAGAGGCTCAGGTTTGGGAATTACTCTGATACTTCTCTCTCCTCAGTCAGTAGTAAACAGGAGCAATGTATACTGAGTACCTTAGAAAGGGACACAGGAAAAAGTCAGCCTGCAAGAACAATAATCATCAGAAACCTGACTGGGGCTGGGGGGGTCCTGCCATCTGGTGAAAAGAAAAATACCAGGGTGACAGATAGCTGAACAGAAAGGGCTCAGAATGAAAACTGAAGCCAAAAGGCAATCAGTAAAAACATACTTATTATAATTTATCAAAGCCAGTTGCTCCTCTGTGCCAGAGTGCCTGCTGTATAGCTATGACAAGCCATCAACCAGAGAAATGGACACCCCTTGTGTTCGTCTCTGGCTTTTCACCATTCCACTCGCATGGCGTGTCAATGTTCAGCAGGTTTCCTTCCCCTTCCCACTTCAGAATAAAAGTTAACCCTACTCTGTTCTTGCAAAGCACCCTGGAAAGTTGCATCCCAGAAAGTATTCCAATGGGTACTCTACCAGTGACATAAAAAAAAAAAATCTCTCTTAGGCACAGTGATGCAAACAACACCCGAGACGTGACACTTCTGATATGATTATAATTCATAGTTCATTTATTTGAAGCCTAGTTTGCAAAACTTCCTCCCCACCTCTGCAAAATGGATATTTTCTTTTGATCATTCTTCATCCTTTATTTAACTTTTGCTTTCCACAGATGCCTTTATGAAATGCATCAAATGATGATGCTCTCTTGACTTTTTTATACCCCAATATTACCATGGTAACTGTAGTGAAGGGAGGAGATGCATAGGTCCAATTTCCTTTTGAAAATCACTACCTTTACTTTTTATTTAGTAAATCTCTTCAAAACAACTTACCAGGAGCAAAGTACTTATAGTTAGCAAAACTGAATCGCACTAATAGTTCATAACAGTCTCTTCAGTTTAAAAGGTGTTTCCCAATACAGCCCTACTGTCCATTCAAGACCTAAAATCAAATAGGACTACAGATGGATGCTTTAAAAATATAGCAGTGGCTACTGGGGCATAAAGGTCATTATGGTTACTGGGTATAACAGATGTGGCAAGCTTGTATGGGGCAAGCATAGAAGAATAAAATTTCATATCATAGGTTTTAGGCACTGAAAACATTTTCACTATAGGGACAAAAAGGTTAAAAATGGCTAAAATTTAAGCCTACAGTCCACATTCAGGCACCCAAATAGTCATCTCAATTTCTGGAAGTTGAGTATTCAAAGCTCTGTCTGGTAAGTGCTCAGTATATCAGTTGGCAAAGACAAATATGTGAATGTTTTTATTTCAGAAACACTACTCAAGATTTTCTCCATTCAGCAGAAAGTACACTAATGTCTAAGTGCTGCATATTCACAAACTCACAAAAAATTCTGTCAAGACCTCATAACCCTTCCCCCAGCTTTACAATTCCAAAGTTGAACAGCAAAATTAAAAAGGAAATGCAGTTAGGCCCAGAAATCTGTGCTGAATGTCCTTAGCAATCAGCCTAGAAACTAGGGGACTAGGAGCTTTATCTTACCTTCTTTGCAATATTTTCCCTTTCTGTGAAACCCTCTGGCGCTTTTTAATGTCCTAATCGCATTCCAAAATACATCATTCTGTAGCATCACTAATACTGGTTTGCAGAAGTAAATGGATAGGAAGTCCAGTTCAAATCAGCACTGTTACTGACAGGGGTAGTGCTGATCACTTATTTTTCTTCTCAATCCGTAGCAGGACTTGATGTTATTTAGTCAGCTTGGTTTAATACCACTTGGTTAAAAGCAAGGTCATCCTCTCTGGAAGTAACACTATGACTGTTTTTGTTGGAAATCCAAGTGAGCAATTCTGGCTGGATAATTTGCACTCCCCACCCCACTCCCACCCCCACCCCATATACTGAGGTTTGGAAGCACAGCTGATCTGTGACATCACTCATATTATTAGCATCCCATGAGAGTTATGGTATCAGTGATGTCAGAGTATGACACATTCTGGAATGTCTTGCACTATCTGGGAGAGGATTTCACAGAGGAGAAAAATGAGTTTTAAAACAATTACTTCACACTGCATGTACCCCACCCTTCTGTACCCCAAGCCTGATAACAAGGGAAATCACTACATATTTTTGAGCTTACCTCAATTCTCTTTTTAGGTTCTCAGTTCATGCTTAAAGGCTCTGAGCCCATACAGGGAAATTTTTGTTTCCTAAGGCAAGGAGTCTGATGATATTGTAGTGATGCTCATTACAGCCACATGCTCATCTCACTGGCTGTTGGCATAGCTTATAGCCTCAATAAACTCTACTTAAACAAATTCCTGTCTGTTATGAATGCAAATTCTCTGTCCTAAAATAAATGATACAGTAACATTTTCATACTGCCTTATCAACATTATTCCTTACAGCGCTGCCTACTCCCTGGAAAATGGTCAACTGTAAGGCAAGAACAATAAAAATTATCCAAACTGCATTATTCTGCAAATGCTCTCATTCTCCATTGTACATAGCCACTCCTGCCTAACTGAAAACAAACAGCCGAGAAAGTTTTTCTCCTATAAAAAAAAAGTTATAAATACACTGGAAGCCTCTATTACTGAGCTTGTTTCTCTTACTCTCCCCTCATTATGAGGAAATCGCCAAGTGATTTATAAGCCCACAAGCTCTTGTACTCAGATGACAATTAATCACATTAATATACAACGTCACCTACTGTTCAGAGCACTGCAATGACTCCAGTACTCCAGTCCCATATGGGGACAGACTGTAAGAGAAGCAGTACAGGGCTAACTACGGACTGCAGTTAAAGAACAGAAACTTGACATTTTCATCTCTTCCACTCCTGTAGTCCCCTTCCAATTAAACACAATGCTAATTAGAATAGTCTAAATAGGCCAGTTCAAAGTCCAGAGTGCAACGTGTGAAGCTCTTTCTGAAACCCTGTATTATGAACCCAAAAGACTGTTAGAGCTCCATTAAGAGTGTTGAGGTCCATCAAGATGAAGCTTTTTAGCTAACTGCTACCTAAACAAACTAGCTGCAGGTTTGTTATATTGACAATCGCAGCTGTGGTGTCTGAGCTCTACAAGTTCTAGTCTTTTGGGTCAATGCAGATACATGCAAAGTAGCAAGGCATGTGTATATATTCTGCTTACATGCTGTAAAACAGTATTCTTCCTATCATTGTACAGTTTTCAAAAATCCCAGTGTATGACCTGTTCATGGAAAAAGGATAGTTTTGCTGTGAATCTTTTTAATGATAGAAGAAACTCCCAGTATACATTATGACTGATCTAAAAATCCTTCATCTTCCAAGGTAAAAGGAAGGACATTAAAAAGCATTTTAAATAATCAAACCAGGAAAAAAAAATGCAACGCCCTCCTTTGAAGGAAAGAGGTTGTCCATCTAATAATCTAAATGGTCAGTGGGTTGTTGACTGTTTTAAAGTGTGCCTCTGACCTGTAACTGGGTATGCCAGGTTGTTGGTTTTCTTTTCTACAGTTGCAAACCCCTGAATAACAAGGTTTTACATGGAAGTGCTGACACAACCTTAACAGCAGCATCCTGAACATGACACTATAATAAGGAAGCTCGCTGTGTGGCCCAGCATATGGATAAATAAAGCATTTCAGCAGCCAGTACTGACAGATCATAAACCTTTGCAAGCATAAATACCAACAACAACCCAAAAAGATTAGAGGGCTTAAGGGTGAGTCAGGCTGAGATGATTTAGAGTTGGGGTGGAAGGGTCATTATTTCTGAATAGGTGGGGGTGGGCCAGCCAGAGAAATCAATAAGCTATTCTGCTTTCAGGAGAGGAAGAGGCCTTGTTAATTGTGCAAGCAGAGATCCACTATGTTCAATTCCAGCTTAAAGATGCCTGGCTAGCTCAGGATGGGTACAGGCAGCTTGTACAATTTTATTAGAAAACTAAGCCTGTCCTAACACTAAACCTGTCCAAACTACAGAACATTTGTTTGCCCTAACAGAATTTCCAATGTTCCATTGTTAAAGGTCTCTGGGAATAAAACTCAACCCAACATTTCAGGGGATGCAACTTCAAATCACCACTGTTACTGACTGGGCTCTGCTTACCTCTGTTAAAACTTCCCTATCCCCCTTCTAGTGGGGTTGCCCTTCCCCAGAGAATCAAGGTTAATATCTCACCTGAAATAACTGCTGCCTTTGAATCAGCACTATTCAAAGTCCCAATTCCAGCATTTCAAAAAGCATATGAACAACTGGCAGACATACTTCCTGCCAGCACCATTTATTTTCAGCTGAAAGTGTTTGAGCCAAAGTTTGAGCCAAATTCAGACCTGATGAAAATGCCACTGAAGTTAGGAGAGTTGCAGCAGGAGTGAACTTGGTCCTGTGAGTGTGCGTTTAAGTGGCTCTGAGATTCCAGCCACAACAGGTCACTGTTTCCTAGAGTTTAGTTTTCTATGCAAGGATTCAGCTGAACAGCTTCACACCCACATTCTCATCCAAACACCTGCTGAGTCCCATACTTTGTAGTTTAAACAAACATATCCTGCAGCTTCCTCATTTCTCTTTTCTCCTTTACTCCATCATTCCTTTCTTTCATTTCAGTAAAATGTGTGCTGGTGAAAAGTACTAGCTTAAAAGCCTTAGAGAATGAAGCCTTTAGCTACAGAATAGACACAGCAGCAATGAAAACTCCCCTGTTTTGCCCTGCCAATCTGTTAGCCCAGAGTTTAAGGCTACCTTCAGAAGGTAGTATATTTTTACAGAGATTGCTGTCAAGGAAACAAAGTGGTCCTGGCTGTGAGGATAACCACCTGACTGCATACAGACCACAGAACAGCTGTGAGGGCAACAGTTTTTACTCACTGCTAACTAGGATAACCAGTACACTAGTGACTTAATGATAAAGGTACTAAAATCTACTTTAATTCCTCTGAGTTATCCATCTACCCTATACTGCTGCCTTTCTAAAGAAATACAAAGAAAAGGCAAAAGCTTTCTGCATCAGATAACAACATATATTTAAATATAATAGTCATGACAAATTTACCACCTTTCCTCAACTTGATAGGCTTCAATATTTGTTAGGATTTATAAAGTTTTAGAATGAATAATGTCTTCACTCCAAAGCAAAGTCCAGAGTTGTTATGCTGCAATGATACCCAAAGGAACGGACTAGTCTTCCTTTATTCTGTTAATATATTAAAGACTACAACAAAAGAATCGGACTACTATCAAAGGCAAAGCATATAATATCGGTGGCATCTAATCCAAATCATAGCACCAATGTATGCTTTGGATCAGAAGTAAGCATTTGAGACCATCAGAGAAAATAGAATCTTAAAAATATAAGGCTAGAAGGGATCTCAAATTCAGCTACTCCAACCTAGTGGGTAGTGTGAGCCTGTCTGAATGGTTTAGACCAATGGTGCTCAAACTTTCTACCCCGCAAGCAGGATGCGCAATGCCAGGTCCATTAGCAAGCCAGGTCCAGCCAGTGGGCTGGATCCAGCACGGCATGCAGGGGGCACAGCTGCCTGGCAAAGGCCACAGAAACAGCCCAAGCACAGGCCCTGATCAAGCGACCAAGCAATGGTCCAGCCCCAGGTCCTGGCCCAGCCACCCAGCAATGGCCTTGTGGCAATGTCATGCTCTGGACCAGCTGCCTGGCAACAGCAACACAGCACCAGCCCAGACACAGCAACAGCAACAGCCCAGCCCCACTGCCCAGCAACAGCTTTATGGGACTTGAAAATTTGGCAGTGGGGGAAGAGGTGGCCACTGCTCCTCCACTGCCAAATTTTCCAAGCCATAGGAAGCCCTATGGCCAGATGCCATGGCTCCATGCATCACATTTGGCCTGTCAGCCTAGGATTGAGCACCCCTGGTTTATGACAAATCATCCCTGCCTAAACTATTCTAGATAAATGCTTGCCTAAATTGCTAGTAAAAACTTTCAAGAATGGAGATTATGCAACCTTTGTAGTAAATCTGTTGTGATAATTTACCACCCTGATGGTTAGAAAGTTGTTCCTAATATCTAACCTAACTTTCCCATGTTAAAATTTAAGACCATTACTTCTCATTCTGCCCCTAAGGTCCTGCAGAATAATCTATTACCATGCTCTTTATAATCATTTTTCTATCTAACACTCTCTGTGACCAAAATGAAAGTCACAGCTTGTTTGCAAACACTGCGTTTGCAACGACCACTCTTGGTTGCGATACCACAGAGAAAAGTTCACCGTGCAAACATTGGACAGGTGGGATGTCCCCCCCACTTTTCTTTTTTGATAGTGAAGTAGCAAGATGTAAACAAAAAATGATTGATGATTTTTGTTGTACCAGTCACTAAGCACCAAACATGAAATACCTTAAAAAGTTCCGATTTCCAGAGTGAGCTCTCAGCAATTTCTGAAAATCAAATCTGTTTGAATGGTCTCAAATTCAACATGAAAAAAAAAAAAAATCACTAGTTACTCTGAAAAAACCCTGGTTGACATCTTTAAGTTCTTGGAAGGAAGTGGAATCTTGCCAATACACTAAATATCTTTCTTGGGTTTAAATTCAGACCAGCTGTGAGAAAAGTGTCACTCCAAGGTGAAGATGCTTCTAATACTAGGTCTGAATATGACCTGGAGTGCATAAGAGAGCTTAAGTGGATGTCCATCACAAACACTTCTTCCTGAAATACATACATACATGACTGTCTTAGCTGGACTTTGTGGTTTACCTTTGATCAGATCCACATCACAGCTCTTATTTAAGATCCTCTACAATGAGAAACAGATTCTACCTTTAGAAGCCTACCAAAATTCATCAGAAATTTCGCTGGCTGCACAAGGATTCACATAGAGTCTATGTCATAGACAAAAAAATTCACAGCCTAGTCTGGGAATGCAAGTTGATCTCCAGGCTTGTGACTGAGCTAATGTAGCAGCTCAGGAAGCTCAGGCCAGCTTGAGCTCAGTCTCGTAGCTAACATATTCTTTTAGAAGTGAAAACCTGTTACCTAACCTGATGTTATTCAGCTGCTTGGCACACAAGGGATTTTGATGCAAACTGGGGAAATTGGACTCCTGGGAAGAAATAAAAACTTTACTAGTAAATTATATTATTTCTAAATGTAAATGGAGATTAAATTCAAATAAACTATTTATTCAATACAAATGGCACATAAGCAAGTCTAATGATATGGCATCACAATTAGTCTATTTAATGCCTCAGTAAATCACAGTAATAAAACACAACCGACTCAGAAGCTAGACACTACCTACCGCATAGTCAACAGGTCGGTGGCAACAAGTCCAACAAAGAACCTCTAAGCGCTGCCATATGGGACTGCAGACCCTGACACTTTAGCCAAGGTGGTAAGGTCACCGAGGGAGGTGGACTTGGCTATCTTCATCTAGTTCTTTCCAAACCATGCTGCCCAAGCACGGCCAGACTATCATGAGCTGAAAGGGGCCTTTGCCCTCCAGTGGGCTGAGAGAAGCTGATATGGATGGATGGATGGACAGACAAGTCATAATTAAGCAATTTCAACGGCAAGTTTGCCACAGAAACAGCACTGTCATTATATCAACCTAAGAACCTATTCACAAGAACAAGTTGCCTGTGTTCTTCCCTCAAATAGTAACTAGGGAAACTAAACAAGTAAATATAAATATTTCTCGAAATGTAAAATATAGCCCAGCCCCTAGAACAGCTGAGTAGTAAAGAAAAGAATACTTCTAATTAGAGGCATTGCAGGACATTTCACATGCGGGGCAGCTGCAGTACCACAGGGGAGTGCTGACTGCCATGGTGCTGATGGCAGCAGCATGGTCAGGTGCTGCTGCGACTGTGACTATTTTTGCACCCTTTCCCAAAGGGGACACCCAAGGCTGTTATGTGGGCAGCACTGTCTGAAAGCTTTCAACAGGAGTTAGAAATCTCTTCCGACTCCAACTTGCTATCAGCTGATTCCCTGAAATACAAGATTCTGTTACCCTCATCAATAACTCCACACCTAAAATCTTCAAACGCTTGTTTTTTCAATGCAAAACTGTGAGGGTAAAGAAATGTCATTATCCCTTGGTCACTAGAACATTAAACGAACAAAGTTATACCTTAAGTAAAAGTTACTTTATAAGAAAACAGTGTTCTTCAGAAGATGCTCTATCTCCAAAAATGTATATAGATGGACAATATTAATATGGTCAGAGGCATCTTTGAGCAAAGCAGCAAGGCAATGGAAGGGGACACACTCAAGAAAATTCAAGGTTGATGTTGGTGTATGTGTGTGCTTTCAATGCTAATGAATGTTGCTCATTTGACACAGACCTGAAGAGTGGAGCCCACCATTTATTCACAGAATATGCACAGTTTTGCAACAGTGCTACAAGTGTCCTATAGGCTTTCAGTGTACTTAAACTTTCCCCAAAGGGTGAAGTATTTAGAAATGAAAGAGGAGTTAGGTCTCATCACTCCTTAACCTCTGAAGGAACTACCAAAAAAAATTACAGGTTACAAGCTGCAATGATGTTTTCCTATGGAATGGATTCTTAACCACTAGAAACAGTCACCCACCAAGTGACAATTAGATGGTGCTCCTCAAACAACCAGCAGATGGTAACAACTTTCAGACCCTGCCAATTGGGCTTGATTGAGATTGATAGATAGTTAAAGGCTCCACATCCTTCCACTAATTGCCTGAGCCATCCCATCCCCCATGCTCTGAGTGCTGCTCAGTTATTGGTATTTTTTTAATCTTTGCATAATTGACAAATCCAGTGGGGAATGTCTATTGGATTCTAAATATCTAATTTTCATTTATAAAACTAACCACTCTGAGAAATAAAACATGGGCAAATCTAATAAAAAAAAATGCAAAAAGTGTTTATCTATGACCTTCCTCCCCCAACACACACCAGAGGGAGCAACAGTTAATTAAGAAAACAGATTGCCAAGGACACCTGTTATTTGCAAGGTTCTTGGAGGGTGTTACAAACAATGGAGCTATAGACCAGTTAAAATTTACTTTAAAAAAAAAAAAAAATCACAATAGACCCACAGCTTCAAAAATCTTTAACAGTATCATGACTTACACAACAGTTTCAAGTAGGACATGCTGTTCAGGGCTACATGGTATCTAGAGTTGTTTCTCCAGAGGCTGGTGGAGATGGGGATGGAGGTATTCCACATCACCAGGAGTTCTCATGACCATCTGGCTGCAATAATTGCTCCATGGATGCTGGCACAGCGAACACAGAAGTGGAGACAATATGAGTTCTTTCCTGCCACCCATCCTATGTTGAGTGAGTACACAAGTGTCATTGTCAGGGCAAATTTCTCCCTGTTGCTTGCGCTGAGAAAACTCAAATGCTAGGAATCCAAAGAGAAGGGAGTCTATATACCAGTATTTAGGCATTGCTACCACACTCATCTCAGCGTTAGACAAATGCTCTTGCCTACCCAATCAGTGTCTGAGCCTCGAGTTACAAATCATAATATTTATTGCAACTGCCTCTCAGAAATGTGCACGGAAGCAGAGGGTGGAAAGAAGGAACAGTGTGTTCCTTTTCTATCCTGTTTCAAAATCTCTGGGGCCTATGGCTTTGAACTACTGCAAGCCAGCTAGAGGAGGTGGATCTTCCATTATTTTGAACTTCATATCTCCCAATACACGTTGTATCTACTCGGTGCAACATTACTGTAATTGCAGTATACCTAAAGGCCTTGTGTATTTTTATAAAACTTTATTCTAAATGTACCAGTATATTCTTTGACCAGACAGCATGCATCCCAATGGTTTCCAATAGCAAATTCTACTGTTTGTTTTCACTGATGGTTGTCCAAAGGCTATGTATTATTATTACAATGCAGTGGTGTTTGTGATAACTGCTTTGTTCAATTATTGTTAATGTCTATAACATTACAAGATGCCTATTGTTCTAAGTGAGGGGTGGTCAACCTGTTACATGAGTGCCAACAAGTGGCACAGGCAACTACCATGTGTCGCACATGGAAGATCAGCAAGGGGACAGGCAGCACAGACACAGGGCAGGGCACAAAGCAGAGCAGGGGACTGGTCAGGGAACACAGGGCCAGAAGCAGGGGAAGAGATTAGGCAGGGAGCAGAAAGCAGAGCAGCAGATTGGGCAGAGGAAGGCAATCAAGGTGGCACTCACAGCAGTAATTTTTGGCAAGCCTACTAAGAAGGTTCACCCCCACTGTTCTAAGCTTATATAAAAGATATAGTCTCAGCCCTGAATACCTTGAAAGGTAGTGTTACCCAGTGGATAGGGCACCGGACTGGGACTTAGGATACCTGGGTTCTGTTCATTGAGTCATTATTGATAAACTGCATGACTGCTGAAAAATCTTTGGGCTTTATTTCCTTTCCCATCCTTTGCTCGTCTCGTCTATTTAGGCATCTTGTCTATTAATCTTCAGGGCAAGGATTTTTTGTTTGTTTCCCCTGCCATGTGTCTGTACATTACCCAACATAAAGAGGTACCCTCTCAGTAATTCAGTCCACATTAAAAGTACTTCATATTAATAATATTATTTTTATACAATCTAGGCTATGTAATATTAGGAGGGACAGTAACAGACAACAGATGAGAGAATAATTCAGAAAATATCAAGCCAGCATCAGAGAGTAGACTGGTCACTTAAGGTCATATATTCAAAGATATTTGCCTAAAGATTGGCTCTTATCTGGATTTTCAGAAGTGCCTCACTTTCACCTCTTCTAATTCTACTTTTCCATATAAGAAACTGCCCTTTTTACCACAGAGATGATGCACAATAGCAAATGTGCAAGGAGGTCTCCATGGCACAATTTATAGGGTAGTCAACATAACAGAGAGGTTTGAGATGTGAAGCAGGGGGTAATGCAGCCCTTATCTTTGCCCAATCCTGCTAAACGTAGACCAAAAGACACAAAATGGGACAACCTTCCAGCACACCAAAGGGGCCTCCTTCCATGCAACAAGATGCAGGTTGTGCAGTAGAGTTTCAGAAACATGATCTTCCCTCTCAGAAGCCAAAAAATACTGCACGAAATATGTCTAGCTTCTGGGGAGGTCTGGGTAAAAAATCAACTGCTTGAAGAATTCAATGGAGAACTCTTGGGTGAAGATAAAACTGCCACTCGAGCCCCTAGGACGTGTACTGCTTTAGTATCCAAATGCTTTATCAGGCCGTCTTATAAAAGAAAGATTCTTTCTAGTTTACTACATGCATGTCTGTATATCTAGCAATGCTAACATAACATTGAAATGTTGAGAACCACTGGTAAAGATATAGTGTAACTACTGGAAATCCTAAATGCCCAATCTTTATTACCTGTAATTTCCAGTCCAGTACATGGTTGGTATTGGGTCATGATTCTGACTAGAACTCTTCTTCTCTTTTAAACACAAAATATATGATTTGCATTGATAGCTACAACTACCGTAATAAAATCTAAGTGCTTCATTTGCCACCATATTGCACCAGTCTTGTGTCACTGATTCTAGCAAAGTTCCACTAGCTTAACAGCAGCCTTGAGTTTTACATGCAATTCCAATACAAGTTTATAACAAAACTGCCTGTGTTATGGGATAAACTTGTGTGTACATAACATAGAACTGTATTTCTATAAAAGGCACCAACAATTACAGTTTTAGGTGCATCTATCTATTGATTGCAATGGGGCCGTTTACTATTCTGATCTCAGCTGGTAGGAAGTCTTGCCAATCAAAGTAAGGTCACAACCAGTGGGTCAGAAACTTGCACTACATACATCATAATTTATTTTACAGATAGTCAATACTAAATTGCACCCTGCAATTTACAGTACAACATCACATTTAGTTGCTAATGCCACTCACAGGGGACTTTCACCTTAAGGCTGTGCCTGTGCAATTTGAAGGGTCAAATTCTGTTTTCAGTTTTCCTGCTGCAAATCTGAGGGAATCTGATTAGCTATCAGATTCATTCAATGTACTATGCATATAAAATTTGGGCTACTATTTGAATACTCATTAAAAAGCCTGGGTGTCAGTTTCACACCAAGTTACAAAGCATTTGTTTTAATTACACTAACCCAAATAGTGTCAGGATAATATATTACTGAAAGGTTTATGTGCATATCTATGCTAGATGGAGCAAGAAACAACATGGCAGCTATACAGATGAAAATGTAACACTTCCTGTTCATCCAAAACTCTAAAACAAAGTCTGTGAATATTAACTAGAATAAAACTTGAATTTTCCTTACTTGGGTGTTTACCTTTACCTCTTTTGCTTTTGGTCAATAGTCGAGTAAACAAATTCAGTGACAGGAACCCTTATAGCAACTTTACATTTTGAACAAATAGTATAGAATACTAAAATATAGTAATTTTTGAATGCATAAATGTATTGGTATCAGAAATGTGTTCTTACATTCATCTAGTCAGACAAACAATTATGAATTACTGCTTTTATGATATGGACATTTGTTGTTGAAAAGGATCTAAGTTAAGAAACCTAGTCCCCATCTTCAGTTAATTTCACATATGCAACTAAATCACCAGAAGATTACTGCTAACCTGAGCTGGATTCAAATCACAAGATAGATGGTGAAACAGACTGAAATAGTTTATCCATCCACTCATCCAGGCAGTTCCACTAGTACCTGTTCCCCAAGGTTTGGAGGCTGTCTCATATCCCACTATCAGCCTCTTAGGCTTAGAGTGTCCAGCAAACACAATGCCTACTTAATAATGCCTCAATTTCTTCTTACACGTTTTTATGGAAGAGGAACAGGATATTTGAAAGAACATAGGGACCACAGATAAACTATTCTTACAAAACAGGGAAGCCAACATGGAGCTTTAACAGCAAGAGGAAAAAAATGTTGCAATTTGCAACAAAAGAATAAAATCTATGAAGAACAGGCAGCAATGGCAATACAAAATATGGCATGGCATTCATTATTAATTCCTTCTTTCTGGTATTTGCATAGCTACAGTATGCAAGACCATGGGACTTTCACGCAGCTTTAACATTACTTGGTCTCAATGCTGGTTTATTATAAACTGTTACCAAAAGAATCATGATGTGCCATCAGGATCTTTTCCATTTTTCAATGCCACTTCCTCTCTATGATGTCATCTAACTGTTTATTGAATGACCCCAGCATCTCTGTTTCATCAGTGGTCCCTGGTAGCCTATTGGAGGCAGAAATTATTTTTAATGTGATAAAGTACTTACTGATGCTCATTTTTAGGCATGTTTTTCTTGATTTACCATCTATGACTTGTTATTCTTTTATTGGCATTAGGGATAAACTGTGCTTTAGAACTGTCCCTGTAAGATAATAGTTCTATTGTGTAGTTCATGACAAGAAAGAATCAAATATTCAAGAAGTGGGAATGGAAATCTCACCCCAAATAATATCTACATATCAAGACTCCCAGACTGAATGAGCCAAGTCCTTCAATGCTAGCTGAGCAGGCTCATCTCTTCCCAGGATAGTACTTTAAATATCTTCAGCAACACATACAGTCAGGGGCAGAGTCCTAAACAAAACTCAAGTCTCTGGCTTTAACCATCAGGCAACAACCCTGCCTCCCAAATTACCCAGCTTGAGATATACCACGCCTTTAAAGCACAGCTTTTGTAGGTGTGCGTGTAAACCAGCACTGCCCCAGTTTTGACAGTCTAGGCAGGCCGGATTACCAGGGGAGCATAGCGACAGTTACTTCCCTTGAAAGTGACCTCCTTCCTCCTGGGGAACATTAGCAGGTACAGAGGATGCTAAGCCGTGGCCCTGCTGCTTTCTTTTCCACTCCAAAAGGGTCAGCGACGCTGCCAACACTAGCTTGGAACAGTCTTTTTGCTCCCCGACTGGGACTGTGCCTGACCCCTGTGTAGGAGCACTCTGACCCGCTCTCTGCCCATGGCCAGAACTAGACACAGTATGACCCTGCACGTGCCTCAAAGTGGGCACTACCTCAAATAGATGAAGAGCCATGCTCCTGTTTTGCACCTTCAGGTGAGCTTCATTGTCTGATCTGTCGTAGTATGGTTTGCAATGAAACAGGCTTCTCTCATCTCTAATTTCTGTCTAAAAAGTATGAACATGCTGGAATCTCTCTCACTTCCTAGGAATTATTGGACGATATCCAGGAAATTGCATATTGTCCAATATTGGACCTGTTATATCATCTACTACATTTCCCTCTGTGTTCCTTACAGTGTATGTGCCCAGGCCCATTTTAAATGTCCTATAATGACATAGCCCAATACATTTTACAGCTGAAAAGACTTCCCCAACTTTCTATGTAGTCTCCTTTTCTTACTTTTAAAATTCAAGTGTACTTATAAAAAGAAGAAAAAAAGGTTTACCTGTACAGTCAGAGAGGCCACCATAACTCTAAAGATCTTGCACTAAATTATGTCAATGAGCATTATAAAGGCACTGGGCAAAGTCCACATTGACTCCAGTATTAGCTTTCTCTATCAGGCTGCAAGACATTGTAATGGTTCTTTAAAGTCAATGTGGGCAGTGTACTAAAGAAATACAATGCACTTCCTGGTATTCTGATGCCACAGTAACATATTGAAAAATGTGATATGGCATATGGCCATAATAAAATCTTCATAGTAAGTATTGCATGTTATGCTAAATAGCAAACACTATATATAGAAAAGAGATGATTTAAAAAAAAAAAAAAAGCAGACTGTATCTACTTTGGGGTTTTGGGGGTTTTTTTTAACATTAGTTGAAGTTGATGTTTGTGGCCAATGGGGCAGTGAGGTGTTTAACTGTCATGTGTCCAAGTAGGGCTCTGCTTTCAGGTATAGACAGCCGCACGTCAAATGGGGGAGATGCCAGCACTGCAGGCGAACGGGAAGAATACCCTGCAGTTCACAAAATTAGGAACCTCCCTTTCCCAAAGCAGGAAGATTGGCATGTGTGCTCCCACCCAGGAACTATCACAAAAGAAAACATGCAGACCATGACAGTCTAAGCCTAGTCTTTCCTCTCACTGTTCTCCTTTATTCCCTTCTTCATGCTATGGCAATGCTGCTGAATGCCAATAAGAAAGTACTTTGGCTGCTTCAGGCAGTCTTTTTTTCTCATTCCTTTCTTTGGCTACCTAATATCCAACATACATTTTGTGAGATACCAGGTTGCTCACAGACCTGCACACGTTCTGGTTGTGCTTAGAGTAATGGCATACTGTGTAAGCAGTCACATATATAAAATTCAACACAGGAAAAAAATAAATAAAGGCCTAATGCTTCTACTGACCAACATGAAAAATTCCCATCAACATGGGTAGAAGTTCAGCTTGTAAAGCAACGGCAGGATTGGGCCTTACAGCAAATTTTTATCCTAAGAGGTTAGTTACAGCCTCCATAAGTCCCTGTGTTTATCAGCTCTCGGTGTCTTCTGCTTCCAGTGCAGTCAATTAAAAGAGATGGCCTGGGTTTTTTTTTAATTAAATGCCAATACTGAAAATCACATGCAGAATTAAATGAACAAGCTGGGTGTTTTCTTCCTTATGCATCAGCACCAATGATATAGGTTCTGCAAGGCAAATAAGCCTCCCTTAGCAACATTGGCCCCACTCCTTTTGGTTTAACTAGATGTAATTTTTTACTTAATATGCAGCATTAGTAGAGTTGGGTAAGAGGAAGTAGAATGCAGCTTGCTGTCTCACCATTGCAATAATCCTACAGAGACAGCACGACAAAAACCTGAGATAAAAATCAGATTTCATGAACAAATTTTATAAATGCTCTAAATAACCCTAAGCAGATACAGTTCTAAACACAAGGACAAACCTGATAATTGTCATTTTAACAGTTACTTTTGAATGTAGAACCAAGCTTTGTGCCCAACAGCCTCAATCTTACAAATATTTATGCACGCAAGTAGCTTTACACAAGTAGCCTGCATAAAGTTCCTTAAACAAGTGTTTGTGGAAGCAAGTCCACAGTATGGAGTGACCACATCAGAGGCCCTTGACATGTGTATATTTATCTTCACACTTGTAGCACTTTAAACTATTACCTTCAATTTTTAATCTGCTTACCCTGAAAGTCTAAGGTTGCTATAGCTAGAAAAGAGAGCAAAATGATTATTCAGTTTCTTTTTCTGGTTTATTCACTTTTTGCCCCTAACAGCACTTGTGTAGTGCCAATTTCAGTGTTTCCCTTTTATAATCAAGTTTCCTTGCTCTTTCACACAGAACCAGCACATACAGATAACAAAATAACTTTAAAAAGTACTTATAACTGAATAAAAATAATAAATAAAAAAACCCAAAAAATAAGAAGGAAAAATAAAAATAAAAGATAGAGATGTCTATCCTTCTCCTTCAGTTGAAAGCATGTCAAAATTATAAGTCAGGAAACAGAAATGCTCCCCTGAGGTACTGTAGGGAGAATGGCAGCCTTGCAACATCAACTTACCCAAGAACAATAATAAAAAGAAAGAAACCTAGATCACAGCCTGATTCATTCTTATACTGTTTAATCTTCAAATATGATCACTCTCATATTTTAAAGCCTCCCTAAAACATGAGACTAGCACCCAGATTGCAGTCTCATTTGAATTCTCAGGAAAATTCAGTAGACAATGAATGCTATGGTGTTACTGAAACTTTGTTAGTCTTGCACTTCATACAAGAACATATTTATACGGCAATAGGAATAACTATCATGGTTCAAACATATTGCACTTGTCAGAAAATAAATGAACATTTTTGACAGAGTGTACTTGATTCTGTTTCCCCCACCCTTGCTTACTACTATGACAATGTAGTAATCAGCCACAGGTCTCCTAGTCATTAGACTAATTGGTAGGGTCCTGAATTGTATATTAAGTTGGCCTATAAAGTCTCTCTCATTGCAGAATTTAAAAAACACTGAGATGTCCGAGAAACTAGGAGGAATGTACAATTTATAGTACATATACATATACTTGAATCTTGAGTATTATTTATCTGTACTTGTAAGGAGATACCTCACAGTTCACTGCACTGTGAACCGTTTCACCACTCCCCTACTTAACCCTGCAACTTTTCAGATGCTTCTAATGCATTTTAGTAAAATCTTAGCAAAAGTAAGATATATTCATAAGTGCCTTCTGCAATGTTCTCACATGCATGGAGGAAGCCAAATATGCATAAAATGATAAGCAAATTTCAAGTGCACTTCCTCACTGACCAAGCATGCCAGCCTTGAGATGCCTAATTATTTCCTTCTCTTCCTACTCCTGTGCCTTTTTTAACCACTCCCTCATCCATGAAATAATCTTCCCCAACCTGTTTGCTAAGCTGTTTGCTTCCCCTTACCTCATTCAAATCTTTTCTAAAAACTTGTTTTGGCCACAGCAACTGTGAAAGGTGACACTAACTACATGGAAGACCTTCAAGACTGCCCAGCCCTTGGCTCAGTAATCGTTAAATCTGATCGTTGTAATACTTATCTTTCTTCTCCATCCTCCCTTCTCCTTCTGTGGGATAAGCAAGTGACCAGCACAAGAACAATGTGTAGTTTGGTTGCGCTTAGACCTAGCTGTGACCCTAAATATGGGTGAATTTTGTCCTTATTGTGATCTGTCCAATTTTGATTGCTGGCTCTTAATAGCAGAGGCTGGGTCGGAACTCAGTTCTGTGATGCACCAAACACAGCCTGGATTTTCAACAATGATACTAACTAACAAGTATACAAGACTAGCAATTTCTGGAAGAATTCAAGTATAAAGACAGCAGTTCTGCTTTTTCTGACCATAACTGAACACTGATGTTAGTACTTGTGATAAGAAATGTCTAGCTCCCAAATACTGGCCAAGTTTAGATACTTATTTCTTGCAAGGGGCTTGGAATACAAAAATGGGTACAAATCACTTTCTTTGAAAGAAAATGAGGTTTCTATGCTAAATGTGCACTTCATTATTTGGAATGACACTTATCACAGTACCTGGCAATTATAAAGTGAAGTGTGATGCATTTTGAATCGGAGTGTAAGTAAGTAGCTGATGCACAGGTACTCTGAAAGCTATGAGGAGCAGGGCATCACACAGCAATAAGACACATGTGAGACAATAGCCACAAAACATCCTAGATTTAGATTGCTCTAGAGTTAGAACAGTTTTGCAGCCAGGAGCTCCAGGAGACATGGGGAGTACGCCAGATTGTCAACTGAGCCAAAAGTATCTGTACCAAAAAAAAAGAGACCATTGCTTCCTGATTCTTTTTTGTATAGCACTAAGTTGATACATGTTGCAGAGGATCAACACTTTTCCAGGCTTCTCAGGGAGATGTATGGATCTCTAGAAGTCTGCTACCACCATCAGTTATAAGCACTTTTTAAAGTCTATTTTGTTACCTGTATGCACTGATGTACATATCTTAATTGAAGGGACATTGATTTCAGTTTCACTTCATACTGTCCTCCACCAGAAGAATAACTATCTATGCGAGACCACAAGGTAAATCAGACTAACATTACCGGTCAGCATCAATGGCTTATTTATGAACTCTGAATTACAAATGAGCACTGCAGGTTTAATACATGTAGTTGGTGACTAGTTTTTCCAAAAGCAATGAGCAAGAAATGGACTGTGAGAAAGAGATTCATAATGTAACAGACTATAGATTGGTGAGGGGGAAAAAAGGGTGATAAAGGCTCTTGGAAAAAAACAATAATAATTTGGAAAGAAAAAAAAATAATCAGAGCAAGTCAGCAAAGTCTCTTTCTATAGGAGGGGTGATGGAAGAAGTGGGGGGGAATGAAAAAAAAAAAAGAAAAACAAAACTATTCAACACAATCAGAACGCAAATAGTACAACTCCCCAGGCTGGGATTCAGCCCACTCTGGCATCCTAGCAAACGAGTGCAACTTTTCCAGGCTCCCCTTCTGCAGCCCTCTCTTTTCCAATCTGCCCTGAATCATCTGCACAAGGATCAAGGGAAACTGAACTGGATCCAACCCACAGATATAGAATAAATGAAAAAGGAATTGAGGTGCGAGAAGGATGCAACTTCTAATCTGAATTCTCACATTTACATAACTACACTTTACTTTCATTTGAAGGAGGGTTTTTTCCATATTGGGAAGATGCAAACATTCCTCTGTACATGCAGACACCAGACACATTGTGCCAAAGCAAGAGAACCCAAGACCGAAAATGAGTATATTACTTTTGCAATCCAAACTGGGTGAGCATGCACAGATTCTGTGTTGTGCAAACTCTCTTCAGGTTGAATGCCAAACAGGAAGGGGAAGCAGTCACC
This sequence comes from Crocodylus porosus, assembly GCF_001723895.1. Classification (NCBI taxonomy): domain Eukaryota; kingdom Metazoa; phylum Chordata; order Crocodylia; family Crocodylidae; genus Crocodylus; species Crocodylus porosus. Next base: position 6,657,419 of record NW_017728914.1, read on the forward strand.
TCTGCACTCCAGTGACATTGTAGTATTTTGTTTCTAGGGAGTGGTGAGGTGTTGGACCTTAATATCTCATCCCCTCTCCCCTCCTGTACTCCCAGACTAATATAAGTGGTTGTTCCGAGTTTGGTATCTGAGTCCTAGCAGCACCATCCACCAGCCCCAAGCACCACTCACTGGCTCCCTGGGCCAGCACTGTGCCAACAGTGAGCAGGGGAAGGATGGGGAGAGGAAAAAGGCAGGTGCTTGTTTGCACTGGTTAAGAAAGGATTCATTTTCTTTTTGCACAAGGAAGCAGGCACATTCACTGTGGCCTATAATTGTCATGCAGCATCCTGACCAGTGACCTAGCTAGCTGGCCCCAGCTTTCCCTTCTTCTTCACTTGAAAATGTTTGTAATTGTTATTTTAATAAAAAGTAATTAAATCAAATGTATACATAGGTATAATGTTACATCTGGCAATAAGAGCAGGTGTGAGATAGACTCTGTGTGTGTGTGTTTTAAATTAGTACACTGAAGCACTGGATAAGGATGACTTCACTTGTGCATCTGCTTCTTACCAAGCAGACAATTATCTCTACCTACATACAAAATGGATAGTCATCTACATCCATGATAACATAAGCACAGGGGGTCCCTGGTGTGATGGGGCAACACATTCTAACTGTACATGACAGCATGTATAGCTGCAGTAGGAAAATCAATGGCTTTGGTATACAGCTACCACACACACATTCTGCTTCTGGCATGGAGGACATGGCCAGGACACCCATATGCTGCACAGATCTACAGCAGCTGTTCCTGACTCTTGAGGCCATTAGCAGCCAAAACAGGCTAGTACAATGCTCTAAACTACACTTGAGGGCTAGCCCTGTACACAGCACTCCTCGAGATCAGGAATACAAAGCTGATCAATATAATGTCTTGCAGACTCAAACCTGTGATGTGCTATGTGCAGCCCAACCAGACCACAGGATCTGACTCACTGAATGGTGGGAGCAACAACTTTCTCTATCTTACTTTACAAAGCCCCAAACAATAAGTGTCTGTAACTCCACAGGAATAGATGCAGAATTTCAGAGAAACAGGAGCAACAACTCATATAGCGCACAGCAGCCTGCCGTCTAAACAACAAAGGCAGATGTGACATTATCACAGCAGTACCCCATGCACTCCACTGATGTCCCATTCAAACTAAAAGGATCACATTCAAAGATTTGATCATAATCTACAAGGCTGTAAAAGTGAAGGGCCTGGCCATATCAAGGACCATTTCACAATCCACAAGATAACTGTACTCCATACAAATGATACAGTTAAGTAGGTTCAGATTCTTAGTGACAGAGGGCAGAATATTCACAATGAGAGGACCCTCAGCTGTGGAAGGCCTTGCCAAAGTGAAAGCCACTAAGTGCACCCACATGTGACCCTATGGACCAAGATGCAAGAACCATATTTATACCAAAGCTGTTACCTGCAAGGGACTTCTACTGCTGACAGTCTGATAGGGATAGCAAGAGAGAATGAATGAATGAATGAAAGAGAAAGGAAGAGGAAGAGAAGAAATTTAGAAACTTGAAAAAACAGGGATGAAGTAATCTATCTTAGCCATGAAGCAGAGATGGGCATGCTTTTAATACTAAGGACAAGTAAATACCAATCTCCCTGCCAAAGGATCAAGCAGTTGCAAAATGCAGTGCCTTCCTTCCAGCTCTGATGAAGGGCATGGGAGAAATGGCTGTGCTCAAATGGCACGTCTGCCTACAAGCCCCCAAATCATGGTGCATTTGTGCTTATAGCCCAATTCCATCCTCAGTGGACTACTGCTTATGATATATTTGTTTAACTTTTCTAAATGTTATTCATCTGTTGTATATTTAGCTCTATGACATCTCTATTAAATATACCAGAAGGTACCACCCAGTCACGTGAAATCTTCCTTATGTAGCAAACTAACCATGATGAATGAAGGACCTTTGCGCAGGGGATTGCCCTGGGCCTCTTTAAGAGTTAAAGATAAATTTTCCTCTGGTTCTGGAAAATATTAAGATAGAGGAATTCAGGGACTCAAGCTGTCTATTGATCCCAAACCGATTTCAACCAACATAACGGTCAATACGCAGTATGAAGCTAAACTAGCTAGCAACAGCATTACAATGTGATAGCCCAACAAACCAAACCTAATTATCAACCACCTTTAGAGTAATTATCATCAACTTCTACTGGCTATGGAGATTTTCTACTGGCTACAAAGTTTTTAGCCATGAGGTGGGATAAAACCTCACCTAGCTACCAGTCTTATTTTGAAATGATGCACTGTCATTTAAGTACTACTTCAATGGCAAAGACTAAAACAGTAGTTCTCAACCAACCAGGGTGCCTTGAGCCTTTTTTTTTCCAAGGATGCCACCAGAGGTCACACAATGTTATTGCTGTTAGCTGCAGGAAGATGATTCACAAAATAAACCCAGAGATTTCAAATAAAATAAATTTAAATACATTCTGACCTGTTGTGGTCTTTTCAAGTTCTTTGCAACAGACAAATTGCTCTATTATTTTTCTGTAGTCAAAAAAATGAGTGCAAACTAAGAGCTGGCTTTTTCTAAAGGGTGCCTTGAGCCTAAAAAAGGGTGCCTTGAGTCTAATGAGAGGCGCCTAGAGTCAAAAAGGCTGAGAACCATTTCTCTGAAATGCACTAAGAGAATATATTAACCACTGCAGGCTAAGCCACTAAGTTATATTCAGTAGCAACAGACCATAATTCTAATAATTACTATGAAGGTTGATATACTGATCATAATTTATATTGGATGGTGAAAGCAAGCCTTAAAGTGTAATCCGTTTTGTGCATTCTTAAATCCCTCAATACAACATTCAGCTCTTTAAGGAAAACTAAACAACTTCCCTTAGCCTAAATAAATATTAAGCCCGTGATGCATTACTTTACTCCAGTTCACCAAAGGGGAACTCCTATGCAAACTGATCATTATAATAGAAATCCTTATAATCCCTCTCTCCCATTCAAACTCAAAACATGTAATCCTGTGAATAAATCCAGAAAGAAAGTGTAACAAAATGGGCAATAAAAACTTACTGCATTCACATCTTTTCATCTACCATTAATACTGTAAACACTCACTTGAAGGCCCTTGAGTATGACTAATCTGATGTTTTGGCTCCCACCAGTAATAGCCATAATAGTGTGCCTCTTGTTATAACACCCAGTTTGATTCACCACCCCCTAGAAAAGTGGTTAGAGAAGACACCCCTTCCATTCAGAGTAAAACCTCACGTCAGATCTTCTTGCAAAATGCTGCAAAATCAGCACTAAATCTAAAAAGTATGGTTCTAATAGTAAGCGAGCACAGGACTTTTTTCTCTTTATTTTATTGCTTTGGAAGCCTGCAAGCTCCAACTGTATAAATGCCAATAACTTCCCAAGTTTTAAAGCTGCTGAAGTAAGAGATCAGATTTTAGCAAGTGCTTTCCAGGCAATGAGCCAAACTTCTTCTGATTCACTAAAAGCAACAAGGGCTGGGGGTGGGGGGGGGGCAGACTGAAGGGCTGATTAACTTCAGTTACCGCACAATTTCAAAAATGTCTCCTTACTGCAAAGGGTGCCATCGCGGAGAGCCCTGCACAGCCTGTTATTCCTTGGGTTTGAAAAAATGCGCTGGAGAAATCCAGCAAACGCCTTCCAACCACAAAGTAATTTACAGCTGTAGATCCCCTCTCTTGACTTAGGAGGCTGCTCTGCTGAAATAAGGAGTCTTTTTGTTTTTACAATCAATCTAGCTGCAATTTCCGGGGGGGGAGGGGGGGTATGGCAAGGGTTTTGCATCTGGCCCGAGAGATCGGTCGTATTTCAGAGGCTTCAACCCATTTGGGCAGGATCAGTTCCTGCCGCCGCGGAGCGCCCGCGGGAGGAGCCCTGGAAGAGCAGGTGCATTCCTGGCCGCCGGGCGCGGAGCGGCGCGGGGCTGGCAGCGCCCCCCCCCGCAGGGAAGCCGGGCGGGGCCGCGCCACCTGCCCCCGGCGCCCGCTCTCGCCCCCCGGGCTCACGTGTTGCGTCTGCGCCCGCTGAAAGTCTGCCCAAGGAAACCACATTTTACAAAAGAAACGTTTTGGTTGTCAGGGGAAATGCGAGCCCCCCGCCCCGGGGCCGCGCCGGCTGTCACTGCGAGCCCGGCCGGCGGAGCCCCGCTTCCGCTCCTGCCGCACAGGATCGCAGGCAGCATCCTGCCTGGGTGCCTCGCTTTTGAATAATGGGAGGGAGCAGCAAGCCTCCTTCCCTGGCGGAGGGAAGCCGGGTTTCAGTGCCGGCTCTGGTCAGCTCCCCGGGACGAGGGCGAGCGGGCGGCGGGTGCCGGCGCTGCCCGTGCGAGCGCATCAGCGGCGCCGTGCGCGGCGCGGAGTCCAGCGCTCCCTCTCGCATCATTAGCCAGGCTAATGCACTCCAGAGAGTCCCTTTAATGCAGGCTACTGGCATCCACAGCCGAGCTGTGGCCATTTGAACCGAGGGAGGGAGGGAGGGGGCGAGAGAAATTAAAGATCGTTTGTTCATACAGCGGATTAGCAGAAGTGGTCATTGAAATGAAGCTTAGCGAGAAGGGCAGATGCTTTCCAAAGCAAGTGACACAACTCTCTGGCTTGGGGATCATTTTAATAAGACCGTAAGACTACAGGAAAAAGTGAAGCCCCTTTCCAAAACAGCCTGGCACTCCGAGGTCAGCACGCCTCCTTTGTTTCTTTCTTTCTTTACAACCAAAAGGGAGAGAAGAGAGAAAGGACACATACCTGTACCTGAAAGCACAGCAGCAGGAAATGTAAACATCTGGAGAGGAGAAAAAAAAAAGCAACAACAGATCAAATGGTGCGGTGAAATGGTTAAAGTTTTTTGTTTGTTTAGATTTTTTTTTTTTTAATAGCACAGATCGAGGCTTTGCTCAGAAAAGGCTCGGGTCTCAATGACCGCCTGATTGCAAGGGAAATGCAACCGAGCCTGAAAAAGGAAAGTTGGGAAAAAAAATAAAAATATGTCATAATCCTTACAAGCAAGTGCAGGCTGAGAGCAGTGAATACATCGCTGGGTGAGGAGAGGGGGGAGGTCAGTGGCTTCAAGTTAACGGAGTAAAATCCCCAACCGCAGCCTTGACATGGGAATGATCCAGTTATAAAACCCAGCAGATTTCCAGCGATCTCGCTTCGCGCTGATAAACAAAGATGAGAAGTTGAGATACTGCCTGCTTTGCCTCCTCCGAGTGACTCCCTTAGGCATCAGATCTCCTCTTCCCCCTGTCTCTCCTCCTCCTCCTCTCTCTCCGCCTTTGGAGAGATGAAGGTGCTTATTGTCAGTAACTTCCGATCATCAGCAAATAACCCCCCCTGCCTCCCCCTCCCCTCTTCTGCTAAGGACCCAGCCCTGCGAGGAGGATAAAGCCTTTTTCGTGGACTCGGCTTCCCAGGCAGAGGCGCAACAGCAGCAGCGGCAGGAGCGGCAGCAGAGCTAATATTTGCTTAAGGTTATGATGGCTGGCGTTTGCCCTCTGATCCCCTTCCTTGTGATGGATCCCTCGGTGCCTGGCAGGTTATTTCAGTGGGAGCATGCCGGGATGCAGCTCGCAGGTCTCCGCCGCGGCGCAGGTTCCTGCAGAGGTCAGAGCGGGGGGTGGGGACGCGGCGCTCATGTGCGCCCTGCGCAGCTAGCGGCCGGCCGGCGGGGGGGCCCCGGCGCACACAATGCGGGAGGAAAGCTTCAGCCCTGGTCTCTCGCCTCCTGCGGGCTCATGTTTCCTGCTCTCCGCGGCTCCTTCCCTCCGCATCGCCCCCGGGGCTTCCGAGCAGGGCAGCGCCGCCCCGGCCGAGGGATGGAGGCCGCGGCGATCGGCGCCCCC
>NW_017728914.1:6663461-6667374 GCF_001723895.1 Crocodylus porosus
GCGGAGCCCGCCTCACCTGTGCGGCCGCGCGCACGAGAGAGCTGCGGGCCCGCGCGCAGGGTGCGGCCTTTTGCCGGGCTAGTGGTTACCGGGCCCGCCGCATCGTCCACGCGGGGGCATTTGCGTCCGAGTCAGACTGGCTGGGTTGACACGGGGCACGTCGAGGCATTTCCCCGGAGCCCAGCTGTTTGCCACCTCTGCCAGTCGAGTTTCAAAACGCTTCGCTTGCCATCTAGTGGCGGCAGCGGGCAGGTGCAGGCAACCCGCCTCGGCGCCTTCTGCCGGGCCTTCAGGCTGAAGAGAAATGAACTCGTCCCGCGGGAGCCTGGGACTGGGAGGATCACGGTGCAGTGAGTTGTACAGTGATTGCCTGAGAGCAGGCACAGCCGCGCTCTTGCTGTGTTAAAGATCACTCTATGCCCCGATACACCAGAGCCTGGGATTAAGTCACGCATTAGGGGAGTAATAAGGAAAATTAAAGGGCTGCTGCATGCCCAGGATGGGGTGTACCCGATCATCTCATTTAAAGACAGTCAAGGTACTCAGTGCAGACCCACGTTAGTCTGCTTCCGTTCATATTAAAATCGCCCACTTTTAAAAAATAAGAAATGAAAAAATTCACATGTGTAAATCTGTTAAGATGGTACAGTAACTATTTCCCCTTCTCTGAAAGCTCATTTACAGTAGACAAAATGCCAGAAACTATTAACCCACATGGATAGTCTCTCAAAAGACAGCATAATGTCAGTTAACACCTTATTAAGTGAGGACATAACCGTAGCTCATAATGTTAAGCTTTTTTAAATTCTCCACTTAATAGTACATTTCACTCAAGTGCTTTAGACTCTCTCACTTCTACAACTACATGAATCAGAGCTCCTGCTTTCTCCATTTTAAAGAAATGAAGCAAACAGCAAACTAACTGCTTGAAAGGAACTGTAACTTCAGAAACCCCGATCAAGCAAACAGTCATCTTGTTCATATAAATAATCCCATCGATGTCAATGGGCCTACTCTTGTAACTAATGTTATGCATAAATATGCCTAAGCATTTCCAGGATTGGGGCCATAATGATCACCATGGACTGCTGTGTATCTCGCATACCCTTCTATAATCCCTCCATAACTGTTTCTGCTTTATGAGGAGATTTGAAAAGCTTTTATCCAGCATAATCCCTAAATTGTCCAATGGGAGAATATATGAACATTCAGGGATTAAAGGGGAAGGACTCTTGATTTAGGATTTCAATTTAGAGGTTAAGGTATTAAAGTTACTCCTAACTTTAAATCATATCTGTTTTTGTTGGAGGACAAAGTTTGGATGAAGGAGCCACCAGAAGAACACAGGTTAGCCAACCAAACTCTAGTTGGATGTTGTTCAGTCACGTACCTGATGGATGTACAACTCCAAAGGGAAAAACACACCATTTTCTACAGCCATCAGACCACCACTTCAGCAAGTCTGGGATGTTGCTCAGGGCAGTGGCCCGCATCTGATACTTGGAAGATTCTGTATGATGCATATAACCAATTGTGCAAAGCCACCAGGATATTGTAGGACTGCCAAAAATAATTCCTTCTTAACACTTTCAGTCAGTCACTGTAGGCACTGGAAAATGAGATTTGATTATTCCTATCATAGCTGTCCTGATTAGTACTGTCTGGAATCAGCATATAAATATACAGAGCTAAGTTCCAGATGCAGAATTTGACTTTGGGTCTGACATTAATGGCAAGATTCTACAATACTTCAGTGGGAAAACCACAGGCTCCCAATGACAGGCACATAAAATGATTCCTTTAGATGACTACAACCTTCATGAAAAACAATTCATCAGATACAAAGCACCATTATAAGGAACCTCTGTGGCATCTAGATTCAAGTTCATTAAAAGAGGCTGTTTACTATGAAAAATTTAGTCAATTTTTTCTTTGGGATTGTTAAAAGTGGGGAGGGATGTATGGTATTTATGTTAAGTGTACTAACTAGAATTTCACCATATGGTTCCTCAGCTCATGGGACAAGGGGAAGGACTGACTGGTTGTCATGATACCTGTCAGAATCTCAGAGCATATTTTACACTTCATTTGGCAGGTATGCTCGCAGCTTGTGCAATGTACCCAAGTTCATTTATTCTAGTTTGTTTTGATACCTACAGCAATGAAGCCATGGCATAGGCCCATCAAAAACCCTGATTCTAACTCAGCAGCTGGTGCCCATGTTGCTGTGGCTTCCTTGCAACTGATACTGAGCTAGCTAGATTAGAGCTAGCTGAAATATATCTATGCAGGGCAGGCCTATCCATACACATTTTAATTAGGTTCTTGCTAACTCTTTTCCAGGCACCGATCGAGAGTCCTAATTTCCCCCGTGGCTAGCATTGTAAAATCACTGGAAAAAAATTACAAGGGCTTTTTCCTGGGATGCAGTGAATACATATTTTTTTAAAAAAGAAATAAGCAAGTTAAACATGGAAACAGTTTACAGAAATTCTTTTGCTTTGCAAAAAAAAGTCTAGTTAATCTAAGAGCAGCTGGAAACAGGACATGTTCCCCATGAACCACTAGGAAGTATACCGATAGGTCTGTAAAGCAAAATCTGGGGATCCCTGAGCTATCAGATTAGCTAGTACATTTTGAGCTAGAATTACTCTATATACATTTTATAATTAAACAATCCACCATTATTTGTATTATCTTAGCTCCTAGAGGCCCCAGCTGAGATCAGGACCTATTGTGATTGCCATAATATCTGCCCCAAAGAATCTACAATCTGAACAGACAAGCCAAAGGACAGAAAGGAAACAGAGGCAGACAAGTGAAGTTCTGCACCTGACTTCCCACACAGGTCAGTATCAGAGCAAGGATTAGAATTCATTGTTTGTCTGTTCCAGTGCTGAATAACACCTGAAGCTATGAGACTTTGCTCTGCATTTTAACAACACCTGTTTCTTCCTTAAAATAATATCCTTCTTTTCCTTGTCCTACCCTTTTCGTGTGGAAATTTGATCTTCTATAGAAAATTATGGCCCAATCTGACATGCAGTGCCCCTTTCCCTCCAGTGGCAATGCCAGTCTATGTCTTTCTATGATCCTTGAGCTTGCAATGTTTTCTCTGGCTAGATCAGGGGGGAGCAATTATTTGGGCTGGAGGGCCGCTTAGGGAGTTCCAGTGACCTGTTGCAGGCCAGATCAGTACTCCCCATCACTCCCTCCATGGGTCACAACAGCTCACCAAAACTCCCTAAGTGGCTGTGGCTGTGCCTTGTGCTTGGCCGGGCAGATGGGATGGGGCCACAGGTGGGGAGGGGCATCCAGGAGTGGGATGGGTGGGCAGGGCTTGGATCAGGATCACGAGATTGTGATAGCCTGGGACAGAGCCATGATGCACTCCCCCCATGACTTTGCAACAGGTGCCAGTTCTGTGGGCAGGGGTGTGCAGAGAGCCGATCACAGCCCTGGTCCTACACTGTCACTGCTCAGTGATCCCAGGGTCTTCATGGAGACCAGCCTGTGACCCACATGAGCAGGGCATACTCAGCCAGGCAGATAGGATGGGATCATAGGCAGGGATGCCTAGCACAAGAGGCCCTGTCACCACCCTTTGATCCCAATCCCAGCCCTGGTTCCACCCACCTGTTCTGCTCCCGGATGCTGCTCCCTGCCCACATGTGGCCCCATCCCATCCTCCCCACTGAGTGTGCCCTGCCCAAGCAGGTCCTGGGCTGGTCTCCATGAAGACCCTCCCTGCCTGCTACATCTAATGACCCCGGCAGTGAGTGCAGAGAAGACAGGCCTGGGTGCCCCAGCAGTGAGGCCAAGTTCTGTGGTGACAGCAGAAACTGGCAGCAGCAGCAAGAAGAAGCCACCACTGTGAGAGCTGCTGGAAAGTAAGTTCAGCTACTGCACTGCC
>NW_017728914.1:6667474-6673634 GCF_001723895.1 Crocodylus porosus
GACCTGAACCTGTTCAGCCTCCACAAGAGAAGGCCGAGAGGGGATCTGGTGGCCATCTATAAACTGACCAAGGGAGACCAGCAGTCAATGGGAGAGTCCCTGTTCCCTCGAGCACTTCCGGGAGTAACAAGGAATAATGGCCACAAGTTGACTGAGAGTAAATTCAGGCTAGATATCAGGAGACACTACTTCACTGTCAAGGCAGCTAGGATCTGGAACCAACTTCCAAGGGAAGTGGTGCTTGCCCCTACCCTGGGGGTCTTTAAAAGAAAGCTAGATAATCACCCAGCCGGGGTTGTTTGACCCCAGCACTCTTTCCTGCCCATGGCAGGGGGTCGGACTTGATGATCTGCTCAGGTCCCTTCTGACCCTACCAACTATAAAACTATGAAACAACTTATTAATTAGATATGCCTGTAAATCCCACTGATCTTAAGGGAATTTACAAACACAAAAGCAACTCCTTATTGAAACCCATTCTGAAATGTCACTTAGAAAAGAAAATGATTTGTTGATGGATTGGTGATATTTCTTGCATATCACATGGAGCATCTTATTCATACTCCATTTATTTCACAGGCTTCCGTATTATTTCAGACTTCAGTGCTAAGGACAGGGCTTAACTTGTGAAGGCTTTCATATTTGGAGTCCTGCATGCCACAGTGGAGGATATACAGCTAATGTCTCTCTGACTTTAAGTATAATGAAGCAAAAGGTTCTTTCTAAGCAAAATTTGGAATCTACTCCCTTCAGTAGACCAAAAGAGTCCCAAACTGCTGACTTTCAGAGGATGATACAAGGTCCCTTTCTTTCTCCACCCTTTCTCTGAGGTTGATTAGTGCTAGGGAGACTGACCTTTTTCAGTGGTAAAAAAAAACCTTTTGTGTATCCATCAAGACCACTGCATGTATATTATTAACAGATTTGTGCATTTACCTCAAGTTCAGAAAAGGCACATAATTAAAAATATAAACAAAAAAGTCAAAGAAATAGACCCTGTCATACATACACTTAGAATAAGAAATTGAATCCAAACACTGTCCAGTAGAAGGTATAAAATGGCGTGTTTAGCACAGCACACCCACCTGCTGCTACCATCTTGTTTCCCCTTTGCTCATAAAGAGGTCAGGGAACCAGTTTGGTTAATATTAAGGGCTGGCTCAATTCTCTGCCCAAAAAACAAAAATGCTTCAAACTGTTGTCTGGAAAAAATCAGTTGTCTTTCCTTTACATATTACTTTTCATTTCTACTTGGGCCTCTGTATGTTTGGAATCTGAAGCAAAAATGCCAGAAATACCATGAGAGAACCTGAAGTAGAAGCCCTGTCTTTTAATACATTTAAAAATAGACTGAACCAAGTATTACTAAATGTACTAAACATACAAAGGGGAATAATACTCTATGGGTGCTAACAGACAAAAGTGACTTTTCCATCTTTAATTTATCTGGGTCAAATTCATGGTTTGGACCACTGCCACTTCATTCAGAAGAGTAGCACAAAGATGAATTTGTCCTTGGGATTCTATAATACTTTTGCAGTGCTGTGTCTGCTGGAGGCTATGTATCAAACAAGGCACTTCCAGTATAAGTCCTAAGGATCCATTCCTGCAACAGGATGTGTACGGCTCGGATTTGATTTCAGTGGAGTTATGATTTCCTTGTGTGAACCCAGTTGTAGGCTCAAAGACTACAGCTGTGCATTCCTTTATAGACTCTGGTGTCATTAAGCCATCTAAGCTTCACTTTTGTAGTTTGTGATGTCACCAGACCCCTCTCATGGCATGCTATGCCATTTTTTATACAGTGGCTCTTGACAAAGCTGCTGGGACACTAGCAAGAAGGGGAACAACATGACTACAGAACTAATTTATAGACTTGATGGGAAGGCTTATACTTTTAATCCCAGTAGGGAAAATTACAATAGATGTGGGAACTCTACAAGCTATGCATAAAAGGACTTCTGAGACAACCTTGGCACTGGCTTTACAGACTCAGCCAGGTTCTTGTTTGGCTCATCTATGATAACTCCTGACTCTGACCCCTAAAGTCCTGGTTTGACTTTCAGATACAATAACTGAATTACTGACCATAGCAAAAGTCACCTAAGTAGACAAGACACTTCCCTGGTTGTCCTGACTAACTACTACTGCCACAGGCATGTTTATGTGTCTGTGAAAAATGTGCATATTGGATTTCTTTGAAAAATTGTATATTGGATTTCTTTACCATGAAAACATTTTTTTTTAATTTTCAATTGCAAGCAATTATGTTTTTGTAAATAGTGCCTAAATTTTGTGTTTAAATTGCCTGTCAAGGACCTTTATTTTTAAATCTCATAGCCTATGCTGAAAACAACATTTAAGTTCATCTTGGGTGATAGGCTTGTGGAATAGTGTATGAAAGTAGGGCAAGGGGCAAGAAAAAGTAGTTAAATAAAGGAGCTCTTTTTCCCCCATATCTTAGATTAGAGATGTTTGGTTTAAAAAATGATAAACCACAGTCGTGTCACCACAGTGATTCATAGATTGACAGAGGCTACTGCTTGATTTGATTCACAGATTGCTGCCAGCAAGAACAGCAAAAGCCCACTGGAAAATGAATGTCTCTTATTTTCAACGTTTATTTTTCATACAGTGTATTCATTGTGCAAAGGCTGGTGCTGTATATGTCTGAGAGCTTGTCACCAAATTATATTAACCAATGCAATGGCCAGGTAAAATTTTACTGCAGAACACTCCTTATGATCTCCAAGTGTTAATTCTTTTCAGTCACACATGCAAAGGTTTGATTTAAGACTATGTCCTACAGGGCCTTGATGGCTTATTGGATTAGTTACTGCTCTTCTCCAATTCAAATCAAAGTCTGATCAGCATGACCTTCTGCTTATATGGCTGTTAAGGTCCCTCCAGTGAAATGAGTTTCACTTTCTCTGCTCCAGTGGTCCACATCACTAAACTACCAGACATTTCACAAAGTATGAAATGTATTCAATAGGGCCAAGGAATTAACAGCATGCTTGAGTGGGAAACCTTCACACCCACTGGATGCCCCTTCATGTCAGAACTTAGGAATGTGTGAATGAGAAGTGCAGAAAAGTTTTGTGCTGTATCCAACTATACTGCCCCTGGCATACAGCAGTGCAAGCAGCCCTTTGCTCCTTTAGTTTCAAGATTTAAGAAAGAAAGTAAAAGAGAGGAAAAAGAAAGAAGGAGGGAGTGGTCTCATATTTTACAAAGACAAAGCTTAGCTGTGCATCACAACTCTGCTGCACATTAATGACTTCTTGTGTACTTCACTCCTCAGATACTCCAATCCTAAGAAAAAATGATGTTACTGAAAATGAGGGGATGTTTTTCAAAAGGATTTTGCAGTTTTAAATCCTAGGAAACATTTAGTGGGGACATTCAGCATGTTCCAGTCTTTGCTAATAAGTACCTATATGAAATAAAATGAATGTACAGACATTTGTGCACCATAGGGTAATTAGATAGACAAAGATACGAGACAGTTTGCACCTCTATATTTGACAAAACAGCAGTCTCAAAACAACTATAACAGATAGTCAGAAGGTCATAGTCTGAGTGAGTCTTCCTTTGTAACATGCGACATTTAGCCAAATCCTTTAATAAGTAGTAGATAGGTTTCAAACAGTCTCTGTTCTGAATTTATGCATGCACAAGCTATGAAGTCCTATTTGGACTTGTTTTTACTGTCTGCAAAGATGACCTACAAAAATTGGCAAAACCACCATGCAGCAGCTGAGTTTTAGGATATACAGATGCCAAGATGATATTCATGCACGTCAAGTTATTCAAAGGGTTACGCTTAACAAGAAAAACTGTGGTTTTCAAATTACAATACAGCCTGAGATCTAGAGCACTTCAAACATCTAAACAATGGTAATGCTTAGATCCTACAGTCCCAAGAGGCAGCAAAGGCATACCATTTTATTTATTCCCAAAGGGGTCTTCTCTTCTGTATGTAGCACACTTTACATTGCTTTCCACAGAATTTGGGGGAATTAGACAAAGAAGGTAGCCACAATATCATTTTATATCACAGTCCAAACATTAGGAAAGGCTGCAAATATTTTGATGTTTAACAGCACTGGCTATTTTGCTCATGCCTTTCAGTTACCAATGCTTTGTTTAGCCAGTAATCTGTCATATTTGGCAGGTGGGAGCTCGAAAGCCCACAGGACATCAAGTGCTCACCCTCAGAAGTTTCAAAATTTCACTGCATACCAAAAGAAGTAGGACAGGCTACTTATCAGATATGCCAAGATGGAATTTAAATGTTAGTACACTGAAACTTGTTGCTGAAATAAATGAACTCTCAGTACGTACCATGTGGAGTAACCAAACCATACGTCACTAATTCCTTCACAGTGGAATTTTACCAGGTCTGGAGCCAGGTGAAGAACCAAGCAGTGAGATCAGCACAGACCAAATATGTATTTGCAATTGTTCTGCAGTTGCCCAGATTTGCAAGTTGCACGTAGGCAATGGAAATTAATTTAAACACCAGTGACTTAAACACTATTAAACTGGAAATACTTAACTCTATTAAAGCAACCATACCAAGGGCTTGTCTTTGCTGCTAAAAAAACCTTACAAAGGTCCCTTCCCAGGCCCTCAATAATGGGATGCCTTAAGCTGGATAGGCATCAAACTCCCAAAACTTCCACTGAAATCAGTGGGACTTAGGCACTTTGTAAATTGCAATGGATGACTGTGGGCACCATTAGGGACCTAAATCTGTAGATTTGATAATTTGTGAGTTGCCTGAGGTCACAAGGCAAATCAGCACCAGAGGCAGGAGGAACAAAACCTGGGGAGCCTGATTAGGATCCCAGTTCTCTGCTCTTTCTTTCCTCTATATTTTTACTTGCTTAAAGCTTCCACATATACTATCAAAACACTCTCTTTTGTCTCCATTATTTTTTTCCTTTCCACCAATTCCTTAAATCCATAGTCACCAAGGACATTTTGTTCTGTTGAGCACATAAATTTGGTACTTTATTTTCACCCCAGTGACATTTAAATTGACTCCCCTCATATTCTTCCATGTTGGTTTCAGATACATCTTGTTCACTTCTGTGACATTTAAGCCAATAATCTGTATTCACTACTAACAAAAATGTATTTAACCAGTTTTAGATATAGTAGCAGTTTTCCCAAGTTTCAAATATTTCAGCATTGCACGGTTGTTCATTATATGCCTATAACAGCATAATGTATGTTATCAGCCCAGATATACAAAAAGTATTTTATGTTATTTCTGTGGCAGGCTTGCCTTTCGGAGCTTGGGTTGAGTCCCAGGCTTGAGATTTCCTTTTTTGATTGATGGAGCCCATCCACCAATCAGGAGGCAGCAAGAGGAGTTAAGTCACAGCCCTTTCCTGAGGGGAGGGGGAGTGGAGCTCCCCCCAGACCTGATTGAAGACTGCAAACTGTCAGGTCTGGATGACTTCAGGGGTGGAGCCCTGGAGCATATAAAAGGAGCTGCATGCCCAGCATGAGGGGGAGCCATCTGAGACAGAGAAGAGAGAAAAGCGGGGCTTAGAAGAGCTAAGGAGAGCTGCTCAGCAGTAGCCCGGAAGCACCCCTAAAGTTGTCCATCAGCAGGGAATGGCAGATGGTTCCAGCGGCTAGGTTCTTAGTGCACAGCATGGCGTCCAAACCCTGGGAGCTGTATGAGGCTGCTCAGGTCTGCAACCTCTGGCATGCAGCCAGAGACACGGTGCAGGAGGTGCTGCATGGAGGGTCCAGGAGTGGACCAAACCTGGTGCTGTACAAGGTGGCCCAGACCTCCAACCTATAGCAAAAAGTTGAGTCCAGGGAGCCAGATGATGCTCGAGCTACTGAGCCAGCAGACAGGGCCAAGCCAAAGGCCCCAGAAGCTCTGCATAGTGGAGCCCTGTTCCAGGGGACAGCAACCCCCCAAAGCCCACCGCAGGCGAGAGAGCAGCCTGGTGCAAGGACAAGGGTCACCTTCCGGGCCTGGAAGTCATGAGTTGCAGGGAAAAAAGGATTCCCACAGGGAAGGGGGAGTCTCTCCTGGTTAGTTAAGGGCTCCTGAAAGTGGAGGTCCCACTGGGAGGGCCCCCATGAAGTTACCAGCTTCCTTGAAGGGCTTGGGAAAAAGCCCAAGGGCATT
>NW_017728914.1:6674009-6698150 GCF_001723895.1 Crocodylus porosus
GGTGATCATGGGATACCAGATCGAAGGCTTTTTTGAAGTCAAGATATATGACATCAATTTCTTCTCCCTTGTCCAGGTGATAGATCACCTGGTCGTAGAAGGAAATGAGATTGGTCAAGCAAGACCTACCCACAACAAACCCATGCTAGTTATCACTCAGGATGTTGGCATTGGCCAGTCCATTTAAGATGGCCTCTTTAATAAACTTTTCTAAGACCTTCCCCAGGATAGAAGTCAGGCTGATGGGCCTGTAGTTAGCCAGATCCACCTTCCTCCCTTTCTTGAAGATCGGCACCACATTGGCCTTCTTTCAGTCTTCGGGCACTACACCAGAGTGCCAGGAGTTTTCAAAGAGCTATGGTGCTCGCCAGCTCCTTGAGTACCCTGGGGTGTAGATTGTCAGGGCCGACTGACTTGAAGGTATCCAGCCTCTCAAGGTGTTCCTTCACGAGGTCAGCATTGATGGAGGGCAGGGGATCTCCCTCACCCAGACCTCCCTGTCCTGTGGTGGGTATGGGCATCCCATGGGACTGATAAAAGACTGATGCAAAGTACCCATTTAATAGGTTGGCTTTTTCCTCGGCATCAGTTGTCAGTTGTCTCATCTGGTTCAGCAGGGGTCCAGCGTTGCCCTTGCCTTTCCTCCGGCTCCTCACATATCTGAAAAAGGACTTTTTATTGTCCTTAATGCTCAAAGCTAGTTGGAGTTCAGTTGCAGCCTTGGCTTTCCTGGTTTGCTCCCTGCAGGAACGGACCAGTGCAAAATATTCCTCCTTGGAGGTGAATCCTGTCCTCCATCCTTTGTAGGCCTTTCTTTTTAGCCTCAGGAGATCTGCTAGATCCCTAGAGAGCCAGGGGGCTGCTGTGCCCTCTTTCTGCCTTTCCTCCAAGATGGAATAGAATTAGCTTGTGCACTGAGAATCGCTTCCTTGAGAAGCAACCACTCTTCTTGAACTCCCCTCTCCCTGGGGTTGTAGTCCCTTAGAGCCTCACTGACAAGCCTCCTGAGCTTGTCAAAGTTGACTTTCCTGAAGTCAAGGACTTCAGTGTTGCTGATTAACTTGCCAGCTTTGTGGCAGATGGTGAAGGTGATCAGCTCGTGGTCGCTGTCACCCAGCTTCCCACTGATCACTAGGTCGCCGATTAGGTCATCCCCAGTAGCCAGTACCAGGCTGAGCAGCACTTTACCTCTCATTGGCCTGTAGACTTCTTGAGTCAGGTAGAGGTCATCTACGCATGATAGGAAGCTTTGCGACTGCTCAGATTTTGCTGAGTGATCCTCCCACAAGATGTCCAGGTAATTGAAGTCACCCATGACAACCTGGAGCATGCAGCCTCAGCCAGTTCCTGGGCGAACTCCTGGTCAAGCTCTTGACTTTGGATGGGAGGTCTGTAGTAGACTCCCACCTCTGTGTCCCCTGTGCCATGTTCCCCATGGATTTTAACCCAGAGGGTCTCCAGTCGTCCACCCTGGTCACCAATGTCAGCTTGCTGGGATGTGTAGCTTTCCTTAACATCGAGAGCTACACCCCCACCCCTTTTATCTACTTGATCCCTCCTGTACAGGGTATAGCATCTATACCCGTGGTCCAGTCATGGGTGGAGTCCCACCAGGTCTCTGTTATCCCTATGACGTCATAATTATTTGCATTAAGCAGGAGGACAAGTTCCTCCTGCTTATTCCCCAAGCTCCTGGCATTTGTGTACAGGCAGGCAAGTGTCCCCTTGGTTTGTACCAGGGCTGGGGCAGGGGTGGGCTCCCTTAAGTGCCTTGGCCTGCTGGCTTTGCAAAGGTTGCTCAGCAGGCCAGCAGTGGCAGTAGTCCTGCAGACTTAGTTTAAAGCCTGGTGGAGCGGGTCAGCCAGTATTTATTTGTGAGTTATTTATTGTTCATCTATACTTATTCATAGTTTATCTGTTGGTTAGCTATGTTTATTTTGGGGTTTATCTGTTTTAGATCAGATACTTACCTGTGACTTACCTGTATCTGGAGCACCAGTGTAAAGTTTTATAGTATTTACCCAGAGGGTATTGTTTATGTTATTTGTTTAGATATCCTATACATATATATACAGTACATATGTTTATATCCATGTTTCTTTTCCTTGTGATAAGTTAATGTAAATAAATTTGTATATAGTTAAGTCCCCTGGCTGTCTTGGCCTGGTTCTGTAGGGATGAACAGAAACTGAGCAGTCTGCAGTTCCCCCACAGCACACCTGCCAGCTAACAATCCCCTTCAGTTGGAGAAGGGGAGTATATACCAGAGTATACCTGGGCTCCGTTTCAAATAGCAGCATTCAGTACAACCAGATCCAGATACATAAGTGCTGGATTGTTCATGGTCTCAGTAAAGAGATATAAATGTTTTCATCTTTACCTTGTGAGTTTGATGTGACCTAATTTTTTAGTGATCAAAAGTTCTTAGCACCTCACAACTGCTTGGAAGCCTGTTTGAACTGAATTAAGGGTCTGATTCTAGTAAATTAAAGTCCATACCTCAATAAATTAGCAGCTTTACAGGTGCTCTCAGGAGAAAAGGATGTAAAGAAGAATGATCAGCCTTTTCTCCCCCATAATAGTGAGTGGTCCAGGTTGAGACTGAGGCAAATTACCACAGCAGCATGGCAGAAGCTTGTGCTGTCACTGTTGGTTTGGGACTTGTTTGATTGCTAGTGGGAGGATTTCAGGCTCCAAGGCAGGGAGAAGGACACATGCTACAAGCGCTTGATGTACTTTAAATCAAAATAATTAAATTTGGACACTACACTTAAGTTTAAGCAGGAAGAATGTGAAGTCCTTACACATTCAGGGAACTATGACGTGATTGGAATAACAGAGATTTGGTGGGAGCTTGCATGGCTGGAGCACGTCATGGATGGGTATAAACTGTTCAGGAGGGACAGGCAGGGGAGAAGAGGGAAAACTAGTTGCACTTTATGTAAAAGAGCTGCATGATTGCTCAGAGCTCCAGTATGAAACTGGAGATAGGCCTGTCAAAAGTCTCTGGGTTGTGGTAAAAGGGGAGAGCAACAAGGGTGATGTCATGGTGGAGGTCTGATATAGACCGCAGTCCAGGAGGAAGAGATAGATGAGGCTTTCTTCAGACAATTAGCGAAAGTTTCCCTGGTTTTCATGGGGGACTTCAATCACTTTGACATATGCTGGGAGGACAGTACAGCAGTGCACAGGCAACCCAGGAAGTTTCTGAAGAGCATTGGGGACAACTTCCTGGTGCAAGTGCTGGAGTGACTAACTATGGGCCATGCCAGGTGCGACATGTAGGGAATGCATGCAGGTACACGTGCACGCCCTGACCATGCCAGTGGACCCGTACAAAAAGGCACCACCGACACTGTTGGCAGCTCCTGTGGGTGGTCATCATTCACCACCCCGCCACCAGCACCACTGGCAGTGTCTGTGGGCGGTCTGCAATCCCTGCTGGCCACCACTGCCAGCGGCAGCTACACCTGGTCGCCGACTCTTGGTTGGCGCTCGCCACCCCCCACCGACTGCTCTGGTGGCTTCTGCAGGAGCTCCCTGCTCACCACTGCCAGGCTCCTGCTGCCACTGCCAGGCTCCTGCCACCATTACCACACTCCCGCCACCGCCATGCCCCCACAGCCACCAGGAGCACAAGTCATTCATGGGCCATGCTCTTCTTGACCTGCTGCTCACAAACAGGGAAGAACTGGGGAGGAGGGGGAGTGTAGAAGTGGAATTTCTACAATTTGGGCAGCAGTGACCGTAAGATGATCAAGTTCAGGATCTTGACAAAATGAAGAAAGGAGAGCAGCATTGTATAGACCCTGGACTTCAGAAAAGCAGACTTTGACTCCCTCAGGGAACTGATGGGCAGGATCCCTTGGGACACCAGTCTGAGGGGAAAGGAATCCCTGAGAGTTGATTGTATTTTAAAGAACCCTTACTGAGGGCACAGGAACAGACCATCATGATGTGCAGAAAGACTAGCAAGTATGGCTGATGACCAGCTTGGCTTAGCAGAGAATTCTTCAGTGAGCTTTAACACAAAAAGTAAACTTCCAAGAAGTGGAGGGTTGGACAGATGACTGAGGAGGAGTATAAGAATATTGCTCCAGCATGCAGGGATGAAGTCAGGAAGGCCAAAGCACAACTGGAGTTGCAGCTAACAAAAGGGATGTGAAGGGTAACAGAAGGATTTCTACAAATATGTTAGCAACAAGAAGAAGATCAGGGAAAGTGAGAAAAATGCGGGAAGCCACGGGTTCCCCTTGTAGGCTGGCACAGTTGCAGCCTGCAAGAAGCTGTTTGGGGCTGTGGGGAGCAGGAGGAGTATGATCAGGCAGGGGGTGCCACATGCATGGGTGTGCATACATGCACATGGCAGCCAGGCAGCAGTGGAGAGCAGCTCCCACTCCTCCAGCTCCCTCCAGGTAAGTCTATGGGGGTGGGAGGGGTGAAGAAGCACAAGCCTCATATTGGGTGGGGGCAAGAGGAAGGGGCACAGACCATGCATTGAGGTGGTGGGGGAAACATAGGTGATGCACTGGGGGGGAGAGGGGGCATGTGCCCCCTGAGATTTCTGCACCCACTGCACTCAGCCAGGCCAGAGCAGCTCTGGGCAGGAGCCACTTCCATGGCCGTTGCCACCAAACTGAAGTACCCTGTTTGCTCAGCAGCAGCAGAGTCACAACTCCGTGCTGCCACTAGTGCTGCCATTTTCATGCCTCATCGCCGCCATCTTGTCACCGCCACTGTGCTCCCGCTGGCGCAGCTGTGCCCCACCCCACCAGCTGCCAGAGGCATGTGCCATTCATGTGCTCAGTGCCAGAAAAGCTGAGAACAAAAACCAGCTGCAGCTAGACCTGGTGAGCAGAGGAGGCAGGGAGAGCTCTGATTTTCCATGATAAAAATCCCAAAATAAATGCCAAAATGTATAGGTATTTAGAAGTTATATGTTTATAATGATTGAGGCACTGGTAAGATTCCATATTGCTTTAAAATTGTAAATGTATCAATAAAACATTGTGTTCAAGTGATATCTATATATATATAGTGGCATTTCATTTTAATCATGGAAAATGTGGATTTTGAGTTTTTTAATCAGAGAATTTGTGGGGGAGGGAGAATTAAAAAATCAGAGAATTTGCAATTTTTAAGCAGAGAAAACCTGGATCCCTACTTATGAGGAGCGGCTGAGGGAACTAGGTTTATTGGACACGTCCAGATGAGACTGCACGTGCCTCTTGCTGTGTCTCAAATCCATTTGAAATGCAGCCAGAGGCACACTGAGAAAAAAAGCATTCTCTGCACTGCATATTTGCAGCACAGGCTCAAAATTTGATACCTGGATATCCAGATATCAAAAAAAAACCACGCAGAAAAAAAGTGGGGCAGGGCAAGGTCAACCATGCCCTGAGGCAACTGGAGGCTCAGGTCATCCAAAGAGATCCTCTGGTAGCCCGCCAGAGTATTTCTACAGCTGCTCCTTGCCCTGCTGTTGCAGCACATGCAGGGCAAGGAGTGGTGCAGGCTTCAGAGACCTGGATCTGAGCTCCATCCCCAAGTAGGTAGAAACTGGGGGGGGGACTGAAGGCAGGGCTGTGTGGGTGTGGGAGGCTGGGGAGGGAGAGGGCTGTGGAGGGGTTCCCCCACCTACCCCCCACATGGCCCACAGCCCCTTTCCCCACAGCAGCAGGGGCCATTGGGGCTCAGGGCCCTCCTGGCACAGCCCCCCTGTACAGCGCAAGGCAGCACAGCTCAGCCCCAGCCACCTTGTACCCAGCACTGCTTGTGCCCCATCGTGTGGGTCCAACACAGTTCAGTGCAGTGCCGTGCACCTTCGGGCAGCTTCAAGCCATTCAGGCTGTCACCCAAGACCCCATGCCACTTGTGGGGACCACGTCGTGCCAGACCAGGTCCTGCCTGCATGGGCACTGCATGCTGTTGGGCCGGACTCATTCAGTACAAGTAGGACCCAGCTCGGCACAACATGTGGTTCCCATGAGTGGCATGGGGCCCTGGGTGACAGCCTGAGTGGCCCAGAGCTGCCTGAAGGCACATGGCACAGTGCTGAGCCAGACCAGGACTGTGTAATGGGGCACGGGCAGTGCCAGGTGCCAGGCAGGCGGTGCTGAGCAACACTGCCCTGTGCTGCATGGGGGGAGCTGTGCCAGGAGGACCCAGCACCCTAATGGCCACAGCTGCTGTGGGTAAGCTCTGGGCCCTGTGGGGGAGGCATTTGGGCCCTGTTGGAGGGCTGTGGCCTCTGTGGGGGGAGCTGTTGCTCTGCAGGGAGGAGCTGTGTTCTCTGCAGAGGGGGGCTGTGGCCCTACGGGGTGGGGGGGCAGTCCATGTGCTGTGTGGGGGACTGCACCCTGTGGGGGGCAGGAGACCCACCCCTCCTGAGCAGGTCCCCCCACAGTCACCCCACACACCAACCTGCATCCCCCACATTCCTCCCTACCCATCCACACACACACCCATATCCCCCTACAACCCTTTCCACCCACCTCCTGAAAACACCACATCCTCCCATCACACACCCATTGTGTGATAAGAAAATCAAAAGCAAACATCAAAACACAGATATTTAGAATTTTTTTATGATGATGATAAGGACACTGGTAGGCTTCTAAACTGCTTTAACACTGTACATATAGCAATAAAACATTGGCCGACTGATCGATATCTCTCTCTCTCACACATATATATATATATATCTATACACACATGCACACACATATATATACACACACACACATATACATGTACACACACACACACGGGGGGTTGTATAGATATATATATATATAGTGAGAGAGAGAAAGAGTTGCCTTTTGTTCTGATTTTGGAAGAACATGAATTTTAGAGTATTTTAAATAGTGAATTTGGGATTTTGTCTAGTAGATGCCACCCATTGGTGCGCTGCCTGAAAAAATGCATGGATGAGTGAGAGGAATGCGGCCCCACAGTCCCCAGGCACCCTCCTGGCCAGAGCCTCCTTCTTGGTCATATATAGAGCCCACTCGGCCACAGCCAGGAGGAGGTTGACCAGAAGGTCTCAGGACTTGGTGGGGCTGCGGATGGAGTACTCAAAAATAAAAACGTGGGGGGTGAAGTTCAACCAGAACCTCAGGAGGAGGTTCTGGAAGTAGGCTGCAGCCTGGTGCACTCAAGTGTCATATGCACCAAGGTCTCCCTCTGCCCACAGAAGAGGCAGGAGCCTAGGGGTGTCTGTGAAGCTCACCACATACATGCCTATGGTGACGGTTCCATTGAGGAACCACCAGCTAAGGTCCCCAGTGGCTCGTGGGATGAGGGTGGAGTATAGGCTCAGCCACTGAGGTGCCGTAGCTACACCCTCGCCAAGCAGGTCCTGCCACTTGGTGTCTGGGCAAGATGCAAAGGCAGTATGATGGACTGTGTGGCATGTGAGCTTGTAGAGATGTTGGCAATGGACAATAGAAAAGTGGACTGGTTTGGTGTCCTCCAGCTGGCTCAGGTGGTGGAGCAGGGAGCACCACAAAGCCAGACAAGGTGCTGGCCCCACAACAAACTCCGGTGGGCTGGAGGACATGGGGTGGGGGGCAGGGACCGCCACCACACAGGAGCTAGTCAACAAAGGCAAGGGCGTTGGGAAGTAAGGCAGATTTCACCTCCTGGACCAGGCAGGAGGTCACACGTCATGGGAAGACCCATGTGTTGGGCTAGTGCAGAGGGGTCCACTCATGTCCACTTATCATAGTCCAGGAGGTCTCCGATACAGGTGACCCCACACAGGATCAACATCTGTCATAACCGGGGTGCCTCTCCTGTCTGTGTCTCCAGCTGGGGGTTCCACAGGAGTGGCTCGATGAGCAGGTTGGCACCCTAGGTGAGTGTTGCAAGGGATCTGGAGGTGGAGACCAGCCTCCAGGCCCAGGGGAGCTCCTGGTAGAACTCTGGTAGCCCTTGCAGGTCCTGCAGGAAGAAGTCCTGCAGGCCAATGAGCGGCCATTCATATCAGAGCCCCCAGAAGTGGTGGGGAAAGGCATGCTCCAGTTGGCTCCATGTGGCATGGCTACTGACACAGTATAGCAGTTGCTGCAGGGCCTAAAGATGGAATGCAGGCAAATCAGGCCCCGGCTGCCCTCCCACAAGGGGAGGCTCAGGGCCTCAATAGTGACTCAGTGCCATCCTGACCAGAAAAACTCCAGCACCCATCTCTGGAGCCCAGCCAGGATCTCGGGGGGCACAGGCAGGGTGTATAAGTGGTGCCAGATCATGGACAGGACCAGCTGGCTCAACACCAGTGCTCTCCCATGCAGGGAGAGACACCTCAGGAGTCCCACCTTTGCTTCCAGATGGTGCCAGTTCTATGGCAAGGAGGAATTTGTGGGCGACAGGTAGACCTCCCAGGTAGAGCAGCAAGCCTGCACTCCAGTGGATCTCGTGGAGCACAGGTAGGAGTGACCCCACCTGACACCCATCACCCACCGTCAGGCCAAAGCTCTTAACCCAGTTGACCCAGACAAAGGAGGCTGCCAAGTACAATGCCTGGCAGGCCTCCAACTGCACCAGTTGCCCGAGTCCTGAACTGTGAGGTGTACGTCATCAGTGTACGCTGACTGCTAGCTCCTGAAGCATCAACCCTCCCACCTGCCTCCACAGGAGGATGAGGAAGGGCTCCAAGGCCAAGGCATATAGCTGGCCTGACAGCAGGCAGCCTTGACGCATCCCTCGTTCGAGGGGGATGGGCTCTGTCAGGATCCAGTTGAGCTTGACCAAATACTCTGCAGAGGTGTACATCACCTGGGGTGGTGGTCCCTGCCTGAAGAGAGACTCCACATGAAGTGGGGACCTAAGCCAAAGGCCCATACTCACTCACAAGGGTTGAGGGTGCCAATGTAAGTGGCTGCCAGGCAGAAAAAAATCCACCAAATCCAGGTCCTTCGCAGGGGCGTACACATTCAGAAGGTTCAGGAGTAGACCCCTACACCTGGACCTGGAGGTGCAGCAGGTGGCCCGGCACTACCTCAGTGTCCTGGAGAACCTCTGGCTGCAGGCCTGGGAAGAACAGAATGGCCACCCCACAAGAGGTGGCTGAGATGTGACTATAAAAGACTGTCTTCCCATTCCAGCTGCAAGTTAGGCTCATCGGCTAGAGTTGCCAGGGTCTCCTGCAAGAATACTATGGGATACCACCTCCCCCAAAGAAAGGAGAGCACCCAGCATCTCTGGAGATCCTCCCTGCAGTCATGGACATTGAGGGTCATGATCTTAAATGGCTGGGGGGTAAAGTAGATGGTATGGCAGGAGCCTCACATGCCCCAATGCCTGGTGTGGGGCCCACTGGTTCACATAGCACCCTCCCATAAGCATAAAGGGCATCTACAAAACTCTGGGCCCGGCTGTAAATCCGAGTGCCTTCCCCTGCCAGCATCTTGGGCCCCTTGCCTTCCCCTGCCAGCATCCTTGCAGTGACAAGGACACTGTCAAAATCTCCCCAGAGGTCCAAGGCAAGCTTCACCTTGCTGGCAGATGACTGGGTGTACTCACGGTCAAGAAATGCAAGTAGCTCACCCCTGGGGATTACTGGAACCAAGAGGTCCATGAAGCCTGCCTGTTCTCAGTCATCCTCCTCCTGGTCCTGGGGCTTAGCAGGCTCCTTAGGTACTGTCTGAACCCCCGGTCCACTAAGACCTGGGACTATGGTTGGAATTGGGAGAGCTCTGCAGCCCGTTGGCACAGGGGTGGGGCTCCCTCACAAGATGGTAGGGTAGAGCTCAAGCCCTGGGGGCTCTGCGTGGGGTCCCTAACAAGACTGGCCTGTTGATCAGGCCATCTTGACCCCCTCTCATCTGGGACCATGGGGCAAGCTGGAAGTGAGGTTTTTCTGAGAGGGGGAAGGAAGAGATCCACCAGGCACTGAGGTGGCTTTAGTGTCTGTCCCAGGGTCCTGGGAAAGGGGACCTCCATCCTCAGGACTCACCAGAGTGAGCCTCAGGGCCCCTGTCTCCCCCAGATCATCAGAGGGGGAGGGCTCTGCTACCAGACCTTCATTTGAGTCAGCCTCAGCACCCATGGTTGCAGGGGGTAGGCCTTGGCCAGCAGAGTGAGGGGCTTCTTCAATGGGCTCCTGTTGAGGACTGTCCAGTAGCCCCAAAGCCTCCTCCACTGGGATAACCCATTTTATCTTTCCTGGGGATGGGGTGTTGGGCACAGCTGGAGAGGCCCCCACAAGCTGAGCCACTCCTTCCCCACATGTGGTGGTCTCGGAAGGGGGAGAGAATTCTTCCACTTCAGAGGGCTCCAGCTGTGTGCAGACCTTCCTCTTGGCTTTGCGCCTAGACAGGACCTGCACCCACTCAGCCATGGGGTGGTCCTCAGGTGGACAGGCTCTGGTAGGAGGTGGGGGTCAGGGGGTGGGGCAGTTACAGCAGGAGTAAAGCTAGGGGTAGGAGGGAGCCTGATCCCACTCTTCCCTTAGCTTCTGCCCCTCTCTCTGGGACTCTGCCAAACTTGGATGGGAAGTGGGATCCCCTGAGCTCATGGGGGGGCTGGGAGTTGTGGCTGGGGTGCCAGGAGGGCCTGACAGGGGAGAGGTGCCAGTAGCAGGGGCACTCCTCTCGCCAGTGGGACTCATGAATGGCTCATGGGGCATTCATGATGCAAGTGCCCCAGGGCACAGCACCAGAAGCACTGCAGGTCACCCAGCGTATAGAACATCCCCACCAGCGCCCCCTGAAAAGGAAGCAAAGGCACCCCTCAGGCTTCAGCCACACTCCTGCTGCCAGCTGAATCATGACCTAGTGACAGAATGAGCACATACGGTGGAGGCCACGGTCTCGATACCCCAATGAGGGGGCCACCACCAGGGAGATAACCCTCCCCAGGGTTTGGAGCTGGGGGAGAAGGCCCCAATTAGGGATATAGGGTGGGACGGAGCTGAGGACCAGGATGGTCCTCAGCTCTTCTAGGGGCTTGAGGGGGATGCATTCGCCCTCAACCATGAGCCCCCTCACTACCGCCTTTTGTGTGGTGGCCTTTGAGGCAAGAAAAAAGGCCCCTTGCGATGAAAGCAAGAGGCCGCCATGATCTTGGGGACCCCCACTACCCAAGCCAGGGCCTGCACCCAGGTCTCAAAGTCTAGGCTCTCCCACTTGGGTAGTTGGCACTTAACCCCATGCCTCTGGGTGAGTTCCAGGAAGGGAGCCTCATTGCCCAAGCTAGAAGGGTAGGCAGTAGATGGTCCAAGCCCCGTGGCTTTGGGTTTCCGCACAGCCACCTGCACATAGGTGTGGTTCCCTTGCTGAGAGGTTGCTTTGGTAGGAGCAGAGCTAGGGCCAGGGATAGGCTGAGTGGGTGTGCTGGCTGGTGCAGCACACCTGGTCACCTCAGGCCCTGGTGGTCTAGGCTTGGGAGACAGGCCCTTTTCCCTTCCCACTCCCAGCTGTGGAGGAGGCTAAAAAGGAGCTTTTCCCACTGCCCTTGCCCTGGGTCCCTGATGGTGGGGGAGGGGGCTTGGGAACTCCTTCAGGGGGGCCTGGCCCTTCTGGCTCCCTGCTGGAGTCCCACCTACCCCCACAGCAGAGGTCTCAGGCTTCTCTACCCAACAAAGGAGGTTGGTTGGACTCTGGGGTGGGGGCTGCAGGGTTATGCACCCCCTTGGGGGCTTGGCTGGGATCTGCCGCCATAGTGAGGGCTGCAGGAAGTTCTGTGGGGGCATCTGTCCCTCCAGACAGTTCCTGCCCTGCCATGGTGTTACATAACAGAGAGAGAAGCAATGAGGAAAAACAAAAAATACAGCTGGGCTAGTGAATCCAATAAGGGTAGGCTGAAGCTGTGGGAGAATGGGTGGGGGGGACAGAAATGGGGCTGAAACTCACTGAGCTACAGCCCCACAGGAAACCAGGAAGGCTATGCCTGGGGAAGTGGCAGGAGGGGACACACACACACACAAGAGTTGGGGAGACTCGAGCTGCCTTACTCAGGCAAACAACAAACACCAGGGCAAGGGGAGTGGACCACAGGACTTGCCACAGAAGGGTAAAACAGACAGGGGAGCCTGCTGAGGCAGGTGTAAAGGATGGCTGGAGTAGTGGAGGGGTTTTGTTTCATGAAGCTCAGTCCAGGAACTCCTCAGGCCTCCAGCCAGGCACTCAGCAGCAGTGCAGTAGGCAAGAAACAAGGCACAGGATCAGATGCAGTGAGGCAGCTTTGAGGGAGTGCTGGAACAAACAGTCAGTTAGGAAGGTAATCCAGTGCAGGTACAGTGCAGGGTGGTCAAAGGTGGCATGGCAAGGAAATCCTCCCCCCCCTCCTTAGAGGGGGCAGCAGCCTTCCAAATGGCAGCAGCAGTGGTATCAGCTGTCCAGGTCAGTCACTCAAGGTGTGCTTTGGGTAAAGGTGAAAGTGAAGGTGACGTAGGGGGTGGCCTGTAGAACAGCTGGGGCAGGCAAGGCACCTTTAGACTCCAGCAGTGATGGTGGGGGGGGAGGGGCCCACAGGCAGCATAGGCCCTCCCTCTGGGCTTTCCCCTGACCATGGTTTAGTGGCAGGCTGGGCAGCAGGCCAGAACAGGAGTGCAGAAGCTGGGGTGCAGTGCAGTGTGGTGCTCTCCCCCGAGGGGTGGGCAGCAGTGTGTGGTATGCAGCAGAGGACACTGCCCCCCATGGAGGGGGTGGCAACACCAGCAGCCCAAAACAGGAAGGGGTGCAGTCAGCTTCCCCACAAAAGCTTCTGAGAGCAAACCAGCAACAGCTTGCAGCAGCAGTAGCCACAGGCAGGAAGGGGCATGGCCATCTTCTCCCCAGAAGCTCCTGAGAGCTAGCTTTCAGCAGCAGTTATCAGCAGCAGCCTGGGACAGAAAGGGGTGTGGCCAGCTTCCCTCCAGAGGCTCCTCCCCCGAAGCTCCTGAGAGCAAGGAGCCCTGATCTGCCAGGACAGGTTTTTATACTGCTGAAGCCATCACAGAGCAGGTTTTTTATACTGCTGGGGCCAGGACAGTTGCTGGACCCAGGTTCTAGCTCCTCCTGGCTGCAGATCTGGGAGGAGCTGGGCAGGGTTATTTTGCCCCTAGTGGCCCAACTTGCCCCACACCGAAGTGCATGTCCGGGCATATGTGCTGAGGGAAAAATCCCCAGCTCAAATTTGTGCTGCTCCTATTTGAGCTGTTGCAGGTGCACATGCCTGCATCTGTGGATGCACCCACTGGGTCTGGAGAAGAGAAGACTGAGGGGGTATTTAATAGCAGCCTTTAACTACCAGAAGGGTGATTCCAAAGAGGATGAAGCTAGACTGTTCTCAGTGGTGGCAGGTGACAGAGCAAGGAACAACAGTTTCAAGTTACAGCAAGGTAAGTTTAGGTTAGATATCAGGAAAAACTCTCTCACTAGGAGAGTGGTGAAGCACTGGAACAGGTTACTAGAGAGGTGGTAGAATCCCCATCCTCAGAAATTTTTACAGCCCATCTCAACAAAGCCCTGGCTGGAGTGGTTTAGCTGGGGATGGTCCTGCTCTGAGCATGGGGTTGGCCTAGATGACCTCCTGAGGTCCCTTCCAACCCTAATTTTCTCTGATTGTCTGATTCTGCCAAATTTAGTAATTTGAAATCTTTACATAAATCAAATGACATATCTTAATGATATGACAAAAAGCATACTTCAGCTGTAGTATACTGAAAGCAATTAAGCTAGATTTTATGCTTTGGGGGATAGTTTCAGGAAGAAACAGCAAAAAATGCTTGGAAGCTGAAGCTCACCTTATAAGACCAAAAGGTACCAGCAAATACTGCAGATTGGCCTATAGCACAAAGGCTAGAAGTCCAATTAAGCAGAGAGCATGGTTTGCATCAGGAACTTTGGGAACCAACCTTCCTTGTTGCAATTCTTGTGACTTCACTAGTACATTAAAAGTCATTCTGCAAACTACAGAACATCTGTATGTTTTGTATTTTCAACAGAAAGGAAAAGACAGTTTCAGCTTGCTCTCTGATATATCTAACCCCACAAACACTTGAATTAAAGAGAAGCCTAAAGAAGTTAGGTGACAACCCAAACTGAATCACAAGTCCCTGAAGTCTCTTTGAAAGTCGTAGCCGCAGTTGTTAAAGGCAATAAATACCATTATAAATATCAGTAGTGGGAGGAAAAAGGAGCAAATCACAAATTAAACTCTAGTTACTAATGCAATGGAAAGAATCAGTGTTAGCTGACTTACTGTCTTATATTCAGCATCTGAAAAGGACTGCAAGCATTTCTTTGAGAACTAACTCCAATTAATAACTTCCCAAACAATGTGTAGTTGCGCCATCTGGTGTCTCCCAGGAATATTATTCTCAGGTCTGACCGGAAAGCAAGAATTTTGTTTCAGAAGTTGTTTTATTAATTCTGTATTGGAATAAACCAAGACCTTTGAGAATCTGTTATTAAAAGCGTAAGACAGCCCCACCTTAATAGGGGAGCAGTCCATACTCCCCTGGGATACAGCAGAGCAGGGACCTGAATCTGCACCTCTCCCTTCCAGGCAAGTGTCCTACACACCTGACTCTCTTCAATCTAAGACCCATGGAATATTTATTTAAACAAAGGGGAAAGGTTCTGAGTGGGGAAAAAGCAACACAACCTGAATCTTTAGCCCAGTGATTACAACAGTGCACGATTCAGAGGATAGACTTTTAAACCTGGATCTCCCACATCCCAGGTAAATGTCCTAACTTCTGTGCTACTGGCAGTCCTGGGATGGAGGTTGTCTCTTTTTTGCCTCCCTTTTCCCCCCCAAATTTTTTTTTTTGACCCAAAGAAATCTTCCCAACCAAAGCATTGTCAACATCTATATGGTTCTGTGAAAAGTTTTATTTTAACAGATTGGTATTGCCATTGAAAAAAGCTTTCAAACAATTTCTAACCAGTTCCAGTTAAGACTCCCCTATTCATGCTACCTCAGACACACAGTACCTTTAGTTTTGCAAGCTGGCATCTCACAGTCATGCAAAATTGAACTAAGAGTCCTTTCCCCTCCTCAGCCCTTCAAATATCATACTTTCCCACCTGGTGCAGTTCATTCAGCTCTTTTTTGACATGCCATATAGAAAGAATACAAAAAGAGATCCCCACTGCTGCACAGGCCAAAGGGCAGCAAGACTATCACTGCAAACCTCCTAAGGTGCGAAGTAACAAAACTTATGTGCTTTCTTGCACAGAGGAGGGAGGGAGAAGTATCTTGTCATCATACCTGTAGTGATGAGCATTAAATCTATGTAGTCCATTACCCTTGACTTAATGTTGCATTTATGTTAGAGAGATTGTGTTTTGGGTTTTTTCAGTTTCATTTTTCATTTTAAAGAAAAAAAATCAAGCTGTTAAGCTTCCAAAACTTAATGTTCAGAGCTTTTCAGCCCGACAGCTCAAATATAAACCTTCTTAATTAAGGTCTCCTTGGGTTCATATGTCTCAAACAGCAGACTTACTCAGACAACTGCTAACCCTGCACTGCCTGAAATCTTTGAGGGCCATCTCAAATTTTAAATTGCCTCAAATCCAACCCATTCCAAGTCTTTAACTTTCTGAGTTGTTCCAGCTTGTTAAATTAATGAAAAATAAAGTAATTTCCTTCAAAACAAGTTTATTCCTTTAGATCTTAATCTGATATATCACGCAGGCTCAGAGCCTAATCCCAGTACGCAAGGCAGATCATTTATGCTTGCAGAGTTGCACTGAAGTCAAAAGCACAGGCTCAGATCAAGGCTACATTCAATACTGCTGAAATTGAGTTACCTGCAAGTAAATCTGATCAGTATAAAACTCAGCTGGTATTGTTCAATACTTCCCATCAAAGAGCACTGTTTACAGCTGCCTATAACTTGGACAAAATGTTAATAAATTTGGGCTGAATTGTACTGTTTGGAAATACAAGCTGTTAGGCTCCTTGCAGATGTTTTAGAAAAGGCAAAAAAAATGCACTTACAGCAAGAAGCAGCAGGTTAGTTTGACCTGGCTCTGCAGCACTTCAGTGGGGCTCTTTGACACTTTTAGCTAAAGCTGATTCAATCAGCTATTAGATAAAAACACCAAAAAAGCCCCACTAAAGCATCCAAACTATACAGACATCACGCAAGTTGGGTCCAACTGAGGCACTGCCTCTTCTAGGTAGTGCAGGGATTGGTGCAGGAATGCGTAGTTTAAAGTAAAGTACCATTTTGGGTTTTTTTTAATGTTTGCAAGCATCCCTCATTTTCACTTTTTAGATTACAGAAAAATATTAAAGCAATTCCTTTGTTGGAAAGAATTCAGAAGGACCACAACAGATCAGAATGCTTTTAAAACTACAAATTCCTATTTTAAATCTCTAGGTTCATCTTGCGTGTCATGCTTGCACGCTTAACATTGTGTGGCATCCTCAAAAAGGTCTCAAGGCACCCTTGGTGAGAATCATTGCCATAGAGGCACCAATGAGGTTCTAATACTCTCACTGTTGACATTTAGGAAGATAGGCTTTTGTGATAGGGCAATGGGATTTGTCAGTCCCAATAAAATCCCCTGAGTTATAAGGCTTTTAAACAACTGTATGTAGCTTGGCATGCTTTGTAGTTTCACAGCTCTGAAACATCCATCTTCACTGAGCATGCTCAAGACTCTGACATCACGTAGCTGTAACCAAACTGGATGTGTCTTCACCCCACAGAACATGATCCTCTCAGCCATGAACATAGGCAGACTTTAATGCTACTTTTTACCCATAACTGATAGCAGGACACCTTGTCTCCTCTGAATGCTCTCTGACACCCTGCCTAGACAGCACCCAGGCAGGGTAGAAGAGGAAACTGAATGTCGAACATAAAGGGGATAAGTGCAGGAGAGGAAATATATTATAACAAGGAGCCTGGCAGGACTTCAGTAGGATGGGGAACTATAAAGAGAACCTGGGATAGGGAGGATAGTTTAATCCATACTGGGCATGATTCAGCTTGGGGCCAGGAGACTGACATGAGAAGCCTGATGATAAGACTGGCACAGGCTAAGTGAGGAAAATAAGACTGAGACAAAATACCACGGATATGGAGAAGTCCAAACTGGGCAGATTTGAAATGGATGGAGCAGAAGGCATCAATCTTGGTGGGAACCAACAGAAAAGACTTTGTCAACGTTAGCAGGTTAAGGGCCTTGAATGGAACCAATATGCCCAAATCTCAGCATTCCTCTGCCATCCACAAATATGCATTGAACCCAATGGCCAAGTCTTCCATCTCCTTCTAATGTGCAGACCAATAACTTTTATTACTGTTCAAATGACAGAGGTCTGGGCAGGCTAATTTAATTCCTGAGATAAGTTAACTAATTTCACTGGAGTTAAGGCAAGAAAAAATATAACTCCTTATGTTCTTACCTCTGTAGCAAGAGAAGGATGAATTCACCAGGATATTCCAAAAGCTTCATATGTGATTGGCATCTTAGTCATAGCCAGTAAGTTTACTTCTCCACTCTGATTATTTTTAGTACAGGTCATTGCTACTGATCGTATGCATCATGTGGTGTGACAGTGAGGAAGTTGGTTTTTAAATTAACCTAACACTCTAGTAGACTCTCTAATGTTATTGAATATTTTTTAGACAAAATTAATTTACTAAGTGGTGTGCTTCTCAACAGATTTATGAGATTGTGAACAGCTTCAATCAGGTAACTAAATTAGTGTGGAATGAAGAGCTTTCCATTTAGAAATAAGGTCATGTTCAGCACTGAGGACTCATTCCCCACCAGCTCCCTCCCCCACTTTAGAATTTCCTTCTAGTTTTTCACATACTACTGGACACCTCTTTATTACCATAGTAAAAAAGCTATTTTCCAGATTCATCATTTGGTTGCAATATACCATTTTTGCAGGCCCCAAAATGCTAAGCCAGCTTACTCCATTTCTTGGCTGTTTTTTTTTTAAACTGTTGAGCCCACTCTGAGGTTGGGACTGAATCAATAGTTGTTCTGGCAGTGACCACCCCCTACTGTGATGTCAGTCAATGTGAAAGAACTCCTATATCAGCCACCACAACTTTAGGAGTGCACCATGCTTTCTCTGTCAGTTGTTTCAACAGGGAACAAGGACAAGGAGGAAACAAGCAGTGTTTTGAAGAACACCATCCTGCAAGGGAATCTGTCTTCAGATTCTAAAAATCAACCACTGCAATGGTGTTCACTTGAACTTCTCATTACTTCTCGATACAGCTATTGCTGTAACACACCCTTTTCCATCACTAGATAGTAATACCACTGCCCCTCATGTTGTATTTCCTAGGCACAGCAATCCACACATCTCTGACTATATTTTAATTTCCATACCTAGGAAGCTACAATAGTTCAGAGCACAGAATCTTCTCCACTCACCCTTACAGGCTGCTGAGAGCACATCACTTTAATTCCCTGAATGTGCTAACAACCCCCAGGGAACACAAAATCAAAGTCAAGGTTTTCAGTTCTCATCCACAAAATGCTTCCACACTCATAGGATCAATGCTTGTGACCAACTGAATCTCTGAAATCACATTTCCTCACAAGAGCTAAATTCCACTAAACTAGAACAACACAACTGTCAGCCCCAGAAAAGCAACTTATCCATGCAAGTGACAGGTACCAGAAAAGTACCAGGTTTCACCAGAGCCACTGGAACAAAAAAAATTGCTGATTCAAAAGGTGTTGCCTGTTGAATCAGCTGGATAAGCAAAGGGCACATTGTCAGAGCTACATAAGGACTGTTAAGAGGAAAAGAAGGATTGTGATCTTGAGATCAGAGGTGAGCATGTCTTTTAAAGCAGGGTTTCTCAACCAGTGGGACGCGAAGGTCCTCTAGGTGGGACTCGGATCATGGCAGCGAAACCAGAATTGCCACAGCGGACTTCCGGTTTTGCTTGTGCATGCTTCAGTCAGCCGCTGGGATACCCCCTGCTCTTCGACTGGCCTCTGGGACCCTTCCCGCCACTCATCAACCAGTGGGATCAGGATTTTTTTACCTTACCTAGGTGGGGCATAAGGCGCAAAAAGTTGAGAACTGCTATTTTAAAGCACCACTGAATAAGTCTTAGAATTGGAAATTAGTGAAGACCTCTGTTGAGAAGGATGAACTCTCTCTGAAACGTGAGTTCTGCAGGGTCAACAGGAATAAAGAGTATCAAAAATTGATTGTTTTTTTATCACTGAGTTCAGTTGATTCTGTGAAAATCTGGAACCCAATGCTTTACATAAAAGGGAGCTATGTGGAACCAAAGAAATGATGGCTTTAGGGTCAGCCAGCTCTAGAGCAGGAAAATACTTTGCATTTAAAATCATGGTCACAGTTCATGGCCAATCCTAATAGGGAGCCAAAAGCCAACCCACAATGAACCCATGTGTTATTATAGGTGTTAGAGACATCCCACAACAGTCCTTAAAGTATGGTAGTTAAAACATAATAGCTAACTTCTTTAATTGACGTATTTTTCCTACAACCCCTACGGCACGCTTATGCTAGGACTAAGAAAGCCAAGGTATACTCCATGTCCCATTTATCAGAAGAGCTCAGCCCTCTCCATACCCCATCCCAAGCACTGGAGTTAATATTCAGAGCAGCTATGAATGAAACACTGGAGCAAAGAATAGATCAGCCTTGTTCTGCACAACCAATGCATTAACTGCTACTCGTGGGTGTCTCATGAGACAAGAGCAGATGTATCCCCTCCCCACTCTTCAGCATCATTGAGCAGCTCACATCACTATCATTTTTCATGACTGAAAATCATTCATCTCCTCCATGAAAGAAATAACGGTGGCAGGGGGAAGGAGCCAATTCAA
Organism: Crocodylus porosus; assembly: GCF_001723895.1. Taxonomy (NCBI): domain Eukaryota; kingdom Metazoa; phylum Chordata; order Crocodylia; family Crocodylidae; genus Crocodylus; species Crocodylus porosus. The sequence continues at coordinate 6,693,788 of NW_017728914.1, forward strand.
CAGGGAACAGCACTGGAGGGAGTCAGGAGCCACCTGGAGCAACCTGGTGGGGCAACTGAGGGAAGAGGGCCCAGTGACAGCTCGCACCTGGGGTATGCATGATTTTTTTTTTTTGTGGCAGGGAGTGTTACTGGTAACATCATCACCAATTTTGTGCCTGCTTTGATAACAGACTACCTCTCCTCCATCAACCCTACCACCTCTTTGGTAGCAATGCCTAAGCTGCTACTCCCTCTGAGTTACACAGACACCAGCAGACAAGCAGCTCACCTTCCAGCTCAGCACCTTTCCACCAGCCTCACCTTCCATCTCAGCACCTTTCCACCAGCCTCCCCCTCTCTTTTCCTCCCCCCCCACTCCATCCAACAGTGTTGGAAGGACTCAGTGCCAGGGAAGACTGGGGCCCAGCTAGGCATAGAGAAAGTTTGGACAAACCTTAAGAGATATCAGGCACTCACTACCACTTTAAGACTAAATAAAGACAATAGATCTGGGCTGCATTCAGCATTGCTCTATTAGCCCAGTCTCCTCTGTATGTGCAGCAGCCGAGAACAGAAAGGGCCTGGGTGTTACTGATGCAATACATAATATGGCAGCAGAAGGGGAGTGCTACCACCTCCAAATGAGAATGGGAGATTGAGGTAGGTCCCTGGCAGATTTTAATGAAATTGAGGAATGGGATAGGAATGTTATCCTGAATCCCTGCAAAATCACACTTCTTGCCATACCACACGTGGCAGGATGTGTGATTTTGGGTATCTGGGATAAAATCTGCCATATCCTGTTCACATAACAGGCAGGATAGCCTGTGCACATGTTCAAAGGGTGCAGTGGGAAGCAGGGTTCCCATTTCTGTGCTTCCTACAGCAACCCATGTCTGAAGGCTGAAAGGGCTCCCATATGTGGTAGAAGGGGGGGCGCTAAAAGGGGCTTAGCCCCCCCAAACGTGGGGCAGCAGTAGGGTTGCAAGGCAGCCCAGCCAAGGAATTCCAGCTCAACAGGGCTGGGGAGAGAGTGGGATCAGGGCTGGGACTAGGGGTGGGCAGGCACTGCACAGCCATTAAGCTGCAGGACTAAGCTGCAAGCAGCTTGTCATGGGGATGTGGCTCCTGCTGCTACTCACACACCAGGAGGCACGGGAGGTGTGTGCCCCCAGATCTGCATGGGCAAAGCAGGATGCTGCAGTGGGCTGGGGCCAGGGCTATGCTGGGCTGTTCCTGGCGTGGGGGCCAGGCTGTGAAGAGCCCAGGGCAGCCTCCACCCCAGCCCACAGTGGCACCCTGTCCTGTGCTGTGCTGTCCTGCCCCGCTCAGATCTGGGGGCAAGCACCCCCCCCATGCACTCCCAGGACACACGTGCAGTGGTGGGAGCTGTCACCACCTCATCACACTCCCTGGAGAGCAACAACTCAAGGTGGGAGGGTCTCCCGGGCTCTGTTCCCCCCAGCCTGGAGGCACTGCTGAAGCTGGCTTTGCTTTGGCCCCTGGCTCTGGGCCCCCTGGGCGGTGCCAGGCCTGGGCCAGCAGATTCATTGGTGCGGGGGGCACCAGCGCTACGCAATGACCCCAGACACAGGGGAAGGGGCAGCCACACCAGCATAGCAGGCCCCAGCCCTGGCCTCAATTCTGGGTCTGGCTCAGTTTCACTCCCTCCCAGTCCCAGCCCCACTCCCTCCTCCCCACACTTTCCTATGTGCTCAGCCCCACCCCCAATTTTTTTTTCTCCCTCTGCCTATGTGGGCTCCCCACATTTCAATTCCCCCATCCACAGATGTCAGTGCCATGGACTCAAGGCATGGCCAGCTGGAGATCGGGAATGTCCCCATCTCATTCCATGCCAGATGGTCAGCTTAAAGCCCGATCATGCAGTCAGCATGCAATCAGCATCAAGCTGCATGGTAGGACTTGACTCTGCCACACACCCGGTTTAAGATGCAGTAGGAACATATGGGCTAAGTTAATAGAAATGTTGCCAGCGGGTAGAGGGAAGTGATCATTCCCCTCTATTCACCACTGGTGAGGCCACATCTGGAGTAGTGTCCAGTTTTGAATGCCCTCCCCCCGCCCACTACAGAAAGGATGTGGACAAATTGGTTAGGGAGCATAGGCACATGACTTATGAGAAGCCAATGGAACCGGATTTATTTAGTCTGGAGAAGAAAAGACAGAGGGAATTTAATAGCAGCTTTCAACTACCTGAAGGCGGGGGGTTCCAAAGAGGATGGAGCTGGACTGTTCTCAGTGGTGGCAGATGACAGAATAGGGAACAATGGTCTCAACTTCTCTCTCACTAGGACGGTAATAAAGCACTGGAACAGGTTACCCAGAAAGGTGGTAGAACCTCCAGCCTGGGAGGTTTTTAAGATCCAGCTAGACAAAGCCTTGGGGTGGGACAATTTAGTTGCATTTGGTCCTGCTTTGAGCATGGGATTGGACTAGATGATCTCCTAAGTCCCTGCCAACCCTAATTTTCTATGATTCTATGAAACCAGACCTAAAAGTGTGCATCTATACATAGGTTTTAGGTTAAAAATTCTGCCCTAACACAGTTTGGCCATCATCTTTTAAATTCATGTTCAGTTCTCCTGCCATATGCAACTCTTTCTTCCCCTCTTAAAAGATAACTGTGCTCAGATATCACACCCCCTACCTTCTTATGAAGCATCCATCTAATTCCAGTCTAACTGCAATTACTCCATTCCAACACATTTGTTAAAAATAATAGCTCAACATCCACAGCCTTGCTCAATGTGCCAGTAACACACAGGTGCATTATACATGTCAGCAAAGGAAGTACAGTTCTTGAATGGAAGTAGGACTTTCCAATCTTTTTGTTTGAGGGAAAGGAATTCTCCTTTTACAAATGAGCACCCATTTAAAATTGGTTCTACTGACATTTCTTTAAAATGGTTTCTGTGCAAATTACTAATCACTGGCTTTTTGTGTCGCTGGAAAGTTAAAACTCACTAGACAACAAGAGAAGAGCCTTTTTTGACTGTAGTCACCTGATGGAATAGGAATTCAGAAATGTGACAGGCAGAACACTAAAGCATGATGTTTTGGGGGGAGGAAAAAGTTAACATTCTTTACTGGTACACCACAGAGACAGCATCATATCTCTGTAACATCTAAATGTGAAGATGATATTGTGGAGAAAAAACCAAGATGCAGACAACCAAACTTACATGCAAGAAAGCTGCCATCTGTGTGATAGTTCTTAATCATGGCAGAGATTAATTAGATTTTTCAAGACATGGCATTTTGACAAGCTCATTTGACAGCAATGTAGAAGGCATATTTCATTAGATCTTCCCAGACAATGCTGCTTTATCAGCGCAAACCTATGGCCACAGCCAGACAAGCATGAATGTACAGTATGTGGAAGCAGCACTGGACCCACCATTTGCACTTGTGCCCCCCACCCCACAAGTCCCAGGAGCTGCTTGTCCCCTACATTTCCCTGCCCCCACTGTCATCCCAGTACTGCCTACCCCCACACTCAAGCACAGGGCATTGCCCCAAGCCAGTACCACCAAGCTGGGCAGTGATCCCAAGCTCCATGCACTGGGAGCTGTCCCCCATTCCCAAACAGCTCCCCCCACTCCCAATCCCAGGCCTGACCACCATGCCTCCTGCCAGCCAGGGCTAGCACTAGGGAACCTAAAGCTCCCCAAGACTGCTAAACAAGGGCGGAGGTAGAAGGGTGAGGAGCAGCCCTGGGCTAAACTGCTGTCATAGGGCACATCCAGACATGTGTAGTCATGCGGTACGTGGCTACTGCACAGGCCAGTGTTCTGTGCTGCAAGGGCACACTGCCCAAGCGTGCGCTGCTCTGGTTTTCCCCCCCCGTGGATATCCAGGGGTAAAAAAAAGTGGGGGAAAAAAAACAAACCAAGCAGCACACGCTGCTAAGCAGAGCTGGACTGAGTGGAGCTGCGCTGCAGCTGCTGGCCAGCTCCACCTGGCAGGATCACCATGACTGCAGCCCTGGGAGAGCCCCTGGATCTGAGGTGCTGGCCCCAGACTCCCCTACTGCCCCAGGGACAACTTGCCACACACCAAAGCGCATGTGGCACAGGCACTCCAAGGGGACAAGTAGCTGCACTATAAGCTTCTACTTGTCCCCAGGAAACCAAATGTTCATGCACATCTAGACATGCCCACTGGAAAAAAAAAAAAATCTGCTCCCAACAGGGGCACAGGTGTAGATGTGTGCCCAGAAACACTGAAATAAGCCTGAATTTTGTTTACAGAAAAAATTCAGGCATATTAATTGCACATGCCCACTGAGAACAAAACATAGGAACTCCCATCATATTAGTGTGATTTTTTTTAATTGTTTGAATGCTGCTGCAGAATTTTCT
>NW_017728914.1:6698610-6712246 GCF_001723895.1 Crocodylus porosus
TCGTTTTTTCTTATATTTCAATAAACCTGAATAGCCTTCTTTTGATTGGTTTACAATATGCTAGAAGAGGAAGTGTCGTATTTTTTTGGTCCTCAGGGGCTAGGGGAGTAGGATGAAGGGCTGTGCTTGAGTAGGAAGCAAGGACACCACTGATTGCTAGCCCACTTCAGGTTTAAAGTGCACTTAGATAATCTGTTATGTGCCTATTCCCTCATAAACATCTTTTTGTTGATCAAACAGAAGGGCCAGAAACTAAAAGGAAGTGGCAGATTCAAGTATTTGATGAAAACTTTGGAAACTCTTCAGTTTCTTGTCCTTGTTAGTCCATCATAAGGGCCAAGGAGCTTCATCTAATTAAGTTTACCACTAACCTTTTAAGCAGCTGACAAACATGAGGAAAAACAAAAACGAAAAAAGTGTTTTCTTTACCAGAAGAGGCATCGTGTCAGTTTGACCCAGACTTGCCCAACATCTGCATAATTGCAGAGCCTCTTCCAGTCAATCTGAGGCTGGGGGGGGGGGGGGCAGGCTGCTGAGCACATATGCACATGCACCCCCTTCCCCCCACCCAGCACATCAGTCTGTAGGGAAGGGGTGGGGGCCACATTGAGGCTCCCACACCGAGGGACAAAATGCAGCACAGGCAGGAGTGGGGGATAAGGTGAGTGGGGCCCTAGGTGGGTTGGGTAGTGGGAGGATTGAGTCCAAGAGGGCTTGCTGAGGGCCACAGCAGGCTCCTAGGGGGCATGGACACCGCCCCCCAAACACCATCCGTGTGCAGGGCAGAGGCAACAGCTGCTGCTGGGTGCTGCGCTTTGCGCACAGAGCCACACTGCAGCAGTCTTGGAAGGGACGCAATGCCAAGGGGCATAACTCAACCCAGCAGCAGGACACACATAGCACTGAACTGCTCTCAGCACAGCTGCAACAGGGCTCAACATGCAAAGCACAGCAGCAGCCACCTCTTCCCCACAAAGATTGGAGCAGCACAGGCAGCTGCAGCAGGGGTGAGGAAGAGCATGCATGCAGCAGTGATGGAGGGAGCAGGGCTGGGGCAGACATTGCCCAGCTTAAAGGGGCAGGGGGGCACAGGATGGAGCCATGAGCAGCTTGTCTGAGAGATGCATGCACCCTAGAAGGGCATGGGGGGGCATGTGCCCCTAAATCTGTGCAGGGCAGGCTGCCACTGTGGGGTGGGTCCAGGGCTGTGCCAGGCTCTTCCTGGCAAGTGAGGGGGTGCCTCCAGCCACCTGAAAATTTGCCATAGGCCCCCAGCCCTGTCACCTGCCCCAAGAACAGCACAGCTCACACAGATCCCAGGCACGCAGCTCCCATGCCTTCACAGGCAGTGTCATGGAGTGCAAAGCATTCTGGGCGACAAGCCATCCGCAGCTCCATTCTGCATCTTGCCCCACAGGGGTGGGGGGGGGGAGGAGGAGGAAAGACTGAGGCCCCAGTGGTAGGAAGGAGCAGGGCACAGACAGAAGCAGGGACTGGGATGAGTGGGTCCTGGACCAGGTAGGTGGTGGGGCAAGCAGAGGCCTGGGGGCATATGTGTCCCCCCCCCCAAATCTGTGTGGGGCAGAGATGGCTGCAGCCAAGCACTGTGCAGCTACACATGGCATCACACAGCTCTTGGGGCAGCAGGGTTCAAAGCACAGCATGTAGCAGCAGCCACCTCTGCCACAGACTGGGGGGCACATACCCCTCAGGCCTCCACTTATCCCACCATTCAGCCCAGCCATGGCCCCATCTCTCACCCCTGTCCCTGCTCCTTCCTATGCCCCACTCCTTCAGTTCTGGGGCTTCAGTCTGCCCCTACCCCATTTTCTCTTCCCCTTCCCCCACAGACTTACCTCCTGGGCCAGAGCAGGGGGTGGCACCCAGTAGATCCTGGGGGTTTTTTTAATTAAAAAATGATCTCCTACTTTAAAAGGTTGGAGACCACTGTCAGCTAGTAGAAAAAGAGCCAAAAAGCTCCACTGAAGGATGCAATCTATATGGACATTGGACAAACCAGGCCAAACTGATGCGATGCCTCTTGTGGGTATGCGCCGAGATGAAAGTAAAGCGCTGCTTTGTTTTCTTTTCACATCTGTAAGCAGCCACAGATACTTTAACTGCCTTGCATCCCTCATTTAGCTCAGTATCAGTGAATAGCCAGCCCTATACAGCGAGTGAAGTTACTTGTAGTGCATTCAGTTGTCCCAGAAGCTGTTTTAGAAACTTACAAACTGTGCGTCATTTGTCCAAAGGAGGATTATTATCCCAGCTGTTGAAGGACTTGGACATCTAATGTTTGGAATAAAAGCTGTGATTTGATAGAGAACCTGCGCTAGGACTGGCACCCCTCTTTACCAGTAGCATGATTGTAAAAAACTTTTGAAAATTCTTAGCTCCAAAATGCTAGACAGACTCCCCTTGAAGAGAACTGGCACTTTTTTACTGCAGACCACAAAACACGGAGAAATCAAAATGCTCACTGGAGTTAACAAGTCTGGGACAGCCTCCAAAGAAAGAATACAGTTATTAAGGGGATCAATAGAAATGACCACTACACTAACTCCTTACAGTCTAATCCACAATTTTCCTCAGGAGCTACTTCTGTAGCTGCTTAAGAATGATCAGTATCTGTTTAAATGTTTAACAGTATATAGTGCAAGAGAGAGAAAACCATCAGCTCCAAACACAAATTGCTCCAAAAATACAGACTGGCCTAATTTCAAAAAAATATAATCAAAGATTGATGCCGATATGCATGTTGAACAAATTTTGCAAACCCTGTGAGAACTTCAGCTCCTGCAATCTTTTAAGTCAGTATTCAGGCAACTCCTACTTTAAAAAAACCCTCATCTCACACATGATACTACTTTATCAAAATACTAAATTTTATTTTCACATGTACATTTAGTCGCCCCACCGTTTCCATTTGTCTGACCACCACCACACTACTATGCCTTATCAAAACATTCCGTACATATTTGACGTTAAGCAAAGGGTGGAGTTCCATCTTTGAAAACTAAACAGGCATTTTGGACAACACATTCTTGGCAAAGTATTCTGGACGACATTTATCAGACACCGTAGGGAAAGTTCTTTCAGCATTTGTTAAAAAGGACAGCCAAATAATGGTTACAGAAATAAGACTGCAGATTTTAATGAGCTGTTTAAACTGTTTTCTTTTCTTACAGAGTCTGCCTCCACTGCCAGAGAGCTTGAATGACCTGAAAATATATGCAAAAAGAGATTAGAAATTGTAGTTAAGAACTGCAGTTACCTGTTCACAGTTTGATACGATTTAAATTAGTAGCTAAAAATCAGTCTAGAACAGGGGTGTGGCCAGTTACTCACCCTGGGACCCACATCTGGTCCTTCACTGAAGGTCAAGAGCTGCAGAGCTCCGCCCACTTCTCCAGTTAAACATTCAGGAGCCAGGGACTGGTTGCAGGATCAGGCCCCTGCTACTGCAGCACCGAGCCGCTCTGACTTTTCCTGTGGGGAGTTCACGCCCCAGGCTAACCAGCACAGCTGCAGGCCCAGCTCCAGTAGCCCCAGAGCGGAGAAGTGGGGGGGGCTTTGACTCCAGGAAGTTGCAAGTACAGTGCCGGCAACATGCATGCAGCTCATGAGCTGCAGTTTGGTGCCCGCTGGTCGAGAACTTTAGTTTTTTTTTTTTAAGTATTTTTCCTCTTTTAGAAAGGACAGAACTTCTCATTTAAATATCATACAAAAAATCCTTTCCCATAGGATGCTGAGCCTAAAACATGCCTTTTGTTAAATCAGATACAACTTTCCCCAAGGATTCAAAATACAAGTGACACTTAAACCATTAAAGTTTTAAGAACTACATTTTTTAGTGTACATTAAGAATTTAGTCAGGGTAAGCAAAAGGAAGGGTGTGGACCCGTCAGAACACTGGCTGAACTCTGCCTGCCTGCCCTGACTTATGTCAGATTAACTTCGGTAGCCGAGGCTAACTGCTTTTAAACATTTTCTTTCAAACATTTTGTCTGTATCAGATTAGCTCTGAACCACTGAAGGAAACAGGAAAATATAAAACTTTTCTTCCCTCAAAGACAAAATTCCTTCTGTTACAGGAATTTTGATAGAGAAATCCAAGACTTACAGGTTTAACCTAATACATGTTGAGTAATAATTAATTCAAGTAACGTGCTTCCTGATACCACCTTTTGGCTTGCCCTCTTACAAGAGTTCAGTTGACTTTGGGAGAAAAAAAGATGACGGCTGCCATAATCTCAATTGCAAAAGTTTCCCCTCCCAGACACCCCCTTCCCTGCCAACAAAAGAAAGCTGAAGAGCAGACTAGACCAAGTAGCCAAATTCAGCAGCAGAGAAAACCGCAGCTCATTTCCTTAGCCAATATGATGCCAAGAGGAAAATTCTGTGGATTTAGTAAGCAAGAGATAATTTACTGACCATATAAAAGCTGGAAAATATATTTTATTATATTACCTTTACCATCTTTGCCAACTAAACCCTTAAAAGTTTCCATTTCATTAATTCAAAGTATTGTTTGTGGTTTGTAACCCTTTGAAACAGTCCAAATTTGTAGAGATTAAAAACTGAAAAGAATCTATAAATCATGTTATAAAAGTTTCTGGATTACATTAAAGCTCCAGTAAATTCACTTACCTTTTGGTCCTGTGTCCTGAAACAATTCTTAACATAGTTGACAAATTTGGCTTCCAGTTTAGGAAGGGTAGTGCCCTATTGTGGAGGGGGGAGGGAAAAGCAATTTTTAGTGTTTAAGCTATTTAGTAGCTTCAAAAAACCCTGTTAAATCTTAAATCCTTAGTAGTACAAGTGGAAAACAAAAGCAAATACTGGACTTCTATTATGAGATGAAATTTCAAGCAAGTTACTTTGGCAGAACTTATTTACCAAACTCAACACGAACACTTGATCTGACACTTAAGAAAAAGCATGCAATACTGTCCAGGTTCACCATTACACTGGGAATTGGCCATTGACAAAACATTCACAGCCTACACAGTCGATTATCACATACCCATCCATTACCCATCTATAGATTTGGCATCTTTTTTTGCCACTTGGTCTACACGTTGAACTGCAGAAGGTGAAAGAGCTCTTAAAGGCATTTAGAAAGGTCATTCAACACCTTCTAAGTAAAATGAAGGATTATTTTTGCCAACTTTAATAACTCTTCAAAGAAATATAAGTTTTTGCCCAGACTACTAAAGTGATCAGACTAAACAGCACTTGTACCTTTGACCAAAGTTCTGAAATACAGTATTAACAGTTCTTTGTTTTGCACAAGCCATTGCCACCGTCAGAGGTCGTCCCCTTTAAAGGATAACCAGTTTAAATACATTAGACAACGTCCTTTTAGCCTATACATGGACTCCACAGAATACAAGGGAAAATTATTTATGGAAGATGTATGAACCCTTAGCCCATGAAAGATTTTAAGGCGCAGTGCATCAAAATGCCTCATCGTTACAGTTTTCCTGAGGAGTCCTTGGTCTAGAACAAATGTTTACTTTTAAAGGAATCAAACTTACTGCCCAGGGAATCTAACACAGTACCAATTTTATTTAGAACAAAGTTCTTAAATACTTAAAGGTATAAAAATTGGGTTAGATTTGAGATTAGCCTGCTGCCTGAAAGAAGTTGGACAAAGTGACCAAGTACAGGTATAACTTGCATTTCCACACACAGCTAGAAAGCCACCAAAATCTTCCCAAGAGAAAACATGGGAGCATAGCAGGGCTCTGAAATTCTACCCATTTCTGAGCCATAGATACCTTACACAAGGATGTGGAGAAATGTCTCCATTCACTTGATATCCAATGCCCAGAATATTCTTAAGGCAGACTACTTAGAAATTCAACTTGTAAAAACCAGAGCAGGGCTTTTTAAAATAACAACTGCTGGAGAAGGTACTACTGGCGCCAACTTTCAACCTAAGGCTTCAACGGAAACTGTCCCTTTACTTTTCGGGGTAACTTCCTGATGAAAATTAAATGTTTTCCACGTCAGTACCTTTTACAGTGACCTTACAGCACACACTCTGGGAATGTTTGTTAACAGGTTACGATCGTATTTTGACATTGTAAACCTGTCCTATAGACAACTTTTTTCCCCTGGGCTTCTCACTTGCATAGAAGATCTCTTCCCCATTTGGACTCCTTGTTCTTCAATGGAGAGGTTTTTCATTTGGCAAGCGTTTCTCTCCACCATCAATGTAATGTGTTGCATCTCAAACACCCCCAAACTCAGTATATTTTGCTTACTTGCCATCAGCTTTATAGATGAAATTACCTGAAGCAAAAACCTCAACAGCTTACCTTCTCTACGGTTGCCTGCATTTTTGCTTTGATCTCTTCCAGTGAGAGTGGTCCTTTTGGCGATTTTGGAGTTGGCGGTTTCTTTTCTTTTTTATTAGATGCCGGTGTCTGAAACAGTTAATTTTGTTACTCGTTTTCTGAGGAAATTACAAGTTCCTAAAAACCTACTGAAATTCTTTCACAGCTTCAAATATTACTTTAAAGTTATAAATGCATTGTTCAAAACGTATATGATGAATCTGTGGAATGTAGCCCATATAAGAACAAACACTAAGATTATTTAACAAATTGTTATTCTTGTTCCAGTACATAAATGCATTTCAAGAACTGCAGGTATTCAATCTTTAGCAATGCTACTAGTGAAGGGCTTTTGTTGGCATCACATGAAGTGAGGAAAACAAGTTTTAATGATTCAAGCGTACAAAAACAACTGAAAACTTATTACTGCAAAATTCTTGCTGTAATTTACTTTGTAAAATATTCAGTGTTGCTAGTTCTCCATGCATTACCCAAATTCTTTTTGTTCAAAAAATATCTATCCCTTTAAGCCCAACTCAGTTAGCCAGCAACATCAATTGTAGCACTTATGATCAATGAAGCAGGTGTTATTGCCAACTTAATCGCACCCTAGATCCTTGCAAACATTTAACAGTATACTACAGTTTGGCCAGATATTTTCTTGCCTTTCTAGCAAAAAAATTAGTTTGACCTGCTACTAATTGAAGAGTTTACATCTCAACTCTCCTCTCCCATCTTTACTCCAATTCTCCGGAGTGAATTAAAAGACAAGCTCCTATGCAAAACTAATACCAAGGTTACTGAAAAAGTCAAAAGATTATACACCAACTCAGATAAAACTGACAAATCATGTTGATGGCAGTTCAACACAAATTTAGCTTGATATATTGTGACAGCATCCAAGGAATGTCTTTGTCATAAGTTTAGATAACAGCAGGGAGGCGGGAAGAAGGACCACAAATCTTTTCCACAGGTGTGGTCTGGGAGTTTGCCAGGCAGCATTCAAAATCTTTCACAAAATATTTAGCATCTCTTTACATGCAGGAATCAATACATTGTGCAAGCCAGAAATATTTCAGACCAAACTTGTAAAAATGTGCACGATCAAAATGATACCAGTTTAGACTGGAATGCTAGTTATGAATAATCCAGGACTGCCATACCACCCAACATCCCTTGACATACTGCTGAATTGTATGGCCCTCCAAAGGGATTTAACTAAGAGATCCTGGCACTGTGGGTATACCATGTTCACTTCAAGCATACATTTAGAGTTTGGAAACAAACTTGTTTTACACCAGAATTAAAATGGTATTAAAATGGATACCAAGTAGTCACTCACATTTGATTTAGCTGGCGTGGACGGCTTCGAATCTTTTCCATTCTGTTTTGATTTCTGCTTATTTTTTGCTGAAGAATCCCGGACAGGCTGAAAGTATGCAAGTATCACACTTAACCTCATACTGCAGCACAAAGGTTGTAGTCAAGTGAAACGGTTCATAAATGGCTTCCCACCACCTAGTGGTAAGGGACAGTACTAGGAACTCCAAGTGTGATAACACTGACGAGACTAGTGCATATTTGATATAACCTACACTAAATTAAACGTGTCATGGGCCTGTATCCATAAGAATCTAGAGTAACTATTGCTCGAAAGTCCCAGGTTAACAGGTTCACTCTTCCAATGTTCTCCACTTACAAATTTGGAAAATTCATTCAGAAAGAATCAGTGTGAAAGCTGCATAATTCAGGCATTTGAAGACAGGTTACACAGTAGAACAGAAAACAAAAATGGCATCCTTATTTGAAACCACAGCTATATTTTGACTCTGGTTTGGTACTGTATTATGGGTCCCTTTCCTTGAGCTCACCTGTTTAAAAGTGACTGGCAACCTACCTGGCCAATCTCCCCTCCATCAATTCCCCAATTGCTACCCCAGAACTGGGTATCTAAGACCACTGTGGAAGACAGGGCTGTTTCTTAAACCTTGCTTTTTTTAGGACTTACACTGCAGTTGCAGGATGTCCCAATCTGCTGGTTCCCAAGCATATGCTGCCCATGTTCCACTCCAAATCTGAAGCGTATGTTAAAAACACTCTAGGTATTCTTCTGCAAAACTCTATGCATAATCTGCATCCTCACCAGCATGACAGGATTTAAACACACAGCTCTAAATCTAGAACTGCTCTAAACACCTGCTACAAAATTGCTCTGGGATGTCTATTCCTCCTACTGAAACGGAGGTACTGTGCAATTCTGTGGGGAGGGAAAGAATTTCCCCCACAGAATTTGGGGGGGGGGGAATGGGAAGGGGGAAAAAAACAAACAAAAAAACCACACACCATGCCCAAGACCCTCACTAACTCACTAGGTTCAGTGACAAAAAAAGAAGAAACGCAGATTGCGATCCCTATTCCAAAGGCTGTTTATACATGTTAGCAAATGACAATTTAAAAATAAAGCATGCACAACCAGTCTTCAGTGAAGAGATCAGAACCTATGCAAGAGCACAAATCATACTCCCTTTCTGCTACCTCTGGCACAAGGCTTTAACTGTTCTGCAAAGTGTCACCAGTCCCAAGAAAAGCCTACCTCATAGGTTACTTGAATATTTTCTCGCCATTTGAGATAAAAGGTTTCTTTAGGGATAGTCTACCCATTCTTCCTTTCTGTCTTCTCTCAAACCTGTAGTGCAGCATTTATTAAGCTAAGGGATGGTTCTCTCTACTACTGGTTATTTCCAGGCTTGCACCATTAGACACTCCAATGTCTCAAAAAAGCACAATTTCTGAAAACAGTCAATTCATCATTTCAAGCATGTAAAAGGACTCACTTTCTTCACTGGAGTCTTCTCCTCTTCTTCATCTTCAAAGAAATCTTCATCATCACTACAATTAAAAGGTACATGTCTTAGATATTTTACATCAGTACATAACACCATGGTGCCAATTAGCTGAAATGGGCATTTTTTTTTATTATTTAGTCCCATTTTTCACTCTTTCACTTTAAGAGTCAATATACTTCATAATAACTTTAAAAAAAAAAAAATCTAGAAGAACAATATTCTAAACAGTGTACTACAGTATGGGCCAGCAACACCAAGCACACACAGCCATTTTGCTTGGCACACCACAGCCAGCCTGGGCTCTTGGGCAGCTGCTGCTGGCCACGGACCTCAGGCTGCTTGCGGCCGGTATCTGGAAGCTGCAAGCAGCCTGGGTTCCATGGCAAACTATGGAACAGGCAGCCATGAGGCTGCAAGCAGCTGCACTAGGGTCCAGAGCCCCAGAGACTACATATACGCTTCTGGACTGATGGTGGGGGAAGGGCCAGGGTTGCACTGCCCCAGCCCTCAGACCAGAGGCACACATGCACCAGCAACGAGGATCAGGCCCCTCACAGCTCCCCTGCCATCTGCCCCTGGCACACTAAGTCAAAGTATGGATTATGGTTGCGGTGTTTCTGGCACTCAAGCCAAAAGCACCGATTATCCCTGTTTAATGTTTTGTTATCCAAACTAGAAGAGTCAAAGCAAATTTAGAGAATTCAAAATTTGGAGCGTTTTCCTGTCCACCTTTTACATATGCTTACCATGCTAGCAATAAATGTGACCCGAGTACGTGAATTTTGTCACTACCCACATATACATTATGTAAAACACTGGTGAGCTGGTCGATTCTGAAGTATCGACAAGAAAGTTTTAAAAATATTTTAGAAACAAGCATCTCACTACACAAAAGCAAATGGAAAAATACTGTATTTTAATCACATACAACACCTCTGAAAGAGATACACACCATGTTTTTGAAAGGCAGAATGAAGAAAAAAAAAAGTCCCTGAAAATACCAGTACGTAGCAGCTTCTGCAGTGAGGGGCTGGGGGAAGAAAGTATCCATAGCCAGCAGCTAGGGAGTCCCATGTGCAACACAGCACAGCAGCAATACTTTTTGCTGAAGCAGAAACTGCTATAAGCAAGGAAATAATGCAATAATGTACACCCCAATTTCCAGCTGTGCATGTTGCATGCAAGAAAACACACTGATGATAGATATCTCATCCTACTTACAATTAAACATAATTTTAGGTATGGGAACAGGCAAATGTTCTACCATATATGGTGGGGGTAAACCAGAATCAAACCATTCTAGAAAGAGGTCAGATATGTTGGGGACTGAAAGGAACCATCTCCTTTGTGGACACTGACTTGGGTTAAGGGAACACTGTTGATGGAAGATAAGTAGCTAACTTTATGCATATATTAGGGCTAAATACAGACAGTCAAAAGGCCAAGGCTGAATCTATTTAATCTTTGCAGGTTAGTCTAAACTGCACAGATGGAACCAATAAGTGAACTTTCACTTTCGATTCCCACTATACAGCCAGGTGCCTGCAGTGTCTCGGGCCAAAAGCCAGGGGGTACTAGAGCAGCAACTCTAAACCTTTGTACCAGGACCCATTTGTAAACTTTGATGGCCAGTCCTGACCCAGTAAATAGTTCAAGTAGAAAACAGCCTCCTTGCTCTGCTGGTGCCCCTCACTCCTAACCTATTGCCCCCAGCCGTCCATTGTGTGGGGGCAATAGGACAGGGACAGGGGTGGCTGCTGGTGCCGCACACTCCCCGCTCACCATCTCACCAGCCCTCCTGACACCCCCCGCAACAGCCCCCAGACATGCAGATACGGACACCTACTCCAACAGGTAAGTGTGTGGGGGGAAGGGGCGGAGCAGGGCAGGGGAAAGGGAAGTTGTTGGGGGGTTAGATCAAGAAGGGAGGGAATGTGCCCACTCCCAGGAGCAGGGCTGGGTGGGGGTGAGCAGAGGTGCCACTGTGAGCCACACGCATGCCAGGTGGCCTGACAGGAGGTTCACCACTGCAATTCTGCCACTGCACCCTGCGCTACCATCCCACGGCCACCTGAACGGCTTTGTGGAGAAGTGGTGCAGGGCGCAGCGGCAGCAGCGTGGTAGCAACCACCATGTGCAGGCCATGTACGTGCCGCCCGGCCAGGGGGTAAAACAGGGGTCTTGCATGCAGCGGCATGGCTCCGCAATGGTGTGGGGTGGTGGCAGCTGCATGTGGGGGGGGCTTTGTGGGCAAGCGCTGCCACCACATAGCCATGCCCTTCACCCCTGGATCCTAGAGGTAAGTGGGGCTTGGGGGCCATGGGACAGGCCTGGGGAAAGATGGTTGGGGGCTGAGGGAGCAGGGGTTGCTGCCAGCCCCAGGTAGCACATCACAGCAGGAGGAAGGGCTAGGGGTAGGGGTGCCCCTCTGCAGGGGTACTTTGCAGGCAAGTGATACAGGGCGCAGTGTGGTGGCCATGTGCGAGCCACACACATGCCACCCTGCCAGCTGCCCGGGGGAGGGAGGCTGGCACATGGCCACAGCACAGCTCCATGGCTGGCTCTGCAGCCATGGCAAGGGATGGGGGTGTGGGGGCTTGCATGTGGCCACCGCTGCCGCTTACCTGGAGGCCCATGATGGCAGTGACAGCCGCTGCCTTCAAAACCTCCTGCTGCCGTCATGGAGCTGGAGCCATGCGGCCAGCTGCCGGGGGGCAGCATGGTGGAGGCCGGGTGGCACACAGCCATTCCCATCCCCATTACCACCTGTGCTGCACCGCTGCCACGAGCTGCACAGTTCCAAGCATGGCTCCACAGAAGCAAGTTTTGTACGCAGTGGCCATCACTGCTGGCATGGGCTGCCCCAGTCATGGGTATCCAGGTAAATGCCAGCAGCTGCCATGTGCAAGCTGAAACCCAACCCCCACCGGCCACAAAGCCTGCCACGGAGCTGTGCTCTGGCCACATGCCAGCCTCTCTCTCCCCCGGGGAGCTGGCTGGGCAGCATGTATGCGGCCTGCACATGGCAGGCACCACCACACTGCCCCGTATCACTTGCCCACAAAGCACCCCTGCAGAGGGGCACCCCTGCTCTCAACCCTTGGCCCTGCTCGCAGCTGCAGTGCGCCACTGAGGCCAGCAGCACCCCGTTCCCTCAGTTCCCAACCACTTTCCCCAGCGCTGCCCCACAGCCCCACTTACTTCCATGCTCCAGGGACAAAGGGCAAGTCTGAACCTGAGACCAGCCTTGGCTGCTTCAGAGGCTCAGGCCCCACCACCCCCCCTCTCCCTCCAGCCAGGGCTGGGGGGTTTCTGCCCTTTTTGCAAATCAGCTCTTGCAGGCTGGAGCTGTGCCAGCCTGTAAGAGTTCTTTGCAAAAGCAGAGAAGCTGCGGATTTCTCTGCTAAAAAGAGAAATCCTTGTTTTCTCCGATAAAAAAACAGGGAATCCATGGTTTTCTCCTCTTTTCCACAGGAAATGGAAAACCCATATTCCTGGTCATGACCCAGAGGGTTGAGAAACACTGCACTAGAGCACACCTCCCAGTTTAGCTGGAACAGACAGCTTGGGCCAAGGCTACCTTTCCCATCCTGCAAGGAGGGATTTGCAAAGAAGGTACAAAGCATCCTAGGATGCTGAGGAACTGAGAGTCATCTTGAATCTGGAGGGGATTTGGGACAGAAATTCAGTAAACCAATTCGAACTAAATCAGCCAAGTCTGATACTACATCCATCTGGGTTTATCTTAAACAGGTTTCAGCCATTTTGAAAGTGGTTTATGTGCACTGAACTAATGTTGCGTTACAGATCTGAACCTGTTTCCAGTCACTTATATTGGTTTGTGTGCAATTTCTGTCCCTATGAGCTTGAATGCATCTTTCAATATCAAAATTGGTTATATAAGCTGGATCCACTAATTTAAAAGGAACATTCAAAATTAAAATAAATATTTTAAAAACTTCAGATGTTTTCTTACTGAAGACCACTCCTCCATCTCCAATAACAGCAAAGCCAAATCTCATCTCAGATCAAGTCTGTTTTCAACTGACCATGTAACTCTGGGACTGTACACCAACTCTTGGAATCACTCCAGCCAAAGCTTCTGCATTCATTTATCTGCCTCAGAAAATTATTTGTGTTCTACCAGATGATCTATAACATTTATCTAAAATCTTGCATGTTTTTTCAAATGAAACCTCCAGTAACTTTCCCAACAAGTCAGTATTGGAATTAATTAGTATATCAGTAACCTTATTTTGAAATTAGACATTTTCAAGGAGTAGAGATTTTCCTAGTATAATGAAAAGCAAACCCTAAACAAAATTATCAGGATCCAATTATGCTATGGTTGTTTCATATTGAAATAATTATGCCTGAAACAACAAAGTTCAAAAACCACCATGGAAACAAAGTAAGAAAAAAAAAAAAAAATACACACTCATC
>NW_017728914.1:6712346-6717582 GCF_001723895.1 Crocodylus porosus
AAAAAAAAAAAAAAGAAAGATTACATATTTCATTACTTTTAAGAATTATTGGTTCTAATCACAAAATACACACAAGGATCATGAATGGGAATCTGCTCTTCTGCCAAATTGATATTCAGATGAATTATGCCATCTACATAACCAATTTAAGTAACTGGCAATTTCATAAACAGGACCTCAAACTGAAGTGGTGAAAGTAGACATTCCTGCTATTTATAACTGAACTCCAGAAGCTTCACAATAAAAACAAATTAAAACTGCAATACCAACACACACATACAAAAATAGCAAATACTTTAAAACTATGTATTTGTAGGTCCTGTTAGAATTCCAAGTTCAGACTCATCTCCATGTCAACAGATGCTACATCATTGTGGGAAATGCAGCTGCCTATTCTGCTCTAGGCAACAGAATCAACTGTTCCAAGAAAGAAACCTCCAATCTACCTGGGGTGTTTTCACTGTTGCACCACCTGCTGGTCTTTTTAAAGGGTTTACCATCTTCACATCATCTTCCTCATCATCTGACTCTGGTTCTTCCTCTAGGGCTAAGCAAATAAGATAGCAATACATGAAATTTCATATGCATGAAAATAGTAAATTTAGCAAGTAAGAGCCAAAAAAAAGAAAAAGAAAAGAAAAGTGTTATCTATATGTAGAACAGGAGTGTTTAGCCTCTGGCACAGGTCCAGAATTTGTCAATGGGGAAGACCATTAATGTGGCCACACTTCCCTGTTCCCAAACCCAAATGGCCACTTGGCTCCCTTCCACACCGCTGTGGGGCAGGTGAAGCTCCACTCCTGTGCGTGTCTGCATTGGGGTGGCCCTGCCCCCAGTACCTCTTGACATAGCTCAATGATGCCTACCCCATCTGCAAGGTTGCAGCTAGATCTGGCCCACAGAGTGGGCACTGTCCATCCAGCCCACCAGACAAAAGTGTTGGGGCACCACTGACCTAGAGTGATCATTTTACCTGTAAGCAGCGGTTTCAAGGTAACGTAGTTGTGAATTCCCAGAAAGGGTGAGGTATTATACGTTCACCCTAACTTTTAAAACTAGATGCTTAGAGAAAGTACCACGCTACTTTAACAGAAAAGTGGTCTTTTTGGACTGTTAAAAATCAGAGAAAGCTATAAAACTGGCTGCTCGAGAAAATAAAGTTCCATAGTTTGCATGAGTAGCCACATATGCGGTGGGGGGGCGGGGATAAAGAGACAGGGAGGAGAGAGAATAATTCTATCCTGCTCACGTCTGAAAAAGCCATGACAAGGGGAGGGAGAGGGACCAAAGACCCACAAGAAAAATAAAGCTCTAAAAAAAAGGATATGTTCAAGTTCCCAGTATTTTCTTGGGTCTTTACAGTTAGATCAAAAAGTCACTTTCACAGAAAAGCCTATTGCCAGAGAATAAAGTTTTACTGTTTGTTCAACCCTAAGCCTACAGGGCTCCCCACAGGTGGGAAAATTTGGCAGCAGGAAAGCAGTGGCACCACTCTTCCACCATCAAAATTTCTAGATGAGTGGAAAGTAGTGGAACCTGCATGCCAAATCAGACACTCATCCCAGGATGCCGGGACCCAGCACCCAATCCCAGGGAGCTGGGAGGGGGTGATCCCATGCTCTAGGGCCCAATCCTGGCACCGAGGCAGAGCTGAGCCTGAGGGCCCATTCCCAAAGCCTGGCACGCAGAGGAGGCAGCCTCAGGGCTGGATCTGTCCTGTGGACACACCCTGCCCCACAGGAGCAAAAAAGGTTGAGTGAGCCCCACTGGGCTTCACAAACACAGGACACAGGTTTGCCAGTAGGACTAATACAGCAGCTTGATAAGTATCCAACACAAGGAGTTTTATCAGGTTTTGACACAAGCTAATCTAATCTGGTCAGTTTATTGAATTGGTTAATCTGTTTGGAGAATTATTCACCTTGCATAAAAAAAAGTTTTAAAAATAAATGGAGGGAAAGGGGAGAAATAAAAATAAAATACTTGCCTACAAGGTGCTGGCCACTAACATAAACAGGCCCTGAACCACATTTCAATCTCAAAACCACTGGTGGAGTGATCTCAAAGCCGCCTAAAGAAACCTATGAAGAAAGTACATTGGTTACTTCAAGCACCGACAGCAAATTAACAACCAAGTGCTGGGAGAAAAACACTGAAATTTAGAAGCACAGTGAAAAAGCACGCATTAAATAAAGCAGCACAATTGTGTAACCGTATTTCAGGGTGTATAGGTTGACATGGTATATAAAAGTTGACCAGATCTTCCTGATCCACAGTTAAGAATTTCATAGATCCAGTGTATAAGTCAACCTACCTTTTTGGACCAGAAATATGGCGGTCAACTTATACCAGGCCCTGTGTACCCTCATTGCAGGCCAGGCACCTGGGGTGTGGACATGTGCCACAGTGCTGCTCGCAGGAGACAGGGCTGGGCTCAGCTGGCAAGGCCCTGTCCCCTGCAAGTGGTGCTGCCTGGGTCACACCAGCCTAATGCCGAGCCCACCACCAGTCCCAAGGGGATGGGGCGCGCCAGCCAAGCAGTTCGCCTGGCCCTGTCTGTTGCAAGTGGTGCTGCTGAGGACCAAGACCAGCCACATGCCCTGCAAGCGGTGCTGAGCTTGCCACTCTGCTGGTGCGGCCCCATGCCCTGCAAGCGGTGCTGAGCTTGCCACTCTGCTGGTGCGGCCCCATGCCCTGCAAGCGGTGCTGAGCTTGCCACTCTGCTGGTGCGGCCCCATGCCCTGCAAGCGGTGCTGAGCTTGCCACTCTGCTGGTGCGGCCCCGGCAGCACCGCTCATGGGGGATGGGGCCACACCAGCCAAGCCCTGCACTGCTCACAAGGGATAAGGACAGGCTTAGTGCTTAGCTGGTGCAGCCTCACCCCCTGTAGGCAGCACTGCCTGGGCTGCAACAGCTGAGCACCAAGCCTGGCGACACCAGCTGAGCAAAGCCAGCACCACTCACAGCAGACAGGTACCAACTTGGTATTAGCTGGCACAGCCCCATCCCCTGCAAGCAGCACCAGGCTCAGCTGGCATGGCCCAGGCAGCGCCACTCACAGGGGATGGGGTTGTGCCAACTGAGCACCAAGCCTGGCTCCAACCCTTGCAAGAGGTGCTGCAGCACATGCCCACCCCCTGGGTGCCTGGTCCACAGTGAGGGTGCACAGGGGCCAGTTTAAGTCGAGTCCCGAGCCCGGTACCACTCAGAGGGGACAGTGATATGGTGTGCTAATCAAGGCTGAATTTTAAGAGTTAAAAAAAAAAAAAAAAAGCAAGCTTCAAAACTTAATTTATATACCGTGAAATATGGTACTTCATAAACACTCACTGACCCACCCACCCACAAAGCAGGGGAGGAGAAGCACCAGCTAGAGATCTTTAGAAGGATCTCTGGGGTCTGAGAAGTCTCTCTTCAAAGCAGACTGACACCAGCGATATAAGTCGCAGAGGTGTAATTAGGCCCTCAATGCTACCCTTTCACTGTCCATTTTCAAATTAGTTTGCACAAAGTAAGCTAAAGCAAGATAGTACATGTGTTCCCAGGATGTTCTGGATACAGAGGCCTTTGATACAGAAGTGGCTGAAACTTCTGGATGTAGTAAAGAAGTAACTTGATTCAGACTAGATAAACTTCCAGTGGAACAGTAAATTTAAGAAGCCAGAAGCACCCCATGAATATTCCCATATTTTACTATTTTACAACTGAAATGTTTAAAAACTAATCTACCTGCTATGTCTGGGAACTAAGTTTGTAAAGGTTTACAATTGAACCAGCCTGCCAAAACTCATGAGTGAACTGCCTAAACAAATTCAACTATTTTAGTTACTGAAGCACAAATGAAACAAATTGGAATGTAATTTTTTTTTTATTCATTCAGATGCCTAATCTGCTACTGTCCCTTCCCCAAGACAATAATTTATATCAAGTTTAATGATGCCAATACAATTGTCCTTACCGTAGGCTGCACCGACATTTTCAAAGATGCAAGAGTGGCTTTAATAGGGTTCCCCTCGTAGTCCAATGCCTCTGCTTCTATGACATGCAATTCATCTTTGGCACCAGCTCCCAAACTAACCTATGCAAAGAATGGAACATACCGTACATTATTAGAAATATCCCTGATTTGCAAAACTTGAGCATTAACTTGTAAATGTATATGAAACCTGAAGTGGGTTTTTTTGTCTCAAGACTAGAGGCTCTCACAGATGTTCTTCCTCTGTTTTTGCAGGAAAGCTGTTGGTGACTTAACTGTTATCAGCATGACACTGAAGCTGTGAAAAGTTAATTTGCAATAAGGAAATGATTATTACACTATAGTTTTTAATGCTGCATGATTTAGTCAACAAGGCCTAAACTTATAAAATAGCTGTTTTATTCAACCTATTTTGCAAAACCTAGAACTAAATGCAGTAAACAACTTGGGTACCTGGTTCCTACACTGGAACCTAGTGATCAGAAATATAAACTCATGCTCCCTAGGTAACAAAGAAATGTTCGTGCTGCAGAATGGCCCTACCGGCTCAGCAAGCTGCTTAAAGGAAGCCTCAGTATGAACCTTAGAACATATGCGACAGGTGCAGCTGAGGGCAACTTACTCTTCAAACAGCACTGTAGACACTCTTCTGTAGTTTAGGCATCAACTGAGCTAGGAGATATATCCCCAACCTCAAGAGATTTTTGAGACCCAGCTAGACAAAGCCTTGGCTGGGAGGTCCTGCTTTAAGCAGGGAGTTGAAGTAGATGACCTCTTCAGGTTCCTCCTAATCTTAATTTTCTATGATTCTAAGCCATACTCAAACACTGCTGGATCTAGAGTGACTATGATCAAACTAATCTCATAGATCAGGGGTGAACCAATCTTTTTGAATGTGGGGCCGATCATGAACTTTTTATCATCCAGTGGGCCGGCAAGAGCAGGCGCACTCACATGGCCTGTCCAGTCCGGCCGTGGCCTGGAGATGCAGGGGTCAAGGGACAGCCTCGAGGATGCTCCCACACCTGCATGCCTGGGCTCAGCAGCCAGGGGGACATGCGGGGACCTTACAAGGAGGTGCGGGACATGCAGGGACACCCCTCTGCTCCCTCCCCCAGGGCAGCCCAAGCCTGAGCCCGAGCCCAATCCCAACTGGCAGGGCTCCCTCCCTCCCTCCCTGGGGCCTGTAACTCACCACCCTCAGTGCGATGTCTGCAGATGCAGGGGAATGCCGGAGCAGTGCCAGCTTCCCACCCCGAC
>NW_017728914.1:6717682-6721044 GCF_001723895.1 Crocodylus porosus
CCCGCCCCGCCCCGCCTCGCCTCGCACCACCCCACCCCGTCCGCGCGTTACCGAAGAGGAAGGTCTGCGGGCGCAGTGGGCCCATGCTCTCCACGTCCATGGCGCTGTCCTCCATCTCCTCGGTGGCGGCGGCGGCAGCGCTGCGCTCCGGACGGAATCGCACTGAGGGGGGAGGCCCACGCGCCGCCTCGCACTTATAGTCCGGAGCTCTCGCGAGAGCGCCGCCGCGCCCCGCCCACCGCGCGACCCTTGGCGCAGGCGCTCGGCACTGCCTGCCGCCCTCCCCCCACCTCGAGCCCCTGCCCGGGGCGGCCACGTGCGCCAGCACAGCGCTCGGGCGGCCCCCGGGGCATCCGCGCGGCCTCTACCGGGGCGAGCTGGCACAGGGGATGAAGGCCTGCATCTGCTTCACGGCCACCGGCACTCGAGACCCGGGGGAGGGTCTCGCAGAAAGGCAGCGCAGGGCGCACGTGCCGCAGCCTCCTTTCAGCTGCTGCTTTTCTTTTCTTTATTCTGAGATGACTCGCACGGCGCCACGCTCAGCGCCACCCATACCGCTGTGAAAGAAAATCGGTCTGGCACACTGGCTGGCTCCCTGGGAGAAGAGCGGGGTTAGGACACGCGTAGGTAAGCCCCAGCTCGGCGCAAAGAGCCGTGCTGCGCGGCCCGCGCATCTGGGGCGCAGGCAGTGGAGCTGCGAGGGCCCCGGCCCCCACCCTCTGCCTCAAGGCCTCGCGCACCCGCTGCCAGCAACAACCTGGGCCAGGGGTCTGCAGATCCCAACACGGCTGCCTGCTGCAAGGAGCCCTGTGGCAGGGGCCTGCCCAGAGCCTGAGGCTAGCTTGGCAGGCAGCCTGGAGGCGCTACACAGCTGCACGGGTGTCCACGGAGACCTGGCCCAGTCTGCACATGCAGCTTGGGGTAGACAGCAGGGAAGATGTCAGGGCTGCGCTGCCACAAAGATTGGGCCCTTTGTGACTCCTCTGCTCTCTGTCCCCGCATACCAATGTCTTACAGGTTGTGGGTGTTTTTGGCACCCTGCCCAAAAATATGTTGCCAACCTCTAGTTTAGGAGATGATGTTAAAAGGCAGAGGGGGGTTATGAAAAGGATACAAAGGGATGAGTGATGAGGAAGGAGCAAGCTTTTGGGAGTCGCAGGCCAGAGAGAGAGTAATAGATGAAGGGACATTGGAGTAGGGAGTGTTATAACACCAGTACCTGGTAGCCACATGTGGGTGCTCAAATTTAGACTCAGATCTCCCATCTGTGCCCCAGTCTTTTCCAGCATCTAAGGGACTTCTGCCCCTAAGATAATATGTAGGGGAGACTGGGAAAGTATTTTATCTACAGGGCACACAGCAGAGTGTGGGGAGGCTGTCACTTGAAGGGGTCTGCACCCTTTTTTCAGTGCTCCATATGAACCAGCATTTGGAGAAATCATGTTATTCTGGTGCGGTCCAGGTCTCTCCCTGCCTCCCCAGTGAGCTGACAACTGAAAAACTTCTGAGGAGGAAGCTGAAAGCATGAGGAGGACAAACATTTTTGCTGAATTTAGGTTCTAAAGCACTCAGTTGAGGGAGACAGGTGAAAACACCCACTGAGATGAATGGAGCAGTTCACACATTTCACAGCTGTTGTTTCAACCTGTATTCATCTGCATGGATTTAATCAGTACAGAACATCCCTTTTTGTGAAGTGGCCCATTTAGCTCAATGCGAGCATCTCTGCTCTTTATGCAAGTTCTGCTCAAATGTCAGCTCAGCCCAGCCCACTCTTATTTGCTACTGCTTGGAGGTTTTGCCTGCCTTAAAAGGCATAGTTTCTCAGCCTGTGGTACATGTACCTCTGGGGATACATGAGGCACAGGCAGGGGGTACACAGGCGCCAGAAACCCCCGTAGCAAGGGGGTGCTGCCACTGCTGCCAAGTTTGCATCCAGTTGCTTGCTGCCCCCACCTCCCCAAGCTGGCCACAGGCACACAGATACCTACACACACTCCCCATCCACCCAGCCACAGGCAGGTAAGTTTCTTTATCCTGCCTGGGCTTGGCAGGGGGCAGACCAAGACCCACCCAGCACAGGAGGGAATGCAGTAGGCACTCTCCCACCATCCCACTCCTGCACTGTGGGAGTTGCCCCATGACCCAGCCTGCCCAGGGCCCAGTTCACTGCGTGGGAGGGAACAGGCTGCCGCTGTAGGCTAGGGTTGGTGGTGGCACCAGGCTCTTCCCAGCACTCAGGTCAAGCTGCAGTGATGGAGTGGCAGCAGCCCCCAGTGTTATCGTTGAACACCAGGAAAGTCCTAGTGCCACCATTGACCTTCGCCTGTAGCCAGCCTGGGCAGCTGCAGCAAGCAGCTGCACCAGGCTCAGAGCAGAGAGCAGGGGAGGGTTGCACTGCTTCAGACCCCATCCCCACTCTGTTCTGAGGCACATGTACAGTCACTGGTATGGAGCAGATGCTGGGGCTGCAGAGCTCGGTGCAGCTGTTTTCAGCCTGCCCACTGCAGCTGCCCAGAGCCCAGGCTGGCTACAGGCAGAGGTCAGGGGTGGCACCAAGCTTTTCTCTGCACTGCCTCAGGCCCCCCCCCCCACTGTCTGCTCTGCTCCACTCCAAGGCATGCAATGCTGAAGCCTGGAGCAGCTCTTTGCAGCCTCCTGGCTGCAGCCAGCCCAGGCTCTGGGTAGCTGCTGCCAGCCACAGAGCCCAGGCTGCTTGCAGCAGGGCTTGCAGACTCCCAGCCACCTGCTTGGAACAGCTCAGGCTCCATGGCTGACAGCAGCTGCCTCCTTGTCTGTCTCTCACCCTCTTTTTCTCTCAAATCTATGGCAAAAAATTTGGTGCGCCGCACATCATATGGCACTTTAAATTTCGTAGTAATAATTTGGGGTGTCGCATTTTGCATGGCACTAGGCTCAGCCCTCCTAGCTTTGGCCAACATCACCTCTAACCCAGGTGTGTACTTGAGTTGTGCACCCCTGGTGTAAAAGGTGGCAATCCTACCACACCAGATCAGACATCTGTCATATCACAGCCTTATATACACAGCCCCCTTCTTCCAACATATGGCACACATTAGTCTGTAAATATAAAATCCCCTGGAAAATTGAGTGTTGGAATACTTAATTAAAACTTTCAGAAGTTAGGAGGTACTTGCTACTCAAAAGATTGAGAAACACTGCCTTAAGGAACAGAAAGTTAACCCATTCCACAGAAAGAACGCTACATCTGTTAAGATTTACCCTAATGTGCATAATGCTATCCAACATTATACTCTTGCTTTTGTCATTAAATTGTACTCCTACCTAACTTCTGGTGATCACTTGGGCAAGACAAACCTGGGCTTTTTTTTTTTTTTTTT
>NW_017728914.1:6721629-6728174 GCF_001723895.1 Crocodylus porosus
AAAAACATTCTTTGCCTGTTGCATCTCATTAATACATTTCCCTAAAAGGTGGCACCCTGGGAATAGGAGGTACCAATCTTCCCCTCTGGCTTCTTGGTTCCATGAGTGAGATTTAAGAAAGAGTACAGAAAGTGTAACTTGATCTCCCCACCTCCTTTCGTACCCATTTTGATCAACAGTAAAAATAACTGACAACAACCACATTTGCCTCATTGACATCCACATTAACACCCCACCAAGATGAATGAATATAGGTTGTTCACAATTCTTAGAATTAAGTTTTCAAGCTCACATAGCTACATCAGAAAATCTAAACCAGACATTAACCTAAGGGCTAATCTAAACCGAAAGGTACCACCAGGGTAGCTACGCTGGCAGTCATCATAGCAAAACTGAGCTGAGACACAATTTATGCTGACAGAAGGTATTCTGTCACCATTAAAATGTCCCTTTGGTTGTTTATGGAGTTACTAACAAAAGGATTTTTTTTGTCACTGCACATTCTGTCTTTCTAAGGCAGGTAGGGAAGGGGTGTTGCCAGTATAGTCAAGGCCCAGTCTATACAATACTGTTCAGTCACCAGAACTCTGGTGGCAAACTTGGAAGGCTTCTCTGCTCAAAGCTCCTCTGCCAACAGAATTATATCACCTTTGCCCTGTGAAAGAAGAATTCTGCCATCACTGAGAAGCTGGCAGAAGGTAAATGTAGACACTCCTGCACCTACTGCTGGCTTTGGTAATCCCTTCATCAGTCGGTACCTTTCCAGGCTGCACTCTACCCTGCCAATCTATTTGTTGCTGTGGAACCCTCCCAAGCACTGGGATGCACATATGCTCTGGCAGCTAGGGGATACCAGCTGCTGTCTCGTGCCAGAAGTTCTGGTGGCACAGCAAGGTAAATACAAAAAGAAAGCCCATGTGAGGAAGACTGAGAAACCCAATCACACTCCCACTCAACATAACTACTAGCAAAACTTGTACTAGGCTAGGCTGTTATCTTCAGCTTGATCTATGCTTAAGTTCCCCCATCACTGCAACTTCTGCCTAGGGGTATAAACAGGCCAAATACCTAGATATATTAGTGAGAGCCCTTGCATAGATGCAACTAGACTAGTATAGATTGGTATTAAGCATCTTTTCAACTGACTTTGGATCCTTAAGTGTTACAACAAGTCATTATAATGGTAATTTATTAATCACTGTTCATTTCAAGTAAAGAATATAGATATAACTATTTATATACTGGAATAACTACATCCATTTTACCTACAGTTTCATAGTTAACTTGGCAAAACTTTTTAGTGTAGACAAAAGGTTTACATTACAGAGCCAAGCCCTTTTCTTAAGTTAGCTTTGATTCTGGAGTTCAGAGTACCCATTAAAAAAATACTGGCAACAAACAGCTCAATTTATGCTTGTGGAAGATCTCTCAGGACTTTATTCACCCGCTTTCCTTATCATACGACAAGAGGTGACAAATATTTTTTGCAATGCTTTACTAACAATTAAATGTTGTCAGACAAAAGACCTTCCCTACAACTGCGCCTACATTTAAGGCCTTGCCTACAACATAAGGTCTCAGAATCATGTAAAATTAGGATCAGAAAGGAGGTCAAGTGGTCATCTAGTCCAACACTCTGCTCAAAGCAGGATGATCCCTAACTATGTCATCTCAGTCAAGGCTTTGTCTACCCGAGTCTAAAAAACCTCCAGGAAAGATTCCACCACCTCTCTGGGTAACCTGTTCTAGTGCTTTACTATCCTCTTCATGAGAAAGTTTTTCCCAATATCTACCCTAAACTTTCCTTGCTGCAACTTGAGACCATTACTCCTCTTTCTGTCATCTGTCACCAGTGAGACCAGTCTAGCTCAGGGGTGACCAATAGGGCTGTGCAAAGCTTCGGTTGCCGATTTGATCTGGAGGAGATTTGGCCTGATTGGGCAGCCAAATCTCTAAATCAAAATCAGGAGACCAATAAAAAGGTTTGAATGGATTCGAAGCCTCTGAATCAATTCGGAAGAGATTTGGAGAGAGATTTGGAGATTCAGGCAATCCCACTCACCACTACAGGGAGCTGTACCTGGGCTCTGCTGGTAAGTAGGGGGTGGGGGGACATCCCCTGCCTGCTTCCCTACTCCCCCAGTGCACCCCCCCCACTCCCCCAGCCTGGTCAGTGTCTGCCAGCCCAGCCCAGCCCCAGCATCCTGGGGTTTTAAAAAAAAAAAAAGCCCTGCACTCACCGGCTGCTGCAACAGTAGTCACAGCTTGTGGTAGAGCCTCCCTGCACAGGCCAGTGGGGAATCGCCCCTGCCTGGTAGGAGCCAGTGAGTGTGGGGCTTTTAAAAGAGCAGGGAGGTTGGGGCTGGTTGCGAGATGGGGCTGTTTTATTTGGAGATTTGGCAGCAGCTGAATCTCAGTGTCACAGGATGGGGTCCCCAGGGATGGCTGTGACATCCCTAGAGTTGTGACAATATTGCTGAATGGGCACCCGTTTCCTCACCTGCCACATCTTGCTAGTAATTACAATAAATAGGGAGGCCGCCCTCCAGTTTGTGTTCGGACACAGTCCTGATGGATCCCACTGAACTCTGTGGGTTCTTGGACTCCTTTTTGGGTCCCGCTCAAAATGGATGCCTCACAGGACACCTTCAGCCTTAGGGGCTAGGTGCATGGCTCTGAAGCTGCCCCTTTACCACACCCCAAGCTTCACAGATAGCCTTCACACATTGGCCGGAGGCCAAGCTAGGCTAGGGCCTCCGAGGGACATCGCAGAGCTCTCCACAGCCCTGTCTCGGTGTCCTCTAGTGCCAGGCTCTGCTCACCCCCTTTGGTCATTGTGCCACCTAGCACTGGGGTCTCCACACTAGTGGGCCCCCAATGAGCCCTCCTCCTCCCCCAGTAGCCTCAGCCTGGTCCATCAGTTTATAAACAGCAACCAAAATATGAGCCCCTGAGCTATAACGCAATACGAGGAGTTCAGGGTGCGCATTGTCCCTTAAGAGTCAAACTGCCCCCCCCCCCCCAGCACTAAGTGCCTTGTAGGCCAGGGTACCTGGTGAGCTCCTAAAGCCCCGTTAGGCCTCCATGCAGCATATCAGGCAGCCACCAGGCTGTCTGGGCAGTTCTTTCCTGGAGGCTGCTGCCAGAGAACTAACTCCGGCTGGTCTCAGCCTTGGGGTTTATTTGTGCCCAGGGCCCTGCCTTCTTCCGGTCAGCTGACCTGGTGCAGGTGCAGGCTAATTCCCTTGTTAGCTTGCTGCCATAGTAACCTGCACCTGTGGGGTTTCTGTCTGGCTCTTAGGGCCCTCTCCCTAGGTAGTTTCTGCTCTTAAAGGAGCAGGCATCTTAGTACCCTGTGACACTTGGATTTGTCTGAACCAATTTGGATTCGGGACAGCAACTCAAATCACTGCGCCCCCCTGAAATCAGCCAAATCCAAGTCTGAAGCAAATACTAGCCACTTCTCATAGGTTTAGTGGCCAAATTGTTTGGGCCTAAGGCTCACTTAAGGAGTTTTGATGGGCTGTCATGGGTCAGGTCAACACTGCCCCTCCCTCCCCCCATGCAACAATTCACCAAACTCCTCATGGGGTTTTGGGTGGGCAGGGAGCAGAACAGCCATGATCTGCTCCTTGCACATGTGAGAGTGTGCAGGTGGGGGTGGGGGGGAGAAGCAGCAGGGGTGGTGGGCATGTGTAGCAGTGCTCGCCCAATCCACAGCTGCCCCCACCCCAGGCAGCCTGTGCTGCATGCCCACCAGCCCCAGTGCACAGCTTCTGGCAGGGCTGCTCCTGGTGTGGCCATAGCCAGCCAGGTGCTGCTCTGCACCCCTCCCCTCCAGTGGGAACCACCCAGCTGAAGCTTCCCCCTGCCTGGCTGCCCAAAGTGGTGCAGAGGAGGAGCCACTGCTGGAGGCAAGGGGAGAAGGACAGTACCCAGCCAGCTGTAGCACCTTGCCAGAAGCAGCATGCACTGGCCAGGGCCCAGGCTAGCAGGCCGTTTTACTCCCCCACCTCACTCTTGCTCTTCTTGTTCCTGCCCCTACCGCACTGCTCCAGGAAAGGGTGAACTTCAGCCAAGTGAATTCTGCCCCAGCACATGGGCCTGCGGCTCCTTTCACCATTCCACCCACCCAACACAGTGAGTGGGCACCTGCAGGTGGGCAGAGAGGGTGGAAGGCAGCCGGGAGCCAGAGCCAAATCCCTGTGTGCTGGGGCAGAAGCTACCTGGGTGAAGCTCCCTCCCACCCAGAGCAGCACAGCAGGAGCAGAAGCAGGAGCCACAGCTGGAGGCAAAGGGAGCAGAACAGCACCAGTGGCCTGTGCCCGGCTATTGTATGCAGCTTCTGACAGGTCTGTTCCCAGTGCAGCTGCAGCTGGCCAGGTGCTGCTCTGCTCCCCTCACCTCCAGCAGTAGTTCCTCCTCCCACTCCTGTCCCTGCTGCACTGCTGGAGGTGGGCAGGCAGTGAGAAGCTTTCTTAGCACCTCCCACTGGAGGTGAGGTGAGCAGAGCAGCCCCTAGCTGGCTACAGCCACACTGGGAACAGCCCTGCCAGAAGCTACACATTGGCTGGGACCTGGGTCAGCAGGAGCAGGTGAAACTCAGCCCCATGCAGAGCACTGATACAGTCAGTTGGTGGACTAGATCCACCCCATGGGCCATACTTTGCCCACCCCAGTCTAGCACCATCCTTTTTGGAACCAGTTCACTCCATGAACCAGAATAGGAAAACATTCCCTATTCAACCCACCCCAGCACAATCCAGACTGAAGGAGAACTAGTACATTTCTGATATCCAGTTCCAATGGCCGACAGACTTTTACTTACTAACAATTTTGCCTCAGCCATACTTCCTTTGCCCCATTCACAAGTCTGTGGTGAAGTCTGCAATCACATTCAAAACTCTTAAATAAAAATTCTTTTGTTAACAAGTTGGTTTGGTAAATACTACATTGGGAAAGGAGTAAGGTAGGGTCAAGAAGCTTTATCCAAATTTTATTAAAGTACTAGTCAGATAAAAATGATAAATCAATTGACGTGCACTAGAACATTTCCCAACAATACAATACATGAACACGATCATACAAGCTGTGCCTTCTGCTACTCACCTAGACACAGCCTCAGTGGTGAAAGGTGCATTTTTAGTTGCCTGTACCAAGTCTGAAAACAAGTAGGGTCAAACTCCATTTCATATTTATGTGCCTGACCCCATTTACATAACCACAAAAATATAGTTTTTGGTACTGATGCTGTTTTTATATTCAATTTAAACCTGTGACAGAATAGGACCACTTATTTCCACATATGCCTGCTGAAAGTAAAATGGAGGATGACTTTCCCACCCTTTTAGCCTCATCCCAGTAGCTAATTGGTGAAGGCACTTGCTCAGGGAGTGGGAGACCTAACTTGTGGGCCCTCTTCTACAGAGGGGGCTGCTGTATGATTACAGCTTTAGATTCAGCTTGCAGCACTGCCACCAATTGCACTTAGGAAAACAAAGGTGAAACAGAAATTCTTTCATACCAGACAGACAGGGCAGAGTGAAGACAGTTTGGTGCAAATTCTCTCTGAGAAACTGCTGCCATTTGCAGAGCAGAAGCTGCTGCTGCTGAAGTGACCTCCATCATCTCCTATGCCCTCTATCTGCTTTTTGCTACAGGAACACTGCAGTCTCAAGCAAGAGTTTTTCACCCATAACCAACACCAATCCACAAACTGGTACCAACTATAACAGATAGGAGCAAGGAATGTACAGAGCCAGAGTTGTTCCAGTTAACTGAGACAGGCAAAAAATACCAGTACTTCCATATAGATATCAGAAAGGACACACCAGATCTCTTACACAGTAAGTCAATTCCTAGCAAAGCTCAAGTTAGCAAGGCACCAAGAACCCTGGCATACCCAGGACCCTGACATCTTTGTGGCAAACCAGGATAGCTGCAGCTGGCATGCTTAGCTAGTCCAGGCTTGGAGCCCAGACTCAGGTACGCTCTGTAGCACAGACTTACCCTGATGTTTAAGGCTTCTCTATGGGGATTCCATGCCAGGATATGAAGGCTCTTCATTCACGAGGAATCACTGGCATCCCAGGGCTCTGGTACATGAAAAACAGGATTGTCTTTCTAGTCTGAAATATTATACAGGTGACCACCAAGTAGAACTCTAAACCAACAGACACCAGGAAAAGTCATAAAGCAAAAATAAGTTTCATTCATTTCCACTGAACTTGTATGCTATGGGGAGAAAAAGAGCAAAACTAGTATTGTTTTGCATATATTGTTAGAGACACAGCAAGGTCTAGTAGATATATTAGGTGGAAACCAGGAGGCCTAAATTCAGGTCTGCATAATCTTGACTGAGCCTTCATGCCTTAATTTCCTTATCGATAAAATACACAGAACTATAGATTTCCAGATCTCAGGATAGTTCAGAAAAGAAGGTAAAACCCTACAAAAAGGAAAGTGCTATTATCTAATAAAAAGTGATGAGAAAGAGGCACATGAGGTTGTTTGTTTTTTGGGGATTTTTTTTTGGGGGGGGGGGG
>NW_017728914.1:6728274-6761111 GCF_001723895.1 Crocodylus porosus
GTAAAAAAGCTTGCCATTGTGGTTCATAGATGGGTACCATCATAGGGTACCCTCATTACTTTAACGGTCCTCCCTTAGTCTCACTCCCAGCTTCTAAACCAATCCACTTACATCCCCCCAGTTCAAAAATATTTTTCTTCTACTTTTACCACATTCTTTAGTCTATTGAAGAAATATATTTTCCTTTGGTCCTTCAGGCCTGCTTCCTATGTATCTGTGTGAAAGTATAGACAGATTTGTTCTCTTTAGTCCATGATTCCAGAGCCCTTCTCCTAAGCGCTGCCTGGTCAGTCAGATCCGTTCTCTCTCCAGTTTCAGAACCCATCTTCTCTCCCACTGCAAGTCCTCCCTCACTCCAGTCTCACCCCAGAGCTCTTTCCTCTTCTCACCAGCAAATCCTCCACCAAGTCTCAGGAGGCCTTTTCTGAATTAAATATGGAGCCTTGCTTTAAATCACCTGCTCTGTCTTCTAATTGCTCCCTTCCCATGCAAGTCAAATAACCACAAACACCTGCATGGGGCAGAGGTGAGAAAGGGAAGCCCTTCCCACCCACTCTTCACCTCTCTTTGTTCCAGGCACTTAATGAAACAACAGGCTGGGTTTTCAATAGGTTCCTTCTCCCACCTGTTCCCCAAAACCATCTTCCTGTGTCCCAAGGACTGCTTTGCTTCAAGTATTTTTCAATCAATCTGCTCTTCCTTTTGGATGCATGGAGCACAGTAACTGACCCTGAAGCATCTGGTCTGACCTTTAAGGCCCAGCAGCCCTTTAAATGAATATAAATCTATATGCTTCTGTAAAGCTAAAACACTTTTTAATCTCTTTCTGCTATAAAATGTTTTGGAAGAGTGAGAAGCATTCTTTCTCCTTACATCATGTCTACAAAGGCTCATCTCCCTGCTAACTGTTGTGGTCACACTAGGATTTTATCACAGATAATTCACTGCATGTCAGCTAAAACATGCTAAAATGGTCTAGGTATGTCTCATTTGCTGTTGTGTGACATGTCAAGCAAGAGAGCACTGCAGAGTTAAACCTCTGGGATCTCTGTGAGAACCCATTTGTGAGGGATTAGTTGTAGACTCTTAGCTTTGCAAAAAAAAAAAAAAAGTCTACAGCTGAGTTAACTGTATGCCAGGAAGCTCATTAAAAAAAAAGAAAGTTTGATGAAAAACAGAAATTACTTTTTTTCTTTTTTTGGTATTTTTAATTTTTCTTTTCTCAACAAATCTACTGTTCCATTTATCAAAACATACAATAATGTGAATCTTTGGCTCACATAGCCTATATTTGGATACTATCCTAGTATTTAAAAACAGAAATAACAGTAATAATCTTTTTCTTTCTTAGCTTGCATTCTGTAAAAGAAATATTGATTAACTTATAATGTGTATGTCTGGTACATGTCTGGTATGTGTGAAAAACTGATCCATGGAATTTCAAATCAAACACAAGAATTTAGAATTAAGTTTTGAACATAACAAGGTCTTCCTATGCATGAGGGTGAGTACAGGGTCACATGTAGGGGGAGGAACAGGACTGACCGGGAAGGATCATAGCTGTGTGGTGTAATGGTGTGGAGGGCACCATGTGCAGCAGTGGGAAGGGGGTGCCTGCAAGGGGGCACATTGCAGCAAAAGGGAGGGGAAAATCATGCTTTTGTGCCCATGTTGGACAGCCATGGTTCAGATTGCCAATGCCTTGCAGCCCGGGGTGGGGGCACCCATGTGGGTGTGTGGTGCAGTGGAGGGTGGGAGGGAGTGTCTATACAGCCTGGTGGCCTGTGGCTCATCTGATGCAGTCCCTGCTGATGTGGCCTCCAGGGGCTTAGAAGTTGGATAACCCTATTTTAGGCAGATACCAGGCAAAGAGACTTTGTTGAGTGTTAGAAGAAAATGATTATTTCTAGGTTTTTTTGTTACTGTCACATAACTTTGCAAAGCCTGGAAAGCTTACATTGTTGCCAAGTGTTATGATCTTATGGCATATTCAATAATTGGCACATTTCTTAAAAGGTCTGGCCGCTGCATGGAAATTTTAGCTTTTGGGTTCTTTCTAGATAAGTTTCTAGCTCTCACCATTCTGAAAACCATACAGGCTCAAATACCAAAAGGAAAAATAATATTATTTAATAAGACAGTAATTTGGGACCCTTGACTCATGTGTTTTGAGTTCTTGAGCCTGGCAGTACAGATGATGGGACACACAGGAAGCCAGGAGAAGGAACAGCACGTTCATTTCTTTTTCTGACATTTAGTTTGATTCATTTCTTATTGGCATTACAGGAAAGTTTATTTTAAAGGATGGATTTAATGCAGTGAGAGTGAAGCCCTGGCAATTCAGGATGAAGAAAATGCATACAGAATAGCATGTGAAGCAGCACAGGAGTGGAAAACTACCAGGACACAGGGGCTAGCACAATTAGCAGCCTGAAGACATCATTAGCAGACTAGAGATTTGGGCCAGCAAACTTGTGCTGGGCCTCAAAGGGGAGAGTAAAAAAGCTGAATTAATTTTGTCACCTACCTGGAAGCCAGTAAGGAAGTTTAAAGAGAATGGACTGAAATGAAGGACTGCCACACAGGCATTGCCTAGGTAGTTGTTTATATGTGGGTTTACCTGGTTTGGGTTCAGGATCACAGTGAGCGCACAATCTTGAATGTAAACCACGTGAAAATCTGGTTAATGCAACACAAGTCGTTCATAAAACAGATCGCAATTGCAGAAGTCCATCTGAATGTGTGAAACAAGAAGCCACAAAATATTTGCATATGCAGACTCACTCTTTAATTCATTAGCAACAGGAATAATGGACAACAAGTCCTTCTTTAGGTACATAGGGAACTGGAGGAAAACAAATGGGAGTGCGGGCCATGGTTCCTTTGTTCCCTCACTTCTCTTGTGGCTAGTGAGGGTGATGTGCCTTGTGGTTATGTGACAGGAGAGCTGGTTACCAGCATGCAAGAGAAAGCTCAACTCCTGACTGACTACTTTGCCTTGGTCTTTCACCGGCCCAAGGGGACAATTATGTCAGGTAGAGCAGAGGATGAGTACAGTAGGAATAATCACCTTCCTACTATTGCCATAGAATTGATGTATGGCCAATTAATAAAATTAGATGTATGCAAGTCAGCTTACTGCTACACTAGGGGTGTACATCAAGGGCTCGGTGAGCAACTGTTCATCAGGGCACCTGAGGGGAAAACCAGGAGTAATGGCCACAAACTCCTGGAAGATCGATTCAGGCTCAACATTAGGAAAAACTTCATCAGTTAGGGTGTCCAGACTGTGGAATAAGCTCCTTCCAGAGGTGGTGCAATCTCCTACCCTGGAAATCTTCAAGAGGAGACTAGATGGTCACCTTGGTGGGGTCACCTGACCCCCAGTTATCTTTTTCTGCTTTGTGCAGGGGGCTGGACCCAATGATCTTCCGAGGTCCCTTCCAGCCTTACAATCTATGAAACTATGAATTAAAGTTTTACATTAACAAGGAAATGAACAAGGGACAAAACAAAGGATAGATGCAAGGTGAGAAACAAGCATAAGAGGATGAGGAAATAGATGACATTGATCGTGTTACATTTTGCTTCATAAGGCTTAAGAAGAGTTTTATGCACTATGAAATATATTATTTTTATTGTGCACTCAGAAGACAAATCCCTTACAGTGCTGATATGACTTTATCTGAGCCTATGCTGTGAGATGCTCCATTTAACTGAAAAATCTTACAAGTGATCTTGAAATAACTGGCTTTGCACAAGCATATCCCTAAAACAGGGAGTTTATGGCATATGCTTAGTGCCAAATTAAGGGTAGCTACATTACATTACTAAAATCCAGAAGCTAGAGGGTCTTGCCCATCCACTCAGGTTCAGACCAAATGCCACATTTGGGGTCAGGAAGGAATTTTACTCCATGGTCAGATTAGTATGGACTGTAGAGATCTTGCTTTTCTCTATAGTCTGGATTTTTTTGCCTTTTTCTGTGGCCCCCTTCCTTGGCTCTGTCAAGTGTATTTTTATAACCCTTATAGCAGCTTGACACTGGCTCCTTCATTCCCTCACTTCTCCTGTGGCTAGTGAGGGTGATGTGCCTTGTGGTTATGTGACAGGGTTGACAGTGAAGTTTTAGTAATAGGTCATACCAGAAGTATGAAACATAGGGACCACAAGCTGTTGGAGCACTGTCATTTGGCCTTCAGTGCTGCCTCTGGGTCTAAGCTGACTCCCACACCACTGGACCAGCTCCATGAACAGGGCCTGGGACACACATTACATGTGGCACCTGCCACAACCATTCTCGGATTGAGCCATGTGCAGTGCATGTCCTGGACTGGCCAGAACAGCTGTAACATGCACACAGTGCCACAGTCCTGGATTAGGCGGGGAGGGGTGGTCCCTGGGCCCAATTTAGCCAATGGACCATCTCATCCCACGGGGCTGGCTGAGTTTGACAACTCAGAGTTAGACAAGGATTTGTATGGGCTGGTTTGGATAAGGGTGATTCTGCCTCAGGCAGACATTTGGACTAAATGAACTCCAGAGGTCCTTTCCAGCCCTGCTTTTCTATGATTCCACACCCTTTTACAGTTTAGTGCACATGGGGAGAACATGCTGTGCTTTACTGCAGCTCTCCCCAGTGGGGGGCCCACTGAGAATACAGACATATTCCTTGATATTTTTGGTAAATTAGCTCTTGAATTGGGTTAAGCCAAAATGGAGCAGCCATAAAAAGGCATGTTCAATAGGACCAAAACTCAGTTGTAAGTCAAATTATTTTTAGGCAGCCTAATGTTGCACTAGAACCTTTAAAGAGGTGAACTCTACCTGAGCAGAGTAAACTCTAGTACAGGTCTGTAGTTGTCCAAATATGTAAATCTAGATAGAAGGGGAAAAGGCAAAACAAACCTGCTGCTGGCTCCCTCTGAAATCTCTCTTTTGATAGCTGGTTCACAGACTTAACCACCATTTTATGCAGAAAAGCAAATGATAGGAGCTTGTGGGGCCCAAACAGTTTCAACATATTATCCAATTTTAAACCAGGAAGAAACCTGGTGTGGAAAATGACTGCCTAGAGCAGGGGTGGGCAAAATATGGCCTGTGGGCCAGATCCGGCCCTCAAGGCCATTTTGTCTGGCCTGTGGGTCCCCTAAAAGATTTAGAAAATTAATATTTATCTGCCCTTGGTTCCTGTCAGAAATGACTGGAACCAAGGGCAGTAAGACTCAGGGGAAGCCTGGTGGGCTCCCACAACCTGCCAGCTGGGGCTTCTGGCCTGGGACCGTGCGGCTGCCCCGCACCAGAACCGCAGGTAAGGGGGAAGAGTGGGGAGGGGCAGGGAGGACCCCAGGCAGGGAAGGAGCCCAAGGAAGCTGAGTACAGGGTAGGGAAAAGTTTCATAGTTTCTAGGGTTGGAAGGGACCTGAGTAGATCATCTAGTCTGACCCCCTGCCATGGCAGGAAAGAGTACTGGGGTCAAAAGACCCCAGCAAGGTGTACATCTAACCTCCTCTTAAAGACCTCCAGGGTAGAAGCCAGCACCACTTTGCTTGGAAGTTGGTTCCAGATCCTCACTGCCCTGACTGTGAAGTAGTGCCTCATGATATCTAGCCTAAATCTATCCTCTGCCAGCTTGTGACCATTATTCCTGGTCACTCCTGGCAGTGGTCCCACGCCTCATGCCCCATGCTGCAGCCACTCGCAGCCTGCCTGGGGCTGCCTGTGCCTGCTCCGGACAACCCCGCGTGGGCTGCGAGCACCCGCGGCTGCAGCGCAGGGGATCAGGCGAGGGAGGGGCCCCGCTTTTCCCCCCTCCCCTGCACTCAGCTTTCCCCCAGACTCCTTCCCTGCTGCTTCCCGGCACGGAGGAAAGCAGCCCCTGCCCTGCCCCATGGCTGGCGCTCCCTGCTGCAGCCACTCATAGCTTGCATGTGGCTGGGTAGCTCCAGGTGGGATGTGAGTGGCTTCAGTGCAGGGCATTGGGCATGGGGTGGGTGAGG
This sequence comes from Crocodylus porosus, assembly GCF_001723895.1. NCBI lineage: Eukaryota > Metazoa > Chordata > Crocodylia > Crocodylidae > Crocodylus > Crocodylus porosus. The sequence goes on from NW_017728914.1 coordinate 6,734,274, forward strand.
GGCTGCTTTTCTCCCCCTGCCCCCCACACACTCAGCACCACCTTGTAACCCAGCCCCACTGCCAGCCTGGGCCCTGCGCCAACTTCAGACTCACCTGTCAGGGTTGCGCCATGGCAGCAGCTGCAGCCCCCCCACTTCCCATGCTAGGCAGTGTTTGCTACTGCTGTCTGTGGGCTGCCCAGAGCGCGAGCTCCGGGTGGACAGCAGCAGCCAACACTGCCCAGCGCGGCAAGCGGGGGATTGCAGCTGCTGTTGCCACATGCAGCCCCGATGGGAGAGCCCAGAGCCATTTGGAGCCCAGGCTGGCAGCAGGGGCAGGTTACAAGCTGGTGCTGAGCATGGGAGTGGGTGGGAAGTGGCCCCTTGCTCGCCCCGTGGCCAGTGCCTCTTGCTGCCGCCACTTACAGCCCATGTGGGACTGCCTGTGCCTGCTCTAGACTGCCCCGTGTGGGCTGCAAACGCTTGCAGCAGGGAGTGCCAGCCACGGGGCAGGTGAGGGCTGCTTCTCCCTGCACTCAGCACCAGCTTTTTCCCTGTCAGCAAGCAGGGGATCAGGGCGTGCGCTGCTCCCGCCCATACTGCAAGGCTGGTGGGCACTGGGAGTGAGCAGGTGTGGGATTCAGCAGCAGCATGGAGCCCAGACCCGTGTCCCGGGGCCAGTGCCACCGGGGCCCAGAGCAGGGTGGCAAGAGCGCGGGGTCCCAGCCATCAGGGGCTCTGTGGAGCTGGGCCAGCTGCCCCTCTCCCTGCTGGTGCAGCCCAGCCCAGCTCCACAGACCCCTGCCAGCCTGTGCCCTGCTTTGGGCCTCCTCGGTGCTGTCCCTGGGACATTGGTCCCAAGATGGTGACCAGGGAGTGGAACACCTGTCTAGGGGCAAAGCTACCCATGCAGCCCTCAACAGCCTGCCAAAACTGGGTAAGCGGCCCTCCACCTGAAATAATTGCCTGCCCCTGGCTTAGAGGATCAGTTTAGTAAGTAGGTCAAGCACTGCACAATAATTTGAATGTTAGGTAAATATGCCTGATTCAGGCATCCATCAGGCCCCAGGAAAGGTGTTGTTGGCTGCTACGGAACTTATGCAATCTCTGAGCAGTGTTTTGAGAACAATGGGTTCTGCATTGCAGCTACTCTCTACAGTCCGGGAATACTGCCCCGAGAACAATGATTCTCAAAAAGAAATGTTATGTCAAAAGTGCTCTGAAACCCGTAGTTACTTTGTGTTTTTAAAGTTGCTGTGACCTGTCAGGACCAGGGTTAGAGTCACTGGCGTATTTTTGGGGCATCAGAAATTCCTTAGATCCATTCACTGCAATACTGGCCTGCTCTAGACCATCTTTCTTCCTCTGCACAAACCACAGCAGGGCTTTCAGATGTCATCACCCAGGGCTCCTGTGCCAAGGGTCTCCTCTGGAACATCATCTGTGTTTGCTCCTACACAGGAGTGCACTGTTATGTTTGCCACCGGTAATGAGATCCCCACCAACAGAATAAACCCATGTGCTCCAGCACATTTACCACCCATGTCAGCCAGCACAGAAAGAGTCTATGAGAGGTTTTAGATATACCTCTCTCCAGTCACAGAATGAGTTGTAGCCACCTGCTGCAAGTAATAATTTTTGCACCAGTGAATTCAGCTGCTCCTGCCTGAGTGGCTGGTTTTCACAGGTTTACACATAGGTTCATTCAAAGTCCTGGAAGGATCCAACATGATGCCAGTCATGACACAGCAGTTTTGGGCCAGTGAGTCACTGCCTAGGATGAGCACTGATGTATTTTCTGGTCTGAGGGTTGCCTGCCATGATCTGAAGATCAACAGCACCATGTAGTGAGCCTGAAAGCAGCTTCCAAACTATTTCTCTGTTCTCCTTTCACACATTCCAGGTATTCCCGCAGGTCACTACAGACAGCAGACTGTCCCCTCCACATGCCAAACCAGAAGGTCACCCAATTTGCAGCTTCTGTGGGCCAAGCACATTGCATACACCAAGAGCTTCTTGCATCTCTCCTGCCCCCAACAATCCAAGCTCCCTGTGCACCACCACCTCTGCTACTGAAGGGACTTCATACAGCCTCCAGCCCACTTACCTCCCACCTTATGAGGGACTCCAAGGCTAAGTACAGGCTGTCAAACAGTCTCAGGCAGAATCAAGTCAACCTAGGCAGCTTCCTCTCAGCCAAGCAGGTTGAATCAATAACCAACTGAAATGACATTCAATTTTCAATTGAGAAAGGCAGGGGGAGGCCTGCACTGACCCAGGCCAGTAGGTAGGGAGCACTGCAGCACATCTCCCAGTTTGCTGGCCATTGCCAGCCCAGCCAAGTGTCCTGGACTGGCTCCGCAGTACATGTTCCCAACTCCCTGCTGTCCCCCCACTGGGGGTTAAGGAGGTCCCTGTCTGGGTGCTGGCCCATCTTTGGGGAGCCTCTCCCTTAGGAGGTTTTCCCCAGCCCAGGCAGCCCTGGAGAGCTGAAGGGAATTCCTCATCTTCCCCTTCCAGCTTGCTGATTGCTTCAGCCACTGCCACAGGAGGAAGGGAGAAGTCCTTCAGCCCAGATACCTGTCTGTATGTCCAGCATGGGAGCACCAGGGAGCCCCTGCCTTGGGTGGCTCCCCCCAACCCAGCCCAGGGCAGCCCCAGGGAGCTGAGGGGAAATCTTCTCCTCTCAAACCCCAGAGCTGATTGCCTTAGCTCCTGTGAGTCTCAGGGACAGGCTGAGGCAGCGCTCCCCTCAACTGGTTTCGTCTCAGACTCGCAGCAGCTGAGGCAAAACTGGCTACAGAAGAGCAGGAGAATTTCCCTTCACTCCCTGAGGCTGCCTGAGACTCGCAGGAGCTAAGACAAGCAGCAGTGGGGTTCAGGAGGGGAAGACTTCTCATCAGCACCCTGGGCTGGGGTGAGGAGAAGCCCCCCAAGGCAGGGGCTCCCCGGTGTCCCCATGATGAGCTGCATAGGCAAGCACCCAACCAGGAGGACTTCTTCTCCCTTCCTCTTGTGGCAGCACTTGAAGCAATCAGCAGCTGGGAGAGGGGAAAGAGCGGGGGTGCCAAGGGTTGAAAAGCCCCCACCCCTAGGGCTTTCCCTCCCACCATGGATTGTGTAGTCCCTGGCTAGGAGTGTCTAGGGGTCTGTGCCCCTGCCTGTTCCCCGCCCCAGTCCCTATGAGCTGATGGATGCAGGCAGGAAGCAGGTTAAGAAGCAGAGGGGTAAAGTGGTCCCTGCTTCACTGGAGCAGACAGCATAGCACAGGGCTGCAAAGCATCCTGGGATGCTGGGGGACTGAGAGTTAACTTGAACCACAAAAGGTTCTGAGACAAAAGGTGCATAAGCCAGTTTGACCTAAATCAGTTAAGTCTGGTATTACATCCAACCAGAATTATCTTAAACCAGTTTTGGCCATTTTGAAAGTGGTTTATGTGCCCTGAACTTCTGTTCTGTTACAGGTTTAAACCAGTTTCTGATCACTTAAACTGGTTTATGTGTAACTTCTGTCCCTAGCCCAAATGCCCACTATTCCTCCCATCTCAGGGGCTTCCTTCACCTCCCCATGTGGCAAACTCTATGCACTTCTTTCCCTTCAAGCCAGTGTCTGTGTATAACCCTAGTGTTCTCATTTCCACTTTTTGGTTTCCAAGAAAGAAACTTTCAGGGTGCAGAGCTGAAATGTTTTCGGGGGAGGATATGCTAGAGGAAGGAAGAGGATATGCTAGAATGTGGTAACAGCTCCCAAAACTGGCTCTTCTTGGCTCACTGTTTTAAGCTGGCCTGGTGTTACCAGCTCTCATGATATTCTTGAAAGGCCTCTGCTACACATTATATATATTACACAAATAACTGGTTAATCATGCAATAAATTTAGACCAGTCACATGTGCAAAGTAACTATTACACCACAAAAATTACTTTCAAGCTAGAAAAAGAGCCAACCAGCTACAAAGTTACTGGTTGAAAATGTGTAGCAATTCTATAGCTGGTTTCTATCCAGCTCTAATTTAAATATGTAGCAGGACCCTATGTTTCACAGTAGTCATGGTGCTTTCTTTACAGCCTGAGCTCCTGGAAGCATGTGATTACATGAGACTGTCAGCTTGTATTTAAATAAATTACATTTGAAGCCCTCAAGGTTGCAGAGAAAGGCCTGGAAAAAATAAGACCTAAAGGCTTGAGCTATAGAAGACAAATAAAAGTTCGTTATTATGATTCTTGGCCACCTGACAATATTTTTGAGCACTGTTAGTCAATCCCAACTGATCACCCTGCTCTTAACCATGAACACTACAGCTTGTATAAAAAGCAACCTGCTCAGAGAAATAAGTAATAGCAAGAGAATAATATGGAGATTTAAAGCTATCCAAACAAAGTAGTTGAGTACCTTTCAGAAAGGAAATTGATTTTTAGTTGCCAATATTATTAAGTCATATTTTTAATAATATGCTGTCAAGCTCCCCAGTGACTTTAGGCCTGGATGCCTGGTCAATACTATATTACATTTGCAAATAAGATCAATGAGAATATGTAGCCCCCTCCCTGAACTCTTAATTTGATCTCTGTATCTTTAAGTGTCTGCCCTGTGATGTGCTTAGTCATGTCAGAAGCTTCAACAAGTGCAGGAACAAGGGTGGAGTGTTAAGGGGTCTGCGGATGAAAGAATACAAATAAAACAAAAACACCCCTGATTTAAAAGGTAGGCATTGTGCAGAGCACTGGGGGAAGAGGGTAGCTGAAATATAACAAGCAGGGGTTAAGATCCAGCATCTGCTCCAGAAAACAAAAGTAGACAAACATCCTAATGTCTACTAGAAGCCAATGCTGCAGCAGTATTGTCTCTTTTTAACAGAGCTAGGAAAAAGGAAAATTTAAAAAAACAGTGCACTCAGCTCTCTTGTGTCCTACTCCAGCTTCAGGGAGAAGAATATGATGGAGAAAAATGATACTGAGGTCTGCCCAGCCAGCCCAGAACCAATGTAAGGCTTTAAAAAGTGCTCCTTTCTAGTCTCTAAAATAGGGGGTCAGTGCCAGACTGTGGATGAGGGAAAGGGTTTTTTGGAAAAAATAAGTCTTGTAGCTAGGATCATTATTCTGTGCTTCACACATCCAAGCATAAATTAGAGCAGTCCTGAGATTGCTGTCATTCACCACCCCAAAGGTAAGAAGAGCACAAAGGTGGCCTAAAGGCAGTTCTGCCCTGAATACAAGAGTAGACCACTCCAGAGCCAAGGTAAGAAATTTGTCCTCAGAGTTTGGACTTCAAACATCTCCAAATTAAAGGCAGTTTAAGTTTTGTTCCACTTCCTTTTAAAATGCAACACAGTCTCAAAAATCCAAATCCAAAAGCAGATTCAGTAAACAGAAGTACTGCACCCTGAAATCTGTGAGTATTTTAATCCACACTTTCTATTCAGGTCCATTTCTGTACATAACCTGTGCAGAAATTCAGGCCAGAAGCTGTACATGAAAGAACCACAAGTTGGAGTTGTCCATTTTTGCTTGTTTTACTTTGGGATAGGAGCTGTTACTACATGTTTGTATGGGACCTCCACTGTAAGGGGAATCTTTAGCCCTAACTCTTAGTAGTAATAAGACTAATTTGCAACTGACAGCCTAATGCATAGTTGGAGACTAGGAAAAGAAACTGAGAGTGAGAAGAAGAGAGAAAAGTCCATCATAATATAAAATCTTTATCCAGTTGTGCTAACATTCATAATATACTCATTTTACAGCAGGGCAAACTGAAATATTGAGGCTAAGGACAGACATTCAAAAAGCCAGAGCCTGAATCGAGTCAACCTTTGCAGATTAGTCTAACCTGCTTAGGCTGAACCGGTTTGTAACAGGACAAACATTCACTCTAGACTGAGACAATGCATGCACATGCTAGCAGTTCATTAAGCCAGGAGCCGGGGGTGCTAGAGCAGGCACTTGGCTGCAGGGAAGCTGTGCAGGGAGGCATAGCCAGTCCGGGCTGAACTCAGGATCGGTGGCTGAATAAGTCTCCTCCTGTTGGGACTGGGCTGGTCTGAGCACAGAGTGGTAATGGTGACTGGGCCAGGCAGGCCCCACTGCTCTGTGCTTGAGGCAAGCCCCTTCCAGGCAGGAGGAGGCTTATACGGCTGCTGGCACTGCATTGGGGTCTGCCCGGCCTGGCTACGGCCATCGCTGGACCTGTGGTCAGGGCCAGTGCCTGAAAAGCCTCCTGCCTGGAGGGGGCTTGCCCTGAGCACAGACAGAGCGGTAGGGGCTGAACCTCCCCTCCCACCCAACAGCTGGAGCTGTGAGCAAGTGATGGTGATGGGCAGCAGCCCATCACCACTTCCCGAAGTGCGAGCCCCTTCCCAGCAGGGGCCACTCTGCGAGGCCAGCAGAGCTGCTGGGGGGCTTGTAGGGCTCTGGCCTGCTCTGGACCCTGTCGCTACTGCAGCACTGCCAGCCCCACAGTGCAGCACCCTGCCGGAAAGGGGCTCACTCCCCAACAATTATGACAGGAGCTGCTGCCCCCAATAAGGGCCCTACCCCTCCACTGCACTGGCGGGGTAGAGGCATGTCCAGGCAGGGCCCCTGGGAGGGGGAAGGGAGCATAGTACCAAGAGTGGGCAGACCCAGCTTGGTAGAGGGAAGACTAACACTCCTCCCTGCCCCGCTTTGCTTCAGGGGCCATGGTGCCTGCTGCTGCAGCAGTGAGGGCTGAGAGCCCAGAAGACCTGGCTTGGGTCCCCGCCAGTGGAATAGAGGGAATTAAACCCCTTCCTGGCCAGCCCCCTGCCCCTGCCTGCCCCTGCTCTGGCCTGGTTGGCCTGGACCAGAGAGCCCCACCCATCCCAGAGAGCATGCCGGGATGCTGGGGGTCTCTGGTTTATCTTAAAACAGCAAGGGGTCTTGAAAACCAGTTCATAAACCGGTTTGAGCCAAATCAGTTAAGTCTGATACTACATTCAACCAGGTTTATCTCAAACCAGTTTCAGCCATTTTCAAACTGGTTTATGTGCACTGAATGTCTGTTCTGTTACAGGTTTAAACCAGTTTCTGATCACTTAAACCTGTTTACGTGTAACATCTGTCCCTAGCCTGGAAGGTTAAGCACCTCTCCAAGGTCGTTTCATGACTCAGTGGGAACTGATCCCATATATTTCGTCTTGTCGAGTCCTGTACTAACCACTAAACCATTCTGCCTTACTATCATGTCCTGTTGCATTTTGGGGTGTGTACAGTCAATCACCTCACCCAGGCTCCATCTTATTTTAAGTTGTGTGAACACATACTGGGAGCAGCATATGCTGCTGTTTGCTGCTCCCAGCTGGGGAGCCCAGCATAAGTAGCTCAGGGTAGGGAAAGAAATAGTAGGTTTGTGCAGGGGTCAGGGGACTAAAAATACCCTGTCAGGGTGAGAGGGGAGTAGGGAATGCATCTCAGGGGCTGGGATGAGCAGCTGGGTTTTCCCAGCTCCAGCGGCTGTGCTGTGAGCATGTGCAGGCTTTCATGAGACTCAGTTAAACCTTTCTTATGATCTGATCTAAATGTACTTACTCAGTTGAACTTACTTAAATTGGGTACATGATTTTTTAGGTCATTTAAGATTGGGCACAACTGTACAATTGGGCATTTTATTACATCGACTTAACCCTTGTCAGGTCTGTCTAAAACATCATGCCTGTACCTTAATATATCATCTCCCACATGCCAGCTGGAAATTCTGCTCAGGAGTGGTATATTTTCTTGCAATAAAACCTTTTAAAAAGTAAACGGCAAGTCTGCTAGAGCCAAGATTTTTATGGGAGTTTAGCTCTTAAATTGACTTAAGACTTCATTTATACTAATACGGTTTTCCAGCTTCCTCAGAAAGACAGGGAAGCTTTTCAATTTATTTCCCCAGATTCAGAAGCATAAACGCTGATGGCAAACTCGAGAGGAAAACTCTAATCTGTTCCTGTGCTGCAGTTCGCAGTCCTTGTTCTTTCTTTTAATATCCTTAATAAGTCAGTTCTGAATTCTTTACCTCAGTTGCTAACATCTCTTTCTGTTTTGTTTCCCTGGTTAAAAATTTGACTTGGACAACCTAATTGGATGATCTGCCTTCTGCAAGCACCTAGTTTAGCTGCCTTATTTTTCCTTTCAGTTTTAATGAAAGATTAGTCCCACTAGTGTCATTTCTTCTTTTCCATCTCCAGTTTCTTAATATTTTATTTAAAAATCAGTGATTTTAGTATATATTTTATAGTTTCATAGTTTCTATGGTTGGAAGGGACCTGAACAGATCATCAAGTCTGGACAGGAACGAGTACTAGGATCACAATACCCCAGCTATCCATTTTAGTGTTATCAGTTGCCACCTCTGCTGCCCAGAATCTCATCAGATTTCTTCAGTACATCTCTCTCAAGAAATTTTGCCATTCAGTTTTAACTTTTCTAATAGCTGTTGTAGGCATGTGAATAATTAGCCTTTTCTTCACTAGAGACTGTTGGTGCTGCAAACAACTGTTCCGAGAGCAACACACCCAAAGCACTTACAAAGCTACACCACAGATACAGGTGCCACCAACACTTCAACTCTGTTTAGCTGGAGAAAGACTCATCACTGTTGTTTTCTGAATTCAAACACTGCGTCACCGCGGAGGTAATGCAGAGCAAAAGCACTGGCCCTGCAGCTCCAGGGGTCCGATTGTTCCTCCCAGTAAAATCCCACAATGTTCCTTCAACTCCTTCAGTGACCTCTCAGTGCAGACAGCAGCTCCAGTACAGCCAATAACTATTTTTTGTAAATTGCTACAGCCACTTTAATGTTATGCCTCCAGACCTCCTGGGTTTCAAGGAACAATATATTCAGTTTTACATTTTCCTTTTTTCATATCAAAAAAGTTAAAACTATCTTACAAAATACATGCCATTTTAGTAATGAAAAGTGGCAGGTCAGATTCTCAGTTGGTGTAAATTGGCATCTCTCCAGTAATGGCACTACTCAATAACAGTTTAGCCAAACTGCAAAAATCATCTTTCATATACAATAAATCTACTGAAGTAAGTAGCGTTACAGCAGGGATTCACTTATACTTATCTCTTGTTAGTATTTTGGGACAAAAAATAAATCAGTGATTAATTCTGAAACCTTACTCAGTTTGTATGCATGTGGGTAAAGTTGCTGGATGAGACCACTTAATTTGGAAGTTCATTTGGATGATCTGTGTATTTCTTTAATCATTATTAGTAGAATAGTTACTTGGATTACAACTTTAGGCCTTGATCCTACAGAAAATTAGGCATGTGCCTAACTTAACTAATGTGTATAGTCCAGAATTATTCACAATAGTAAAATTAAGCCTATACTTAAGTGTTTGCAGTCGAGGCCTTATATTTAATACTTTTAAAAATTCTACGGAGTAGAAAATGTAGAGAAACAGGGATAAGTATAAGCTGTTAAAATGAGGCACATTTGTTACAGCTGAAGAGAAACTATGAAAGCTATAACAATGCATTAGAGGAACATGCACACCAGAGGGCACTGTGAAATTACAGATATTATAGTGAGTGTTTATTAAATTATTGAGGTTTGGAAAAATCTAGATACCAGGGTTACTGACAAAAGACTTTAACCTAGGAATATAACATGTTCTCATAAACGGGAGCTAAAGTTAGAGGGGTTTTTAAATCTGAAAATAAAGAATAAATTCTAAAAATTAAAAATATACTTTTGGACTATTTTAACATGCCCTTGTGCCAGCATAAATCAGGAGCAATTTTATGTAAGCCAGTGTTATCACACCCATTTAAAATCTGAGCCTTTACATTTCCAAAAAATTATACATGTTCCTTTTGTACGGCCTTGCTAAGACCTGGCTTTATAAATCAACATTTGTCCTAAAATAGCTGATAAGGTACACACCTAAACAGGGTAGGGAATACTGGAAAATTCTGTTGGATAAAATACGCTGTGGTGTCCAAGCACCCCCTATTTCGGAAGATATTATCGCATTTGAATACTAGTCAGCTGCCTTGGCACTAAAAGGTTAAAAAAAAAAAAAAATCAGTGGCTATGAGGTTAGGTAATGGATTTTTATGGAATGCAAATATGTAATTATTGAGAAGTGTTACTGATGATGAAAGAAATTACACTAATAGCACCAAAAACTGAGTTTGGATATACCAGCTTTAGGACTAAAAACAATAATTATACTGAAAAAGGAAAAAAAGGTAAGAAGAAAGGTAACAAGTGTGCAAGTCTCAAGTGTTGAATATTACGCAGAACTCAATCATAGAATAGATCAAATAGCGTCTATCTCCTAGGGAGGGAATCCTTAAGGTGGAAGGATCTCTTTAAGTCACTGCTAAGATCCCAGCTTAATAATGGGGAAACAGATAATAGCATTTGAACAGTATCTTCACCAATTCAATTGCATTGATTTATTGCCTGTCCAATGAAGCCACCAAGTTACAAAATGGTTAATCTTATATTTTTACTGCTGTCCTCTCAGAAGAGAAAAGTAGTAAAAGCTTATCAAGGCTGAAGTGGAAGAAGGATAGTATCAAGGCAGATGCTATCATGTAGGCATGTAAAAAAAACACTTCTTTTTAAAACGAGAGTTTAAATATTGACAGCCTGGCCCTGTGTGCGAGCGCATGCAAGTAGCTAGGAAAGGGCACAAGAAGCTTCCTGTCTAGCAGTCCCATGAAAGGGCTAGGGGGAAGTGCAGTCCTCGCAATGTGGACCTGATTGAACACCACCGTAATCAAGGGAAACATTCCTGTTGACTTCACTAGGCGCGTCCAAACTAGCGCGGAAGTGATGTATGCAGTGCCACAGACCTGTCTGCAGTGATGCATACACTGAACATCCAAGCGTTCCCAGTGTCAGAAAAATCTGTGCTGTAAAGAAGTGGGGTGGTGCACATGGTGACAGTGTGAGCCCCCAGAAACCAGAGCCTAGCTGGCCGGATCTACACTCTAGCTGTTCGCCAGGCTCTGTGCTGGTGGACTACCATGGCTATAGCCCTAGAGGTCTCCAGGACCCCAGGTAAGGCTGCTGGGGCCAGCCCAGGTGCTGGCCCCAGCCTCCCCTACCCACCCTGGGCAACGTGCTGAGCACCAGAGCACATGTGCATGGGCATTTCCCAGGGACAAGCAACAGCAGCACACCACTCCTGTTTGTCCTCAGGGAAATGCATGTTCCCATGCCCACTGAGTTGAATCAGATCCTTCATGAGGCCAGCACTTATAATGGTACTAGCTTTTTCAAAGATGTGAGGGGATGGAGCCATGTCCTTATTTGTCTCCAGGCCATCTAGCATGTCACAAACTGCCCCCTCTTTCAAGGCGGCACAGAAGCTTTTCAGGACTTTTGAGAGTGTCATAGCAGCCACAGCATCACTGGATCCTAACCCCTGTCAGGTGATAAAGCTATTCATCTTTCATAACCCCGAAGCAAATGAGGTGACAAGTCCAGAACACAAAGGTCAGTCTCTGCTATCCTGCATGTCAGATGTTCACAACAGAGATTTTCCAGCGGTGCAGTTTGCATTCACCCACTGGGTGCGCAGTAACCATCATGAACATTAAAGCAGTCCTTCCAGCCTTCCAGCAGAGGGCAGCAGCATACACCTGATCTGAGCCTTCAAGAGGCCAGCACTACACTCTTAGGACATCCAATAAGCAGGCTTTTGCAAGCAGGGATGTATTTGCTGATATTATTACCACAGTTTAAAAAGCCCATTAACAATATGGCAGTTTACATAGATCTACTTGCAAGAGTACAATAAAAAAATCCTGCCTCATGAGCAAGGCAAACGATAGCCCATCCTTTTAAAAAACAACCATTTTGAATGTTCAAAACAAACACACAAAACGTGATGTTCCAGGGTGCAAAGTGACCCTCGATCTCCATACATGACAGCTAAGGGATGGGAGAACTGATTTGCTTTAAAAAGTGTTTTGTTTTAAAATGTACATTTGCAATTAAAGTCTAAGTACATTGTATATTTTATTAATGATGTGGGTTAGTGAGGCATTTTAAAGCTCTTTTGTTTTGATGATGTTTTGGGATGGGAAAGAATTGAAATGGAAAGCTTAACGCTTACAATTTTGAAAATTTGGCTTATATTTTAGGTTCTGGTAACATGCAATTATCAGCACTTAGAAAGAATTCCCTTTTTTCATACTATGCCCTAGAGCATAAAATTAAGAGGCCAATTCAGGCTTTGTACTGCTTTCAGAGGCAGTTTGCTTGAGCATAGATCAACATGGAGACTGACTGTCGCCTTTCTATTGAATTAGGTCTATATTTTTGACAAGTATGGCAGCAGTATCATCACTTTAATCATCAACAATCCATTGTGTCTCTTTATACTAATAAATAAAACATCCTGTGTTAAATATTTCCCAGTAAGCACTTGAAGACCTGTAATCACCACCCCCTATATGTTACAAAGTAAAATAATATAATGGTAATAAAATAAAATAAAATGATGTCTAGGAGTTTTATAGACAACTAATAGCAGTTATTGCAAAGTGCACATCAGATACCAATTGCAGGGTACATTTCTCTTTAATATAATGTACTATGCATATTTCACTAACTGTCTCATGATGTCAAATGAATTTAACAAGACAATGATGTAGGTCAAAATACTTAGTATGTTCTTTTAAGGAATTAGCTTTTAGACATTAGACTTTCACTGCTGCAGTTTGTTAAATGGTTGGAATTTCTGGAACTCTCTCCATAAATGTATGAGGAAAAGAAACTCTGCCCTTTAACAAAGTATGTTAAAGAAAAAACTGATCATCTGAAAATTCTTCAGGGCAGGAACTACATCTTCCTCTGTGTTAATACAGTGCACAGGACACAGAGGCTGTTGAGGTTGGAGCCTCTGGTGCTAGCACAATACAGGTTTCTAAAGCAAAACATGAATAAGCAATAATCCCCCCCAAACCACTGGTGCTAAAGTAAGTTCCCAGATGTTACAACGGTACTGACAAAAAATAAAAAACCTAGAAAATGAATGGGGGGGTATAATCATATCATCATCTGCCATTTTTAATTGGTATCTTATAGTTTCCTATGAAAATTAATACCATTGCCCCTTCCTCTGCCCCATTCCTGCCACATTTTAGAGATGGAGTAACTGAGACAGATGAACTTGTCCAGGATTACAGAGCAAGTCAGAGAGAAGAACTCAGTGCAAAATTCAGGTCCCTTGCTTGCCACTCCAGTGCCTAGTTCATTAGGTTACGATCTCCCTGATCTTTAATTCTATCCTCTCCATCTATCAAGGTCCACTAAACATCAGGGAGTTGCAAGAAAGCAGTGCTACAAGGAGGATTCTGTGATCATGGGAACATAGGGAGCATGTAGCATAGTCTATACTCTGCTCATTTTCACTGTTGCCAGGTATATGTTATACCAGTTGATCCTTGAAACTTAACACGGGTTTATCTCATAGCTCACAATTCAGCAACTGACCCTGTCCTCTGCTTACTTGGTCACTCTCCTTATCACAGACCTTAACTTTGTTCCTAAAGTCAAGAGCTTTGTAGTCACCCTAAAGAAATACTCCCTACATCCAGATCAGCTGTCAAGAGATTTTTCCCCATCCCCATTTCTAATATACCTAATATTTTCTGGGGGCCCCATCACATTCAGCATCCTAGTAAACTATTTCTCTAATTCCCTCCACAATACCCCTTCCCCCAAACCTTTTTGCTAACTTAATTAGATATTCCATCCCTTTGGTTTAAAATAGTATTTAATTTCACTTAATGATTTCAACAAAAATATTAGGATTCCCCAAACAGACATGTTCCCTCTAATTCTCTAATTCTTTTTCCAAAGGCTTCCGTTTCATCTTTTTGTTGCTTTGTCAAAATGTAGCTAATTGACTGTCCTTAAAGTACAATTTTAGTAATTTCCCTCAATGAGGCATCTCTCCCTCCTCTATTAACATTACCTAATTGAAGTTGTAATCCCCAGCCAGTGACTTCACCCACTTCACAGGTCTGAATTGCTACAAACAGTAAATATTAGCATTCCAGTTAAATGTACACTAGCTTGTGTTCCCCCAAAATTGGCTTTGTGCTCCTCAGAGTGTGATCGGATATAATATTACATTAACCACTTTTCTGTGGAACTGGAGGAACTGAAGAGAAGCTGGAGATCATATCTGCATTTCATCTACATGGTAAAAGCATATTTGCTCCCTGCTGTCTGAGAGCGGAGAGGGTAGGAATCCATGAGTCTGCCTGCAGGTTTTATGGTTTTCTTCAGAATCTGAGCCATCATTTCAAAGTTAATTTCTAGCCTCTCTTTTCACAAAGAGAAACCCCCCAGAAAACAAACCACATAGGGAGCAGACAGACAGAACCCCCCTCTGCCACACCTAGGAGTGGGATCAGAGCCAGCAGCCATTAGGGTAGGGGAAGTTGCTTATCACTTCCACTTCATATAATTTTAGGGACAGAGTCATCCGAAGCTGGCCCCCAGCAGTTTGTGTTTTCCTTTACAGAGGCTGCAAAGGTGAGTACAATCCCAGGCACAGCCTAGGGTAGCCGTGACTCACAGTACCTCAGCCTCAATGGGCTCTATCAAGCTTTGTAAGAAGGTGGTGTGCCCTAGCCATGTCTCCTTCTACCAACCCCCTTTTCAGCCCACTCTTGCTTGGACTTTGCTCCAACTATGGCCAACTCTGGAGTGGCACTGTTAGTCTGTGATTACTATGGAGGCAATACACAGCTAGTTTTTGGCAGTGCGTAAGGGTGCTCTGCACCAGGGGTACTCTCTACCACAAAGACTGTATGTCAGTCACAATGAACTGGCCCTTAGCATGCATTCCACATCACTGCCCAGAGACATCCACTTGCAGATGGGTCCTGCAAGCTACTGAGAGCAAGGAGAGATTCTCTCAGAATGACCAACAAATCAGAAAAGGACCAGAACTAGAGGGAAACAGTGTGTGTATATATATTTCCATGAGTTTCTTTCTGTTTTTGTGTGGTTCTGGGGATTTTGTATAGACTCTGGTTCTATCCCTTCCAGCCATCTAGGTCCCTTAACAAGTGAAAGGAGCATTATGCAAAGTCCTCTTTGCAGGACTTTTATATCAAGCATGGGACAGTGACATATTCCAATATCCTAAGCACTGTGGTTCATGTTCCTTGAAGTGTCTGACATTAAAAGCTAAGCACCGGGACAACGTACAAACAGAACATACTAACCAAACACCTTTGTAGGTCTGTATCACTCACTGTAGATGTAAAACATTACATGAATGCCAAGTATTGTTATTACAATAGAGGCCAAAATTTGTGAAAATGTCTGTTGTCCCTGCTCATCAAATGTTCCCTTGATCAGCTTTCTGTGGGGTTTGACAGGCCATGGGCAATGGCTGAAACTTTCTAAACTCATGCATGGCACAGTTTTGCTGGCAAGGGCACTCCATAATTGTGGAGGCAGGAGGTCCCCTGCATTTGTAATGACCTTTTCATGTGTTATCAGCCTAGTTTGGTATCAATGCCATTAAAATCAAAGGTAAAGTTAACCACAAGCTTAAGTGCAAAATAAGACAAACTAGAACTCACCCTGAATCATGCTTTGATGATCAAACAGCTTTGAGCACAGGACCTGAAGGCAAATGCTGCCACTGAAGTCTGAACCAGCCACACATAAGCTACACACTCTCTGGCTATAACCATTTCTCCATTATAAAATAATATGTTAATACTTATGACACTATAAGTGGCAGATCCAGATCGCCCTGCGACATAACACATCTACACTAAATTGCATGGGTGTGTTTATGCTGATACAAAAAAATTGTCCAACATAGACAAGACTATGTATTAGTGTAATAAGGCTACTGTTAACTTTTACTGAGCCATTTACAGACACAAAACACTGCTAAATAAAGTTTGGATATCAGAATTTGTCTTGCCCACTGCTCTTGCTGGGGTTCAGAGTATACCCAGCTCAAATCTGAAGGTCCTAAGCTTATTTTTAGGATGTTTACTGCTGGATTTCCATATCACATGCTTTTAGACTTGCCCATCAATACACAAAAATATTGTTGTGTAGCCTGAAATTAGTTCAAACAGTATACTGTGGTGCACAATATATTTGTGATTTTCTCTCTCAACAAACCTAGTGAGTTTTATAGTGATTTGTTATGCTTTTTGCTCTTTTGGTTAGAAGTTTGGCCACCCGGGACAAAGCTTTTCTTCTGCTTTGAAAATTCATCTGAACTGCTCTCAAGGAACCATGTTCCTTAAAAAAACAGCAGAGGGCACTAGAGACTGTTACCAGCATCCATTCAAGAGAGGTAGGAGAACAGGAGAGATGCTGCTATCCTCACTGCCCCTGCTTCAAGAGCCTGGTGTTTCAATGATAAACACTGGATTAGAAGTATGTCAGATATGGAGGTATGAAAGTCAGTGAAATGGAGATTTCAGAAGCCTTTTTGTTTTTGTAGTTTAGTTTCTTATTAGAGCAAAGAACTAGAACACAAAGCTTTGATGATACCAATATCGGAATCAGATAATATAAATAAAACCAGAATTGGCTTCTTCCTTGCATTTTGTTTGAAAAATCTAATGCATGAACACTGAGTTTTTTTAAGTTTACTGACAAATATTAAGACCAAGATTCTCAAAAATTACTAAAATTTTGGCTGCCCCCTTCCCCTTTCTTTTTGGGGAAGCTACCTGAAATGCTTTGAAAGGGCACAAGATTTTTTTCAGAAGCACCACAGATGTTTTGGGGGGGGGGGGGAACCAAACTGCTCAAAGGTGTCCAGGTAAGCACATCCATTTTGAGATATCCCATATCCAATCAGTTCTAAAAATCTTATCCTAAAATTATAAAGACAACAATGATGGTCTAGTAATATCAAGTCTACCTGGGGCAAAGTTTAAAGTGAAAAATGAGTTTGCATGCGCTTCTCTTTGTGCTAATGAGATTTTTGCTACATGTTCTTTTTCTAGGGAAGCACTTATGCATGTGATTAACCATGTGAATCAGAGGGGCTTAAAATTAAGCACGTGTGTAAATATTTGCCGGCAGGCCTAAGGCCTCACTCATTGCTTGACTATATCTCACAGCAGAGAGCTGATTAATGCAGAATCAGGTTCTCCTGTGCTCTAACCCTGCTCAGAGCCTTTTTAAAAAACAAACAAACCTTGCTCAGACCTGCCTAGAACACCTATATTTCATACAAGCTACATAGAAATGCTAAATATTAGTCACTAAATATATGCCAATAGTCATCTTAACAGGAAAGGTTAGGTCTCTTTACACTTACAGCCTTATATACTAAAACCGCATCCCATCATTAAGTAGTGATTAGTTTATCTAGGAAATAACAGTGTCAGTCCTGTCAGATTACAGTGTGGTATAATGCTAAAAAGGGCAGGGAGGAGATATTGCATTAGACTAATTATGAAAAGAGCAGAAGCACAAAGCAGCCATGTGGACAGTATTTTGCAGGGTTCCTTTTTCTTTGCAATGGAAAAGGCCATTCACTTTATAGAGATAAGCTTAGATTCTATGAAGGCGCAACATAAGAATAAATGTTTCTTCTTGAGCACAGTTACTAAGAACTCAGATTCTGCTCAGTAATAATTTCAAAATTAAAAAAAAAAAAAAAATCAACCCTGATGTGGACAAAACCAAAATAAAGTTTTCACAGAACTAAAATCCCACAATATTTTCAGAAACTCCAAAACAAAGTTTCCCTTTACATTCTTCCTAGGTCTCCAGCAGCTGCTGACTTACATGGATGTGCTTCTCATCAGTTTTAACTGCTGCCCACTACCAAATAGCAATGGTGAATATCAGAGGTGTAACAAGGCAGGCAGGTGCCCAGGGGAGCTGTGACACCAGTGGGAGTGGTAACTTTCAGCTGCCCCCATGCTGCCAGTGCAATTGTGCAGTTAAGGTGGCAGCATTTTTTTTCCACCCTCCCACTGCTGCCAGTTGGCACTTGGGGCAGCTGCCCCAGGCTGGCGACCCTAGTTGGGCTACCGGTAAAAATGAAGAAACAACAAGAGCTATGCCAATTTCAGTCAATAGCTGACAGGGCTTCCAGGGCCCACAGCTCTGCAGGAAGACCTGCCATGTGGATTGCCACTTTAACCATGACCTTAGGTTTCCAAACTCCCAGGTCAGGTGGCTCCTCAGACAAGTGAGCAAGTCCTGGACTTTGAGCTGTCTGTATGGCAGGGGTACTCCAGAGCTGCCAACTTTGGAAGTCCAGGCTTCCAGTGGTCCCCCAGGTGAGCTGGCTGGGAACTGAAATCCTGCTCATCTCATCAGAAGCCCATCAACACAAAGATGTTTTAGCAAAACACTAAATCCGTTCTAATCAGTTCCATTCTTTAGCTGAGCCCGTCCCCCCTCCCCCCAAGTCAGAAGATAGCAAAAGTAACCATCTTCTTTCAAAGCAGGGGGAGCTGGGACTTTAAATACTCCCCTTTTCACTTCTACCCCATCTCCAACTTGATGGGTCAATGACAAGTCACAGGTCCCTGTGAGCTTCTTGTCTCAGCATCCCTTGTTTTATGGGCACCTGCCCCAACTGCTTCCCACCTACCTCTTATCCATATTCCTAGAGAGGCAATTCACCTCTCTCTAGCCTGCAGGACCAATGCAATTTCCATCCTTGGCCTGAAGTAACACCCTGTGACAACAGCTAGGACGGGAGGACACTGCCCAGCTAGGCAGAACAAGTACTTTCGAACAATTCAGGGAGGGCAGCAGAATTGAACTTTTTTACCCTACATCAGAGCAATGTTGGGGAGGAGGGGGGAAACCTTCTTCCCCCACTTGGGGTTTTAAAGAGAAAGGCTTCCTGCAGCATTTGCAAGGAGGGGCCTCCAGTTTTGGATTTCATTCATACAAGTTAGATTCTCTTTCATCGTGTGCAGCTCCACTGAGAGTAAACCCTGTTGCTCTGCTGTAAGCAAAGACAGAATTTGTCTCTTTGCATCTAGACATAAAATGGACTCAACTACAAGGAAATACCCCTCATACTGACATATCCACTACACTGCCTGGCTCACAGTTCTGCTAAGGCAAATATACAGCAATAGAAAAGCCTCTAATCAGCCTCCATGAATGCTATCCCAAGGTAAGGCCAGTGCAAATGCAGGTATTTCTGTGGATATACTTGACAAGAGCAAAGACCTGGACAGAGACACAAACACTGGTGTAATTTAGGCTGCTTACAGATGTGACCCCCCCCCCACACACACACACATCAGCGTTTACTTTCAGCTCAGCGTGCTCCCATGCTGAGCACAGCACATACCCAGAAGAGGCATTGCATTAGCTTGACCTGACTCACCTAACATCTGTATAGATTGAGTGTTTCAGCAGGGCTTTTTGGTGTTTCAGTCTAATAGCTGATTGAATCAGCCAAAAAGCCCCACTGAAGTGCCCAATCTATATAGAAGCTGGGGAGCCGGATCAAACTAACGCGCTGCCTCTTTTGGTAATGCGCTGTTTTGATTTTTTCATGTCTGTCAGCACCTTTAGTATTTTTGTGCAGCAATGCAAATTACAGAGAGATCCAGAGCAGACACTCAGCTGTCAGGTTCAATAGGTGCTATCAAAAAGCCCTGCCACTAGGTGATGAGACAGCAGGTAATATCTGCACTGAATGAACAGCTACCCCGTGATGGAAGCATACAGGTTATACATATACACCTGTGTAGTTCATTTTTCCCTAGGTAATTCTGTACTGCATTCTGAGGTGCAGGTCTACATCATATCTGCTTCCTGTTTTTTCCAGTGTAAACTTTTCATTGGTCAAAATTCCAGGATGAAAAAATCCCCAAATCTGTGCTGTAACTTGCAGCAACATTCTCCTGGGCGCGCCTTGCATGTGTCGTGCTTTAGGTGAGGATGATGTTCTGTAGTTGCCCACTTGTTCCATCACTCACTAGCATACCTAGGAAAGATCTTACAGGGTCAAATTCATGCTAGTGCAAAGAGTCAGCAGAAAATCTGTTCTTCAATTGCATGCTGAGTACAAACATTGAATGTAAAGGGTGCAAAAGCCTTGCGTTTTCCCCACACTGGTGTGTGGGTGAAATATACCATCGCCTCCCATTCAGGCCCTTCCCATGTATGCCAGGGAAGGTGGAGATTCATGCTAATGGCCTTGAGGAAAACACTATAGTAATGTTTGGAAAAGAGCTGTTCTACATTTCCTGTATCTCCGCTTCAGTAAACACAAGAGCTTATGCCTTGCAGGAATCTAGGCATACATGTATGCACTATTTTATGTATTTATTGCACACAGGCAAATCTCTGAGAGAATGAGTGTGATGCAAGCCCTATAAAGAAAAAAAAAACTAAATTAACATGCATATATAAATCATACAGATTACTGATTGTGCATGAAAAAAATTAAAGGTAACACTATTGAGGGAGGAGGGGTCACTAGATCCTAGTGCTTTTCATCACATGCAAAATAACATTACACAAATACGTATATTCCTGTAACTGTCTTCTGTGGGAGGATTTACTCTTCTAAGCCTCTGTGGAAAGGTTGGTTAAAACTCACCACAGGATGCAGCAGCTGTTGAAAACATCAAACAAATGATAGTTCCACAATCTCCTTCCAACTGCCCATGAGTCTTTGCAGGCCCCACTTATTATTTGCACAGCAAATACTGTTCCTCTTCTTCCACACTTGAGCAAGAAAGCTACAGCAAAAAAGTTAACAAAATAATAAGTAACTCAGTTCTTCCTGAAGACCCATACACTGCTCCACTGTTGAATTCTTCAACCTGGTGTTTGCTGCTACTCTCAGGGAGACTCTGGTTGTGTCTGCTCCAACTGCACAATGGAAATCCCTCAAGTAGCTGTAAGCAGCTGACAAGCACACCTGACATCTCCCATACCTATTTTTGGCTCATTCTGGCCTACCAAGCAAAGACACCCAGCCAGCCCCAGCCAGTCTGGAGCTATACACAGTTCAGAAACTAAAACCAAAAGACAGAGAAACTAACTATCCTTCTCACCATTTTCTCCCTTAATTGCACCAAGAAATGCTGCCTAGGAACTACATGGGTTGCACTAGCATTGTCTATGAGGTATTAGATAATTTATCTTCCTCGCTGCATCTCACAGAATCATAGAAAAATAGGGTTAGAAGGAACTCAGGAAGTCCTCTAGTCCAAAACCCTGCTCAAAGCAGGACCAGCCCCAACTAGATCATCCCAGTCAAGGCTTTGTCTAGCCGGGTCTTAAAAACCTCCAAGGATGGAGATTCCTCAGCCTCTCTGGGTAACCTCTTCCAGTGCATTAACACCATCCTAGTGAGAATTTTTTTCCTAATATCTAACCTAAACTTCCCTTGCTGCAATTTGTTCACATCATTTCTGTAGCGGGAGGCCCAAAACTAGACACACTACTCCAGATGTGACCTCACCAGTGCCAAACAGAGGGGAATAATCATTTTCCACTTCCATCTGCTAGTAATGCTCCTAGTAAATGCAGCCCAGTATGCCATTAACCTTCTCTGCAACAGGGGCACACTGTTGGCTCATATTCAGTTTATTGTCCACTCTAACTCCCAGGTCCTTTTCTGCAGAGCTGCTGCTTAGTCAGTCGGTTCCCAGCCTGTGCCGGTGCATGAGATTGTTCTGTCCTAAGTGCAGGACTTTGCACTTGTCCTTACAGAACCTCATAAGATTTCTTTTCACCCACTCCTCCAATTTGTCTAGGTCCCTCTGAATCCTTGCCCTACCCTCCAGTGTATCTATTACTCCCTCCATCTTTGTGTCATCTGCAAACTTGCTGAGGGTGCACTCCATCCCATCTTCCAAGTTGCTGATGAAGATATTGAACAAAGCCAGCATCAGGACCCACCCCTGGGGCCTTCCACTTGATACCTGCTGCCAGCTAGACATCGAGCCATTGATTACTAACCTTTGAGGCTGATGATCCAGCCAGTTTTCTGTCCACCTTACAGTCCATTCATCCAACTTGTACTTCTTTAGCTTGCTTCCAAGAATGTTGTCATAGACTGTATCAAAAGCCTTGCTAAAGTCAAGGAATATCACATTCAGTGCTCTCCCCATATCCACAGAGCTAGTCACCTCGTCATAGATGGCAATCAGATTGGTCAGGCCTGACTTGCCCTTGGTGAATCCATACCGACTGTTTCTAATCATCACCTTCTTCTCCAAGTGCTTAGAAATGGATTCCTTGAGGGCCTGTTCCATGATCTTTCAAGGGACTGAGGTGATGCTGACTGGTCTGTAGTTCCCTAGATTCTCCTTCTTTCCCCTAAAGATGGAAACTATATTTTCCCTTTTCTAATCATCCAAGTATGAAATACCTCTCCCAACAACCACAAGTTTTCAAAGATAATGGCCAGAAGCTCTGCAATCACATCAGCCAACTCCCTCAACACCCTTGGGTGCATCATGTTTGGCCCCATGGACTTGTATATGTCCAGATTTTCTAAACAGTCCCTAACTTGTTCTTTTACCACAGTTGGCTGGTCACCTCCTCCCCAAACTGTGCTGCCAGGTGCAGTAGTCTAGGAGCTGACCCTGCCTGTTAAGACATAGGTAAAAAAAAAAGGCACTGAGTACTCCAGCCTTTTCCATATCACCTGCGACTAGGTTGCCTCCCGCATTCAGTAAGGGACCCACACTTTCCCTGATCTTCCTCTTGTTGCTGACATAATTGTAAAAACCTTCTTGTTACCCTTCATGCCCCCTGCTAGCTGCAACTGCGGTTGTGCTTTGGCCTTCTGGATCTCATCCCTGCATGCCCAAGCAATACTCTGATACTCCCCCCTAGTTGTTTGCCTGAGCTTCTTATAAGCTTCCTTTTTGAGTTTAAGCTCCCTGAAGAGTTCCCTGCTAAGCCAAGCTGGTCTTTTGCCATACTTATTAGTCTTCCCACTCATCGGGATAGTTCATTTCTGTGCCCTCAGTAAAGTTTCTTTAAGTACAACCAGCTTTCCTGGACTCTTTTCCCTGTAAGATAGGCCTCCCAAGGGATGCTTCCCATCAGCTCCCTAAGTGAGTCAAAAGTCTGCTTTTCTAAAGCTCAGGGTCCTTACTCTGCTGCTCTCCTTCCTTCCTTTCCTTAGGATCCTTAACTTAAATCATCTAGTGGTCACTGCTGCCCAAGTTACGATCTGCTACTACATTCCTCACAAATTCTTCCCTGTTTGTGAACAGCAGGTCAAGACACCCTAGCTGGTGTCTCCAGCACTTGCACCAGGAAGCTGTCCCTAACACTCTCCAAAAACTTCCTAGATTGCCTGTGAACTGCTATATTGCTCTCCAAGCAGATGTCAGGGTGACTGAATTCCCCCATGAACTACTGCAATTGGGAAATTTCTGCTAGCTATTTGAAGAAAGGCTCATTCACCTCAGCCTCCTGGCCCGGTGCTCTACCAGGACATCACCCTTGTTGCTCTCTCCTCTGGCCCTAACCCAGAGACTTTTGACCGGCCTCTATCCAGTTTCATACTGGAGCTCAGAGCAATCATACAGCTCTTTTACATAAAGAGCAACTCTTCCTCTTCTCCCCTGCCTGTCCCTCCTGAACAATTTATACCCATCCATGACAGTGCTCCAGCCATGCGGCTCCCACCAAGTCTCTGTTATTCCAATCACATCATAGTTCGCTGAGTGTGCAAGGCCTTCCAATTCTTCCTGCTTGTTTCCCAGGCTCCATGCGTTTGTGTACAAGCACCTGAGGTAACTAGCCAATTGCCCTACTTTCTCAGGAGGAAGTCCTCCTCTGTTGCCCCTCCTTCTTGGGCTTCTTCCAGAACATCTGCCTCCCCACTTACCTCAGGGTTTTGGTCTCCATCCAGCAAACCTAGTTTAATGCCCTTCCTATCAAGTTATTAATGCCCTTCTTATTAAGTTAGCAAACCTGTCTGTGAAGATGCTCTTCCCTCTCTTCATCAGGTGGATCCCACCTGTTTCTAGCAGTCGTTTTTTGTGGAACAGCATCCCACGGACAAAGAATTCAAAGCCCTGCTGGCAACACCCTCAGTACAGCCATGGATTCATCTGCAGGATGTGGCCACTCCTGCCTTGGCTCTTCCCCTTGACCAGAAGGATAAGGGAGAACACCACCTGAGCTTCTGTCATTACCTTCATGCTTGCACTCAGAGCCCTGTAGTCACTTGATCTACTAGGGGCATCCCTAGCAATATCACTGGTGCCCACATGGATGAGCAGCATGGAATAGTAGTCAAATGGCCACATGAGTCTCAATAATCCTTCCATGGCATCTCGGATCCAGGCTCCAGGCCAGCAACAGACCTCCCAAGGAAAAACGTCAGGTCTCTTCCTATCTACCTTTGTGGCCTAATGCTTGATGCGGGCATCACCCATCTTTCCAGTAACAATACAAAGCATTAGGTCCACTGCTAGATTCTCAAGAGGAATTTAGGCTCAGTGCTACAGTACCGCATCCTGAGTCACCTGCCGCCTACTGGAATTCACGCCTCCATGCTTGGCATTTAGTCTCCCTATACAATCAAGTGGAGAGTTAAACATCTGCAAATGGATTCAACAGCCAGCATACTGAGTGGGAAGCAACCTCAGCTACCCCATAGGAAATGCTGACAGAAAGGGCATGTGGCTTATGTCTTTATTCACAAGACATAACAGTATTTCAGTCAGAGCACTGTACCTGTACTACTGTTTTGTGTAGTATTAAGGCATGGTATGAGCCCACTACATAACTGAGCTCTACAGGCAAGACAGGTGGGCATCACCTGGTTTGCAAATCTCACTGGGGCTTGAGGTAGGCATTGAGCAGCTCAGCACTGTACAGATGTAGGAAGTTCTGCCACATGACCAGTGGCAAAAACACAGACCTCTAAGATGCTTTACAAGTGGAAGATGAAATGATGAAAGTACAGCTTCTGAAGATCTAAATTTGGATTTAGGCCTGAAGATGCAGGTAGGTATCCTCTTTGTGAATCAAGCCCTTTCAAAGTCTGGTTTGCGAGAATGAACTGGAGTCACCACTGTGGTCTGTTTGCTAGGAATATGTCCAAGAAGGTTTGAACAACAGACACAGAAGGCTGGGACTGGAGCACTTGCTTGGATGACCAATGTTGACATAAACATCTCCTCAGTTTACTTGGGTTTTCTAAGCTTGCACCATGGCATAAGCTAATAATAATAATAATAATAGAGTAGATTTTGATTCCCTAAGGACAATGCTGATTTTAAATGTATTTCTTTACGTAATTGTATTATTATTGAGGAGTAAGTAGTAAACAATGTTAATGTAATAAGAGTCAATGTATATTTATATATACTTTATGACTTAATCAATATTGTTACATTAGTAAGAATAAAAATGGAATAGCCTTTCCTGGTGCTGGAAAGAATAAATAAAGACAGTCATACCTCCAAATTTTGGAAATTAAAAGTCCTTGTGCTTCCTGTACAATTCAAGCATTCCAGGTACTTTAATTTGCTCCCCAGGGCACAGGAGAAAGGAGAAACAGAGGGGCAGAACACCAGATTGCCCCACTATCTAGACATTATAGTTTAATTTTTCAAATATAGATGCCTAAAATAAAGCCAGACCAGCCTTCAGCTAGCCCTGGGATGGGGCAGCAAAAGGATATGCAGCCACTTTGTCTTCTACCAGTGCTGCAAAGAGTGGACCTTGACCAAGCCAAGGAGTTTCAAGATGAACAAGGTTTATCACCCACAGCCTCCAACTGTCTTCTCATTGAAGTTCACGAGGCATCCTGGCCTTTAATCATCTTAACCTTTGTTATATGGACAACTCCATATTCAGATCGACAACATATAAAACAAATGAACAGAATGTGTCCTGGACCTTAACAGTTATCTAAATCCATTCTTTGCTGGAAGAGATATGAGTCAAAATGGCAATGGGCATCCATTTTAAGCATGGACAGAGACTTTTCCATCAATTATTTACTATTAATAGAAAACAATAAACTCTCTTCATCACAGATTCACAGATTGTAAGGGGCTGGAAGGGACCTCACAAGTTCATCGGGTCCAGCCCCCCTGCACTAGGCAGGAAGACAACTGGGATCAAGTGACCCCAGCAAGGTGACTTTCCAGTCTTCTCTTGAAGATTTCCAGGGTAGGTGATTGCACCACCTCTGGAGGGAGCTTAAGGCATGATATGAGCCCATGACAGAAGAAGTTTTTCCTAAAGTTGAGCCTGAAGTGGTCTCCCATTACACCTTGTTTTCCCCAAGGGTGTCCTGGTGAAGGGGAGACAAAGAAATATTTTTCTCCTCTCATGAGTCTGCAAAGATCAGAAACCAATGCAAAACAGCTATAGCTCCCCCCACCCCAGCCAATACAGTACACAAGCCAGGGCACTACTGAAAGGCTGCACATCCTCCAAAATAACAGAAATCCTTTGTAGGCTTCTCTGAATATCATGAAATCACTAATAAGGGCTTCAACTTCCAAGCAATCCTGAGCCTTGCTGTCTTCAGACTTGTGGTGAAAGTTGAATGGGATAAGATATAGTGTGACCTCCTGATAAAAGGTACAGGGTTGTGAATTTGAAGTATCACCTTGTGATCGTTCCACTGTTGTTTCCACCTGTTGTCTGATATCTGCCAGGCCCTTCTCCCCCGGGAGCCGCAGGGGAGAGCTCCGTCTCCCTCCACGACTAAGGAGGACTCTGGGACCTCCCGCTCTGCCCAGTCAGGGGCATGGACCAAGGTGGTCAAGGGCCCAAAGACTCGCTGCACCAAGGGCCCTCCCTCGCCGGAGCTTAGCAACAGGTTCGCACCTCTTGCAGCCCCAGCAGAGACTGCTCAGTTGCCGGCTCCCGCAGGCAACCCAGGCTCGACCGCAGC
This sequence comes from Crocodylus porosus, assembly GCF_001723895.1. Taxonomy (NCBI): domain Eukaryota; kingdom Metazoa; phylum Chordata; order Crocodylia; family Crocodylidae; genus Crocodylus; species Crocodylus porosus. The sequence goes on from NW_017728914.1 coordinate 6,761,098, forward strand.
TACTGCCCCCGCTC
>NW_017728914.1:6761122-6776515 GCF_001723895.1 Crocodylus porosus
TGACTTCCTGCCCTTTGGGCAGGGGGCTGGACTCGATGATCTCCCGAGGTCCCTTCCAGCCCTAATGTCTATGAAATCTATGAAATCTAGATAATAAACCCTTTAGGACAAGGCCCAGCATATACAGACAGTCTTCTTTCTGAAACTACCATAACAGTAATAATACCAGTAAACTAATACCAGCAATAAAAAAATGAATGATGATAAATAATAGTTTTCAGGCACACAGCTGGTAGTAATCCAGTCCAAGAGTCACACTAGCATAGCTCACTATGCCAACATCTGGATCTAAGTTGCAGAGACCTAGCCAGACACAGCTGAGAAAAAGGACATATGCTACTAGTCTTGAGAATTGAGGAGCAAAAGTGGATCTAGCACTCCCAGATCAACCATTTTGGAATGATTGCACGCCTGCACTGTCATAAGTGCACTTTGTGGATACCCCACACACCATTCAAAAGCCTGTTTCAGTGCAGAGAGATGTGGGGAAAGCTGATATAAACAGAACAAGCAGTTGATCATTTATAATATCCTATTTGGTCTAGCACTCGGATGTCTGAGACCTCTGGGACAGGTGTGATCATCTAGAGTGCTCTAGTCCTCTGTCCCCATACCTGCCATCAAACATATGTCTATATGGCAGAATGCTCAAATACCAGACGCAGCCTTGTGGAGAAGTAATACAGCTTCCAGTATCCCAGCTGGGCTGTTCAGAGCTGGCTTGCATGTCTCTACAAGGCAGTGCGTTGTGCTGTGTAGAACATCCCCAGCAGAACAGCAGTGAAGACAGTGTAATCTGCTGAAACCAACATGTGATTGGACTGATCATGATACAGGGTGAGATCAGTCCTGTTCACCCTGCTTTATTTAGTATTTTTATATTGTTTGCCTTCCTCCTCTAGCTGTGCTAAGAACAGAGATTTTAATTTGCCTTTGAAATCCCTCAAAGAGTTCTGGGAGGCTAGAGGGTGGGGAAGGGGAGTATAGTTATAGTCTCTGCTCCACAAAGCGTAGAGTCTAATTAACATTTTTGCTAAAAAGCAGGAAATATTTTTTATTACTGGCAGGAATTAGAAAAGTGAGAGTGGCAGTCCTTCTGGTTTGAGGCTGCATTGCATAACTTTTCATATTGTTTTCTGTGTCTTCTTGCCTGGATTTAATAAGATTGATGCAAAATAAGAATTTGTCCCAAGAAATAAAGTTAGATTGTAAACAGCTCTCCAGCATGTCTCAGAGGAACTGAAATGTTTAAGCTCAGTATTTTAAATCTAAATGTTATTAAGAAACATGAAGGGTTCAGTCCTAAAGTCCTTTCTCATGGGAGACTGATGCCTCCCAAGTCTGGGGAGGCCCCCCAGCAGCAAAACCGGTGAAACCAGAAGTGCGCTTCTGGTTTTGGCTGTGAACCCCGTGGAAGTGCCAGCCACAATCTCAGGGGACACACGCTCACCCAAGTGCACCTCATATGTGTTACCAATGTCGTTTCTTATTCTGCCCCTGCTCTTGCCCATCTTCCAGTCTTGACTAAGAACTTAAAGAGTGGGTTTCAATTCTCTGGGCTCAGATGCTCAGCTCATGTAAATCACCTTACCTTCCCTGATCTCAGTCTAGCTCCACAGATATACACCAATTGAGACTCTATGCCTCAAAAAACAAAACAAAAACCTAGACACTGTCCTCTCCAGACTCATCCCCCATTCCCTTCGATCTGCTTTTCCAGTCTTCTGCTCTGCCAGGGTCCAACTCTATGACCTTCTACACAAGTGTCTGCAGAACATGGCTTTCAGCAGTGCAAGGCAACCTGTATGAAATTAAACCAAAATGCTTAGGTCTATGATGTGCACAGATGGGAAATTAGATGAAAACAAACTTATCTTTGTGACCTAAGTCAAGTCTGATGCAGTGTATCTGGAGATGACAGGCTATTGCACTAAACCTCTGCTCCACGCAGGTTTAACCTCTTTGGAATAAAACCTTCTGACATTCAACTATTGCTTATTACTTATGCCTTTGGCTGGATTCAAACCGATAACAGACTGTATCTATGCAACAACCAAACCAGCACTTGTTCCAAGTCCTGGACTAAAACCTTGACTAGACTTATAAAACAAATTGATCCCCTAGTGCTGCTTCAAGTTTGGCCTGTGTTTCCAAAATGGGGGTTGTGAAGAACAGGGGGTGGGGAGGGGAGGTGGCTACATTGAAGATATTGGGGAGCTACATCATACCTCATGACAGGTAAAACAGATATAAACTTTACAATTACCCTTCACTTTAGTGAATATATTTTAGATTTACACTGGTCTAAATGAGATCACTTTGGCCCTCTGGATTTTAGACGAGAAGATATCATGGAAGGGCTTCCATTTACACCCACATGCTAGCTATATACTCTGAAATCTTGGGTTGAGAGAAAGAGAGAGGGGGTGGGAAGAGTCTTAACGGACGACTCCTGGTATGTTTCAGATATTTTCTTGTTGTCATCATTAGAACTTTTAACTATGTCATAAATCTTTTATTAACATTTGGTATTATACTAATTAAAACTATTCTGTGCATGTATTATTAATTTCTATAGCACTTCTTGCAACTGTGACATTTTTAGCTGGCTTAGCAGAATATAACACAGTAAATAAGGAGAAACTCATTTTCAGGCAATTAGACTTGCAGAAAAATAAGTTTCTTAATGGAGGGCAAGATTATTACAAATTTTACCTAAATAAACAGGGTTTCTTAATGGCAACTCTTCAAGCTAAGTAAACAGATTGGTGTTGTAATGTCCTAAGCAATACTTAAATGTAACTGTTTAATAAATTGGTAAATTACTCATTTCATCTTAGAACAAAATGGTAATACTGTAGTAATAACCTAGTATATATTCTGTAAATATGAAGCATTATCACTTTAGCTTGGAAGAAATCACCACAGTGATATGTCAGCATTGATCTAAAACTGCAGCATTTTATCTCAAGTTTATTACCCATTTTTGAGAATCGCTGAGATTTTCAGAGCATAATGGCAATAAAAGAAGAATTTAAAAAGCGCTTAAATGTGCATAAGTTAATCAGAGGTATCCTCGGGGGGAAAAGGAAATTTGGTAAAACATGAATTATAAGCATCATTTAAACTTACTTTGGACACTAGAGATAATAAATGGCACCATAATTTAGAAATAGCTTTTAACATCAATGACTGTAAGTAGCACTTTACTGTTCATAAGAATTGCAAAGCTATGGTGCTGAGGCCAATTTTATTAGCCATTTTTTTCTTTATAAAAGCAATCCTACCATTTCCAAACTGAGCAGACAGGAACAAGAGTTACGTGTTAATATGCAAAATGCATTTGAGTTTTTTTTTAAACAGCATGCAATAAATTCACCAAAAGATACAGTCTGGAGCCAATTGAATGATCAGTTAGGAAGAATAAAGCTTCTTCAGAGTTTACATATTTGGAAAAACGTAAATTATAAAAAAAAGAAAAAAAGAAAAAAGAAAATGTTAAAACATTTCCTGTTTGCTGTGAAATGTTTCAGCCATTCTGAACCAATGGGATGAGGCAGTAAATCCAAAAGACACCAGAATATACCAATAAGAGTTTTCTTTAACTTTTCACCACTCATACCATATTTTAAGTTCCTAGGAGTATATAGAATACAATGATTAGCTTAATTACAGAATTTCCTACTATGCTGGTACTTAAGAGCCATGAGCTGTGGGTCCCATCCTGAAGCATGCAGCAGAGTTCCTATGGGCTTTAGTGGCACAGGATGTGAACCTATGTGAATGGCAGAAAAATACAGTACGCACTACTCCAGCAGCTGCCCTGTAGCTGTTTGCCCTCACTGGCACTGAATCTCACCTTCAGAGATTAATGTGATGTAGTACTTTGTCAGACTCTTTATCTGCTGGATGGCATATTATGCAAAAGCAAAGCAAACTCTAAGGTACCTTCTGTAAAGGCACCATGTATTCCATAATTCAATGCTAACAGAGCTTGTTGCAACTCGTATCCTTTCCCACACAGTTGAACTCCAGCATCTAGGGGCCTGGACACACAGTATGTCAACACGGGTGTAATTTACAGTTTTGTGTACCAACTGAAGTTACACTGGGATCTGGAGTGAATGCACAACCTGTTATCCTGAGCTAGCTGCCACAGAAACCATGATTACTGTGCCTCACCACCAGCTGGTGGGCCACTAGTTAAATCCTGTTTGCACTCAGAAAATAGCTACCCCAAGATAGCTGCAGACCACCTCTATGGCCGTGTCCAAACAAACAGAGGTATGCAGTTTGTGGTGCCACAAATCACACACAGTGAACGTTATAATATGCACCGTGCTGCAAATTTGGAGTGCAGTAGCAAAATTTGCTACAGGTATTTCCCAGTAGCAAAAACAAAAACAAAAAACCCCCAACAAACCCAGAAACAGAAGCAGCACAAAGCATGAAAAACAAGCATGCACCAGCGCAAATGGAGGCCGGGCTATCCAGAGCAACCCACCAGCTGCTGGCCAGGCCTCCATGCTCCTCTCTGGCTCCAGCATGCCACCAGGTCAACAAGTGCTAGCTCTGGCCTCCAGCTCTCCCTGGCTGAAGGGCCAGAAGGAGCTGGGCAAGGGCAGTTTGCCTGTTGCAGGACAATTTCTCTCACAATGAAGTGTTTGTGGAGGGGCATGCACTGAGGCAACTTGTGCCACTCCAAGTACACACCCCTGCTTGTTTGGACGTGGCCCATTGGTGTAACTTATACCAGAAAATTTTTACTGATGGTTTTTCTCTAAAGTAACAAATCACCAGTGGTAACTTATCCAGATGTAGATGTTTATATTGTGTCTAGGGTTTTGTTAGTTTTTTTACATGGGTGTAAAGGCAGCTTAATATTGTACTCTCAAAAGCAAGAACCGATTGTAAAAAAATGTAAAGGTATTCTCCCGGGTCGCCAAACTACCTTAAATATAATAGATCTCAGAGGCATGAACAGTCACCTGCCCCCATTAACATCTTAGGTTGTTGACTCTGAAACCTACTGATATAAAAATAAAAATATCTACATTATTTACAATTCCATTGCTGATCATTTTATCTTAATAAGCATTCAGCCAATATTTACCCCACAGTTATCTTACCCCACAGTTATCAGTCCTCTTCCTAGATCTTAACAAGCACCAAGAATCTTAACTATTCCTTACCCTACTGCCAAGCAACTCAGCTTCTCCCCTGATAACTTCTCTAGTATAGATCTATGCATTAGCCATAAAACAGATGTCATACTGAATTTCAGGGAGAACAATAAAATAAATTGAATTTGTTTTCTAAATAAATAATGTAAAGCATGATGAACTGATTTTATCATTCACCTTATATACGCCTTGGATAGAGTTAGTCAACCACTCAGCTGAAAAACAATGTGAAAACCAATCTGTAAGAATATAGAATCAGAGCATCGGAGTCCACTATTTTGTATCAGGCTCTTGACAAATACTGAATACCTCAGAGGCTAATCTAAGAAACCTCTCTTGTAATGGACAAGCACTGAAAACAGGCTTATAATAGAAGACTCAAGAAGCTTAATCTGCTTAGTATAATAAAGGAAGTTTAAGAAGTGACTTGAATTCACTCCATAACTACATACATAGTGTCCCCTATTCCCTGCTGCCCCTCCCCCCCCGTTAAGTTTGTAGATAGCCACAAGATCACCTCTCAGCCTTCTCTTGTGGAGGCTGAAGAGATTCAGATCCCTCAGTCTGTCTTCATACAGTCTTACCGGCAGGCCCTCAACCATACAAGTGGTCCTCCTCTGAACCCTCTCAAGGTTATCCACATCCCTCTTGCAGTGTGGCGCCCAAAACTGGACACAGTACTCCATCTGTGGCCTCACCAATGCCACATAGAGGGAAATTATCACTTCTCTAGACCTGCTAATGATACTCCTGCTGATGCAAGAAAGAGTGCATTTAGCCTTGCTTATTACCTGGTCAGACTGGCGACTAATGTTCATTTTTGCATCGCACAGGACTCCAGGACTCCAAGATCTCTTTCCACTGTTGTGGTGCTCAGAATGATACCCCCCGGTCTATAGGTGTGTTGGAGATTCTCTCTCCCAAGCATCTTGCATTTATCCTTGTTAAATTGCATCCTATTCTGATCTTCCCACTTCCCTGGTCTATCCAAATCTGCCTAAATGCACTCCCTGCCCTCCAGTGTGTTTACTACACCCATAGTTTAGTGTCATCTGTGAATTTGGACAAGGTGCTTTCAACACCTTCATCCAAATCACAAATGAAGATATTAAACAGCACTGGTCCAAGGACAGAGCCTTGGGGGACACCACTACCCACATCCCTCTAGGGAGAAACTGACCCATCCACCACCACTCTCTGGGTGCATCCCATGAGCCAGCTTTTCACCCACCTTACTGTGAAAAAATCCACATCTCACCTACTCAGTTTGCTTGTAAGAACTGGGTGCAACACTGTGTCAAAAGCCTTTTTAAAATCCAGGTAACTAATATCTACTTCCTCCCCTGCATCTAAGAATTTTGTAACCTGATCATAAAGAGAGACCAGGTTAGCTAGGCAGGATCTGCCTGCTATAAACCCATGCTGGTTGTCCCTTAATATTATGTTACCTGCTGGCCCCCTGCAAATGTAATCCTTTATGATTTTTTCTAAGGTCTTGCTGAGAATAGAGGCAAAGCTAACTGGCCTATAATTACCCGGGTCCTCCTTCCTCCCCTTCTTGAAAATAGGAACCACGTTAGCCCTTTTCCAGTCCTCTGGGACCTGTCTCAAGTGCCATGAGCTCTCAAACAGTTGTGCCAGTGGTTCTGCTATGTCATCAGCCAATTTCTTTAGTACCCTTGGGTGAAGTAGCCCACCAAGTGTCATGGGCAACTCCTTCTTGTGGGGGACACAGGGAATGATCTGCCACCCTGACCCCTTGGTCCATGAGGTCTTCTGCCTCCCAGGGGCCTGTATCCAGGATACAGCTGAGAGGATCCTGCCCAGCCCTTTGACCACTACCCCATGTTCCTCATCCATATGGGCACAAAGGACAAAGGCCAGAGCAATCCAAGCCAAGTTATAAGTGACTACAGGGTTCTGGGGTGGGGCTCAAAGGGTTGGGGCACAAGTAGTTTTCTCCTCAATGCTTCCAGTTACAGGTCACAAGCACAAGAGGAAGAGACGAATCAGTGAAGTAAAAAGAAGACTATGGCACTGGTGCCGTTGCAAAGGCTTCAGCTTCTTCGACCACAGTCCATGCTTCAGAGAGAAAGGCATCAGTTTGTTGGGAAGGAACAGCCTCCACCTCACTCCAATGGGGAAGAAGCACGTTTTGGCAAGAATGGCTGACCTGCTTGATAGGGTTTTAAACTAGGTTCGTCAGGGGATGGGTGGACAGCCACCAGTGCTAGCCCACCAAGCACCAACTGCAGAATCAGCAGTTCAAGCAGCACAAGGAAATTTGCTCCATTTGACCATGAATTCTCTAGGGAACTGGAAAAGGCTACACAATCACAGTGCATGGTTGTCATGGCTGACTTCAACTACCCTGACACCTCATGGGAAAAGCACTCTACCAAATCTAATTGGTTGCAAAGCTTCCTCACTTGCATTGACGAACTTTACTTGTCTCAAGAAGTCTACAGGCCAACACAACATAAGGTGCTTGTAGATCTGGTACTGGCCAAAGGGGATGATCTAGTGAGTGACCTGAAAATCAAAGGGAAGCTGGGAGACAGTGATCATGCATTGATCACTTTCTCTATCCATCACCAACCTGGCAAATCAGTCAGCAATGCAGAAATCCTCGATTTTAGGAAAGCTGACTTCCATAAGCTCAGGAAGCTGGTTGCTGAGGCCCTCAAAGGCCACAATCTGACAGAGGGGAGTCCACCATGAGTGGTCACTCCTTAAGGACACAATCCTTGAAGCACAAGGGAAGTCCATCCCAGCTCATAGGAAAGGTAGAAAAAGTGCTGGGTGACCCCCTTGGCTAAATAGGAAACTCATGGACCTTCTGCATCTGAAAAGAGAAGCCTAAAAATGAAGGAAGAAAGGTAACATCACCAAGGAGGAGCATTCAGCACTGACCTGCACCTGTAGGGAGCAGACTAGGATAGCCAAGGCTGAAACCAAACTCAAACTGGCTATGGGAATCAAGAACAACAAAAAGTCCTTCTTCAGATACATGGGTAGTTGGAAGAAAAACAACGGCAACATTGGACCCTTGCTAAACCAAATGGGGCAGCTGACAACCAACACCCAGGAAAAAGCTAATCTCCTTAATGATTACTTTGTGTCAGTCTTCTACCAGCCCCAAGTGATCACCCAGCCTAACAAGATGCAGGATTGCCAGGGTATGGGTAAACATATGCCCATCATTGGCAAAGGTCTTGTGAGGGAATACCTTGAGAGGCTAGACATCCACAAATCAGCTGGCCCAAGAGTGCTAAAGAAACTGGCTGACATAGCCTTGCCAATGGCAAGGAAGTTTGAGAACTTGTGGCGCTCGAGAGAGGTTCCTGAAGATTGGAAGAGGGCCAATGTGGTGCCTATTTTCAAAAAAGGGAGGAAGGAAGACCTAGGGAACCACAAGCCAATCAGTTTGATCTCAATCCCTGGTAAATTTTGGAAAATAAATAAATAAATAAATAAATAATGAAAGAAACCATTAACAACAGGCTAATGGAAGACAACATTCTGAGAGAGAGCCACTGTGGCTTTGTTATTGGTAGGTCTGCCTGACCAACCTCATTTCCTTCTATGACCAGGTGACATCACCTGGACAAAGGAAAAAAGGTCAATATCATATACCTGGACTTCAAAAGAACCTTTGACTTGATCTCTCATGATGTCCTCATGGCAAAACTGGGGAACTGGAGTCTCGACAACCTTATGGTCCAATGGCTGGGGAACTGGCTCCCTGGTTAGACCCAGAGAGTGATAATCAATGGAACCATATCAACATGGCACATGGTGACCAGTGTCGTCCCCAGGGTTCCACACTTGGACCAGTATTCTTTAACACATTTATAAAAGATCTGGATTCAGGTACCAAAAGCGGACTAGCTAAGTTCGCCAACGACACCAAATTATGGGGAAGTGTGATCACACTAGAAGATAGGCTGGCAATTCAGGTCAACCTGGACAGGCTTGCAAGGTGAGCAGATCTAAACCTGATGACATTCAACACAGAGAAAAGAAAGGTGCTCCACCTTAGAAAAAAAATCCACACCACGCTTATAGGCTCAGCAGTACTATACTCACTAGCACCACAACTGAAAGAGACCTGGAGGTCATGACTGACCACAAGATGAACATTAGCCACCAGTGTGATGCCACAGCAGGCTACGCAAACAAAACCATGGCTTGCATCTACCGATGCATCTCAAGTCTAGCCTGGGTACACCCAGGAGGTGTGCCCTGTCCTCCAGTGACAGCGGCGGTTGTCATGCAAGGTGCTAAGGAAGGGGTCAGCTACTAGAACAGCTTCTTCCCCTCTCTATAGAGCTAGACCAAAACCAAATACTTAACTATGTACAACTTATTACAAGAGTAAATACAGACACTTAATATAAAACATAGAATATATACTATATGTAATATTCCACAATTCACATAGAATACCAAATATGAACCAAATAACTTACAACCTATTCAACACAATTAACACACAGGCATATTAACCTATATAACCCAAGCAAATTAACAATAATATTTCTTTAAACCTTCACAGATAACAGTACCAGTATATACACTGAGACATTAAAACACATAAAACATATAAACCCCCTTAAAGAATACCCCTAGCTATATAGCCCTTAACACAACAACCTCAAACTAGGGAGTGCATTCAGCACTTCCGCGAGGGGTTTCCCTGAAGCCCCTCCCCGTCAGGACCCTGGGTTGTGGACATGCCCCTCCTGCAATGGAGGAGCAATGGGCAGGGAACTGACATACCCTCCCGCCCTGTGCCTGCCTCCCCTGCAGGGCCCACTTCCTCAGCAACTCACACTTCCTCTCTGGAGAAGTCAAGGCTCATCCCCTGGTGGCTGATCCCACAAGAGCCTCTCCCCAGCAGTGCCTTCAACTCTTCTCAATGGCCTGGCACCCTGCACTGGGCACCCAGGGCTCTCTTTCTCATGGAGGCCAAGCCATTGCAGGCTCTGACTCCACAGTCTCACATTGGGAGTTCTCCCCTTTCCTGGGCCCTGCTTTGGGCACCAGGCCTCTTTTAGTTAAAAATGGAGCTGCATTGTGGGGCTCCTGTCACTTGGCCTAGGGCCAAGGCTAACGTAAGCAGCTGTGAGCTGCTTCCAAGGCAGTTCTCCATGCTCTGACCTGTGCACCAGGTGAGACCCTAGGAGCTGTGAGCTGCTCCCAGGGCTAGCTCTCCACATGCTGATCTGCACACCGACTGCCCAGCTGCTTACTGGGTTTGTAGGCTCAAGCTTCCTCAAGTGGCTCCTAGAGCCTGATCCCCGTGCACCAATTGGCACACTGCTGAAGCTGAAGGATGGCCATCTCTGGAGCTCCTCTCTCCTTTCCATCCCTCATCATCCCTCCCCAGCTTGCTGAGCACACTCCCCTTTTATACTCTTCAGGGGCTCCACCCCCAAAGTTCTCTGGACCTGGCTGCCACAGTTCTGGTTCAGGTCCAGCTGCTCCTTGCCCCCTCCCTTCAGAAAAGGGTGGGACATTGCTTCCCTTGTGCTGCTTCCGGATTGGTAGACAGGCTCTACCAATCAAACAGCAGACCCTCAATCCTGGGATTCAACCCAAGCTCCAAAAAGGTAAGTCTGCTACACAAGCAAGACCTGGGAAGTCATCTTCCTACTTTGCTCAGCCTTGGTGAGTCTGCAGCTGGAGTACTGCGTCCAGTTCTGGGCTCTGCACTTTAGAAAGAATGTGGAGAAGCTTGAGAGAGTCCAGAGAAGGGCCACATACATGATTAGAGGACAAGAGACCAGGCCTTATGAGGAGAGACTGAGATCCATAGGACTTTTCAACCTGGAGAAGTGTAGGCTCGGGGGGAATTGGTGGCAGCCTATAAGTATATAAGGGGTGTACATCAAGAACTGGAAGAACGTCTGTTCACCAGAGCACCCCAAGGGAAGACAAGGTCTAACAGTCACAAACTCCTGGAAGACCATTTTAGGCTAGACATAAGAAAAAACTGCTTTACCATCCTAGGCCCCAGAGCCTGCAATAGATGCCCCCTGGAGGTGGTGCAAGCACCTACTTTGGACATTTTTAAGAAACACTTGGATACTTATCTTGCTGGAATCATTTGACCCCAGCTGACTTCCTGCCCCTGGGGCAGGGGGCTGGACCTGATGATCTTACAAGATCCCTTCCAGCCCTAATGTCTATGAAATCTATGAACAGAAAGAGTACGGGGTTCTTCAGTCTAGGGGAGAGCGATACAATCCAATCCAATCACATGAAGCTAGACAAATTCAGACTGGAATTCAGATTAATACATATATTAATCAAGATTGGATATTTTTCTCAAACATCAGTTCAAACAGAAACTGACTCAAGGCAATCAATAGCCTATGTTATTCTGGAGACTATAGTAGGTGACCATGGTGTTCTTTTCTGGATTTATCATGTATTTATTCATGAATTTATCACATAGCCTGCCCATAAAAAATGTTTCTTTCTAGCACCTTCCAGTTAGAGATTGGCTTACTCTCTAGAAAACTCATGTTTATATTACTTATTGAAGGAAAGCAAAAACATTATTCTGTTTAAAGTAAAACTGAAAATGTTCTTATTATCTATACAAACATGTGGAAGTATTTTACATTTACTAAAACATATGGCCTCAGAGGCACCTTGTAGCAATGACTTTTGCCAGTTAATTATGTGCTACAGTAAAACAAAAAAAAAGTGTTTTCTTTGATCAGTTTTAATTTTTTTAGCCCGCAGTTTAATTGAATGCCTCCTTATTTTTATATTATCTGAGAGGATAAACTGCAAGCCCCACTTTATCTTTATTGCATTGATATTATATGTACTTTTACTGTACTTCTACTGTACATTTATCTCCTTTCCAAAGAAAACACTTCCATTGTTTTCAGTCTCTTTCTATGAGTCTCTCCATGTGTATAATCTTTTTTATGACATACCTAGACATCTAGATCTGTTGTATCATTTTGGTAACAAAATAGCGAAAAACAAAATATTCCATGTGAGAATGTACCAGTGATTTATGGTACTTATAATTATATTGTCAGTATTAAAAAAAAGTCTCTCCTGAAGTTAGTTTAAATTTTTGGCAGTCTAACAGCAATATTTCAGACACGACGGTCCAGAAATTATGCAAGAGGCAAGAATTTCCTAGGGAGATATTTTGTTTTGGTGTTTTGATTAGACATTTTCATTCATTTGTCTTCAATGACACTAAGGCAAAGTTCTTGATTCAGCAATGTGCACGGGCGGTTTTTCCATTGACTTGCATGTGTCAAAATGAATTTCTGCCATCTGTGTTGCTCTTTGCCCTAGTGTTGGCAAATTCATAGATTTATAAGTTGTAAGGTCGGAAGGGACCTCGGAAGATCATCAGGTCCAGCCCTCTGCACCAAACCGGAAAAACAACTGGGATCAGGTGATCCCAGCAAGGTGATCGTCTAGGCTCCTCTTGGAAGATTTCCAGGGTATGCGATTGCACCACCTCTGAAGGGAGTTTTTTCCACAGTCTGGACACCCCAACTGTGAAGTTTTTCCTGAAGTTAAGCCTGAATCCATCTACCAGGAGTTTGTGGCCATTACTCCTGCTTTTTCCCTCGGGTGCCCTGGTAAACTGTTACTCACCGAGCCCTTGATGTACTCCCCTAGTGTAGCAGTAAACTGCTACCAGGACCCGTCTCAGCCTTCTTTTCCTCAGGCTGAATAGTGCCAGATCCCTCAGCCTTTCCTCAGATGGCTTTCCTTTTAAGACTCTGTTCATACAGGTGGCTCTTCTTTGGATTCTCTCAAGCTTGTCCATGTCCTTGTTAAAGTGCGGTGCCCAGAACTGGATGCAGTACTCCAGCTGCGGTCTCACCAGTGCTGAGTAAAGCAGAAGAATCACCTTGGTTTTGCTGCAGATGCATCGATTGATGCATGCCGGAGTATTAATTGTCCTACTGGCTACAGCACTGCACTGCCAGCTCATATTCAGACTGTGATCTATTATTACCTCCAAGTCCCTTTCATTCGTGGTGCTAGTCAGTTTAGTGCCGCCAAACCTGTAGGTGTGCTGGGGGTTGCTCATTCCAAGGTGGAGCACTCTACATTTCTCAACATTGTACTTCATCAGGTTCTGATCTGCCCAACTTTCTAGTCTGTCTAGGTCTATTTGTAACTGTAGCCTATTTTCAAGCGTGACTGTGCTTCCCCATAACTTGGTATCATCCGCAAACTTGGCCAGTGAGCTCTTCACCCTCACATCCAAATCATTAATAAAGATGTTGAAAAGTACTGAACTGAGCATTGCCCCCTGCAGGACACCACTGCCCACTTCTCGGCAGGATGACACAGATCCGTTCAGCATGGCTTTCTGGGTCCTATCCTGCAGCCAGTTTCTCACCCATCTGACTGTTTTAGAGTTAAGCCAACAATCCTCCAATTTTCTCACAAGGACATCATGGGATACTAGCCTTTTGGAAGTCAAGATATACAATGTCAACCTGCTCTCTAATGTCCAGGGGGCGAGTTACCTGGTCATAACAGGAGATGAGGTTGGTAAGGCAAGACCTGCCTGCGATGAAGCCATACTGGCTATCATTCAGAATCCTACCCTCTGCAAGCTTATTGCAGATAGACTCCTTAATGAACTTTTCTAGAATTTTCCCTAGGATGAAAGCTAGACTGATTGGCCTATAGTTACCTGGGTCCTCCTTTCCTGCTCTTCTGGTGAATGGGCACAATGCTGGCCCTCTTCCAGTCCTCAGGGACTTCTCCAGAGCACCACGAGTTGTGGAAGAGTTTTTCCAGGGGTTCCACAATGACTTCAGCCAGCTCCTTCAGCACTCTCAGATGAAGATCATCTCGTTCTGTTAACTTGTATACATCTAATTTTATTAATTGATCATACATCAATTCTATAGCAATAGTAGGAAGGCGATTATTCCTACCTACTCATCCTCTGCTCTACCTGGTGTGGTTTTCCCCTTGGTCTGGTAAAAGACCAAGACAAAGTAGTCACTCAGGAGGTCAGCTTTCTCCTGGGTGCCAGTAACCTGCTCTCCTGAGTTGTTGAGGAATGGCCCCACACTCCCATTTGTTTTCCTCCTGTTCCCTTTGTACCTAAAGAAGGACTTCTTGTTGTCCTTGATTCCCGTTGCTAATCTAAGTTTGGTCGCTGTTTTAGCCTTTCTTATCTGTTCCCTGCATATGCAGGCCGCTGTGGAATACTCCTCCTTCGGGCCTGCCCCAAGCTTTCTATTGTTTATAAGCCTCTTTCTTCTTTCTTAAGAGGACTGTGATTTCCCTGTTTAGCCAAGAGGGCTTCCCAGCCCTTCTGTTGCCTTTTCTCCACATGGGAATTGACTTCCTTTGTGCTTCAAGGATCATGTCCTTAAGGAACAACCACTCTTCATGCACACATTTCACCTTCAGTCCCTGGTCCTGCAGCACTCGCCCTACTAGTGACCTAAGCTTGTTGAAATCTGCAGTTTTGAAATCATAGAATCATAGAAAAGTAGAGTTGGAAGGGACCTCAGGAGGTGATCTAGTCCAACCCCCTGCTCAAAGCAGCACCATCCCCAACTAGATCATTGCAGCAAGGACTTTGTTGAGCTCAGCCATAAAAACCTGCAAGGATGGAGATTCTATCACCTCACAAGTCCAAGAATTCAATCCTGCTATCCAACATGTTTGCCTTATCTCAGACAGTGAACATGATGGTTTCATAGTCGCTATCACACAGACTTCCCTCTGTATTTATGTTGGTCACCAGGTCGTCTCCTTTGGCCAGGCCCAAGTCTAGCAGATCATCACCTCTGGCTGGCCCGTGCACCTCCTGAGCCAGGAAGAGCTCCTCGGCACAGCTCAGGATCGCGACCGTTCCAACTTGGCTGAGTGTTCCTCCCAGGAGATGTCTGGATAACTAAATTTACCCATGGCGACCATGTCACATGCACGTGCAGCCTTAGTCAATTCTTGGTTGAATTCCAGATCGAGTTCTTCCTCCTGGTTTGGTGGTCTGTAGTATACACCTACAGTTAGGTCTCTTTTGCTCTGTTCCTCCTGCAACTTATAGTTTCATAGTTTCTAGGGTTGGAAGGGACCTGAGTAGATCATCTAGTCCAACCCCCTGCCATGGCAGGAAAAATTACTGGGGTCAAATGGCCCCAGCAAAGTGTTCATCTAACCTCCTCTTAAAGACCCCCAGGGTAGG
>NW_017728914.1:6776927-6778099 GCF_001723895.1 Crocodylus porosus
TGATGACTCCAAGATCCTTTTCTGCCTCTGTACTGACAAGAAGGGAGTTCCCCAGCCTGTAGGTATGGTGCCAGTTGTTCCTCCCCAGGTGCATCACTTTGCACTTGTCAGTGTTGAATCCCATCCTGTTCTCATCCACCAGCCCCTGTAACCTGTCTAGGTCTGATTGTAGCCTATTGCTCCCTTCTAGAGTGCCCACATCCCCCCACATCTTTGTGTCATTAGCAAATTTGAACAGGGTGCTTTTTACCCCCTCATCCACATCACTGATGTGTAAATGTCTTATTTTATTTCTGTATAACTGCCGCGCGGCACTCTCACATTTATGTGACCTTGTAGTTTTGGCTGTTAATCAAAATGAAAACCTTGTACTTTTCCACGCTTGTATTAAGCTGCACATGCGTATTCTGTAAGTTTCATTTCTTATCTGTAAGTGTCATTCCTGCAGAAACGAAACTTATATAGAAAATCTACCTAGTAACTATTATGTAAAAGAAACTATCCTATCCCTGTATGCTTAGCTTATATCATAGTCAGTGTCACAGAGGCAGTCCAACCAACATCTATAAAAAAGGTAAAAAAGCAGGAAGTAGCAGAGACAACGACTGGACGACCCTTCAGGCCTGATCACCCTGTAGCCGGTCTTCAGCTCTCCGACTGGACGTATCTCAGCGAAAACCAAGGCCTCGAAAATCCGACAATTGACAACAATTCACCATGTTACAGTTTGTATCCACCATCCCATTTATGAGCTGCTGACCAGCCCTAGGACTAACTAGTGGGCAGCCGCACCCATCCTGCAAGGGGTGGAAAGCAAAGGCTCGCTAGTGAACCCTGTGGGCCAACAGACCCCCTTTGTATCCGGCATACTGTAACTGAAGAAACATTGGAGACTCCATCTCTCAACTGCCTCTCTTCGTAGCTTAGACAGCATAGCTACGCTTTTTATACTTATATTTACTGCAACTTCATTCCAGCCGGTCTCCCCTCTTATTCGTAAGAGAGTGAGGCCAGGTGAGTGAATAAAACAAATTTTTACTTCACCTTATATTTACTCTGTAATAACTTCTACCACTAACACCCTATCTCAATGAGCTGTTGACCAGTTCTGGGACTTAAGGAGTCGGCAGCCGCACCCATCATTGAACTAGTTCCAGTGGTGGAAAGCAAGG
>NW_017728914.1:6778199-6800069 GCF_001723895.1 Crocodylus porosus
ATGGGAACCACGTTAGCCCTCTTCCAGCCCTCTGGCACCACACCAGAGCACCATGAGTGTTCATAAAGCTGTTCCAGGGGTCCCGCAATGACCTCAGCCAATTCCTTTAGTACTTTAGGGTGGA
The DNA here is from genome assembly GCF_001723895.1 of Crocodylus porosus. Taxonomy (NCBI): domain Eukaryota; kingdom Metazoa; phylum Chordata; order Crocodylia; family Crocodylidae; genus Crocodylus; species Crocodylus porosus. The sequence goes on from NW_017728914.1 coordinate 6,778,324, forward strand.
GATTGTCCGGACCGGCTGACTTGAACATGTCCAGTCCCTCCAGAAGCTCCCTAACTAGTTCCTCACTAACCCTTGGCCCAGGTGTGCCACCCCTGGGGCCTGAGGGGGGCCCAGCGGGGGGGTGGCTGTTCCAGTCCCTGCTTAGGAAGATGGAGGCAAAGAAATCATTAAATATGTTGGCTTTATTGTCTGGTGTGATGACCAAATTTCCTAGCGTGTCCTGCACTTGACCTAGAGGGTTTCAAGCCATCCATTTTTGGAGCTGATGTCAGCCTCCAAGGAGATGTACTGCTTTTTCACATAGAGAGCAACGCCTCCACCTTTTTTCCCCACCCAGTCCCTTCTATGCAGGGTGTAGCCCTCTATAGCTACACTCCAGTCGTGTGAGGAGTCCCACCAAGTCTCCACAATCCCTACTAGATCATAATGCACACTGGAGATTAGGAGGGCTCGCTTGTTCCCCACGTTCCTGGTATTAACCTACTGAGGCCCTCATCTTCCCATCCTGCTGATGGAGAACTATTCCCTGAGCTCCCACAAGAGTGTCTCTCCCAATGTCCCTATCTACTGGGCTTACTTATATATTGGTACCTGGACATGTTTGAATTTGTGTATCCCCATCCTCCAGCAATCTTAGTTTAAAGCCCTGCCCAAAAGATTGGCCATCCTGACTGTGATCAGGGACCTACCTTTTCTCATGAGGTGGATGCCATTCCTTCCCAGGGAATACCTCTAAAGTTCTGAATTCTTCCCTAGTCTTCAGTTACCTCAACCAATGGTGCTTAACATTTTGGCCCCAGGAGCCAAATGAGTGGCACAGGAACAGTTCAGACAGGATCCCTTGTGCTGGATCCCACTTGGTGCCTAAATACAGTCCCACATTGCCTGATCTACAGGGATCTGGGTTTTCTGGTTTCCATGGGAAAATGAAGAAAACCACGGATTTCTCATTTTTATCAGAGAAAACATGGATTTTCCCTTTTAGCAGAGAAACCCACAGATTTCCCCCTTTTGTAAAGAGCTCTGCAGGCTAACAGAGTTCCAGCCTGCAAGAGCTGATTGCAAAAGGGGCAGGAAATCCCCAGCCCTGCCCGGAGGGGGAGAGGGAAGGGCAGAGTCTGAGACTTTTAGTCAGTCCCAAGGCTTACCTCTGGCTCACTTTCCTTCTGGAACCTGTAAGGTTAAGTGGGGCTTACAGGGGGCTTGGGGTTTGTGGAGCAGGACTGGGGGAGGAAAGCTGGCTGGGGGCTGAGCTAGCTACAGGGGAAGCTGGCTGCAGGGAGCTGAGGGATCGGGGAGGTGTTGGTGAACAACACAGAGTTCCCAGCAAGCAATACATGGACCGCCAGTGGAACTACTGGCCCAACAGGGCTCAGCGCCTCCATTTGTGGTTTTCCTTAAGGGCCCATAGTGCCACTTTCAGTCCACATGCAGCCAGCCAGGTGCTCCAGTAGGGAACGGGAAGGTGTTGGTGAGAGATGAGCACAAGCAGTGCTATGGGCCCTTAAGGATAGCTGTACATGGAGGCATCGAGCCCAGTCAGGCCAATAGCGCTGCAGGCGGTCCACGTGTAGCCGGCTGGGCACTCTGTGTCTTTCACTCTCTGGGATCAGGGGGACCTATTCCCCCAGATGGAACAGGCTCAATCTCCCACCTTGCTTCTCTCCCATGGGGCCTCTGCAGCCATGCAGGCATGACCCAGCATGGCTGGGAACAATAGGGCTGCACGGAGATCTCCTTGTCCCCCTGATGCCCTTGCGATGTGTCTCCTGCACCTGCCACCACTTTGAGGGATGCAGCCCCATGGTGCTTCTCTCAGTGCAGCCCCAGGCACAGGATGTGCATCACTGGGACAGCACAGGGTGAGCAGCTGCTAGGAGGTCCCCACACAGCTCCTCTGTCCCCAGGTGTGCCAAGTCATGGGGGAGGGAAGCAGGGAACAGCAGCAAGCAGCTGTGGACGCACTGTTCCCTGCCACCCTGCATTCCTCCCCCACGACCTGGCATAGCTGGAGACAGAGGAGCTGCGCAGGGACCTCCTAGCAACTGCTCGCCCTGTGCTTCCCCAGTGATGTGCCTTCTGCATGTGGGGCTGCACTGAGGGAAGCGGCACATGGCTGTGCTCCTCATAGTGGCAGTAGGTGCAGGAGGTGAGTTGCCAGGGCAGCAGAGGGGTGAGGAGATCCCCACGCGGCCCCGCCATTCCCAGCTCTGCTGGGTTGTGCCAGGGCGGCTGCAGAGGCCCTGCAGGAGGGAAGCAGGGTCGAGTTCAAGCCCACAGCCTGCCCCCACACAGATCTGGTAGGCGCAGGTCCCCCTTCCCCCCCTGGGAGTGCACATGACCCCCAGGAGCTGGTCACACCTCTGCCCAAGCCTACAGCAAGCAGCAGTGTAGGAGTTAGCTTGTGCTCCTTCTGCTGCAGATGCCTTCTTTTGGGGCAGGGAGCTGTGGACCTGAGTCCCTGGCCCCATAGCCCTGGCAGCCAGGGACTCCCTCTGACAGCCAGGGACTCCCTCTGGCAGAGATGAGGGGCAGGAGCTACGGGTGGGGGGGCAAAGGGCACAAGCAGAGAGGGCTGTGGGGCTGTTGTGGGAGGAGTGAGGGGCACCAGCAGAGCTGGGGACAGCTGTGGGGGGCCTTTAATTTTAATAATGGATTTGGGGGTTATCAGAGAATTTGCAATTTTTATCAGGGAAAACCAGGATCCCTGCTGATCTAGTATGCAGGGCCATACTATCTGGTCTGCTGGGCTCCCCACATATTCAGAAATTTGGCACCAGGGGAGTGGCAATTAATGCTGACACTGTTCTCATCACCAAATTTTTGGGCCTGTGGAGAGCCCAGCAGGCCATATAGTAAAATATACAGATGACAGAAAATGGTTTAGGTCAGGGTGCTCAACCCCAAGTTCATGGGCCAGATCTGGCCCACAGAGGCATGTCATCTATACTGTCTACCTATCTTTTCAGATAATTTTTTAATATATTAAATGCAGTCCTTTTTAGATATTTTTGCCATACTGAGAAGTGACCATTTGGTCCTATTTTTTTCTTCTTGTAGCTAGTTTCCAACACATGACAATCCTCTTCCTCCTTGCTCATCACTTAGTTTTCTTAAGAGGTTCTTTGCAAGGAAATGTATCAAGCAAGCAATTTATATCAACTGGTTTTCATACTTTAGCCAACATATTTTTAAATGCCTGAATAATTCTAATAGATTAGAGAGAATGAGTTTCATTTATTCCAGAAGCCATGCTGATTTGTTTCTGTTATGTTTGTCTAGGTGTTATATACTTTATAAATACAAAAGCAAGGATCACCTCCTCAGAATTTCAGAAACAAGAAACCTGCTTTTATTATCATAAGATTAGTCTACACCAGAAATATACCTTTTGGTCACAGATGACAGAAATTAAACTATAGTTGTCCTTGATGTATTTTCCAAGGTTAGGTGTTTTCATACAGAAAAGGGGAAAAAACCCACAACAAACCCTACATTTTTGGCTCCACTGATATGGTTTACTTTATTATAAGTTTTTATTTGACTCCTATCATATTTGTATCATGCAACCCTAAGAGCTAGATTTTTAAAAAAGGTTCTTAAGCACTTAAGTCTTATTGGAAAGAATGAGAACTGGGCACCTAAATGCCTTTAAAATTCTAACTCCAAGTCCTTAATAAGAGAGCTCCTACACTATGCTCTGCTGCTGTAGATAGCTTAACAAGTCAACTAGAAAATGAGGGTTTGCTGTACTGGGGAAGCCTGATCAAAGAGGCGAGTCTCGGAGCCCTTTCTGAAACTGACCAGATTCATGATTAATTACATTTCTTCTACTGGACCCTCACCAAAGCACATTGGCATGACCAGGACTCTTTCCACTAATGTCAGTGGGCTTTGAATGAGGACCCAAGTCACTTCCAGAGGCAGCGACCCGTTCTCAAGAAAGTTTTGCTATCAGCAACTGATGCTTAATCAGTTTTAAGAGACTCACAAAAGTGCCCACTTATGTGAAATGAGGCCTATTGTAATAGTTGCCCAATCCAGACACTGAATTAGGGAAGTGAGCAACACTTGTTCCACTTTACCTACTCCTCCTTTGTCGATGAACGTAGAAATGTTTCATTCTAAAGGATAATGCTTTTATATATTTTTTAATTTTTTGAACTGTAGCACAAAGGGCAATTGCCAGCTATTTTTCTGCAAATTCAATGTCTTATTACTAGGTTCTTTCTTTACATATTAGATCTGTGTGCAGCACTAAATATAAGTAACAAGAAAGGAGTATCTATGGCACAAGCCACCCAATACCTTCAGAATTGTGACCAGATTCAGAAAAACATTTAAAACACATGCTTATCATCAAGAAGATGTTTAAGTCCATCCTGATTTGGCAAAATACTAAAGCATGTAATTAACTTTAAGTATGCGTTTCAATTCTATTGACAGTCTCTCCTGTCTTTGATGAGATGTATATATAGGAAAAGGCATATAAAGGAATAGCTACCAAGTTAGAGGGTAACTTATACAAAACATTAAAGGAGTTAACTGTGTCTAACAGTAAGAGTTTAAGCACGACATCTGTAAAATCTGAGTTGAAGTTTTCACAACACTTTTAAATGGTCAACCAGATCCTCAGTAAATCCGTATAGCTCCACTGAGCCCAACATGGAGAGATAGGAAAATATGAAAAATTTAGTATTTTATTGGTGTGTATACTAATAACTGTGTTTATTAATATACCTAAACATGGATATATTATTTTACTAACAACTCAAATGTACAGTCAGGGAACATAAAAATTATATATGAGACTGTATTCTACCCTGAGTTACAGTAGCATAAATCTGAAGCATCCTCTCTGAGCTTATTGTAGGTATTTTGGATTGATGCTAACCTATCCTGACTTTGGTATTTGGACACCTAATTCGAACACGTTGGGATACCTCCTCAGCCAGTGAACCCAGTAGAGCCTCCTTCACTTCAAAGTAATAACTATGCCACTTTACACCAACTGCAGCTGTGGCCCCAAATATAATGAGCGCTTGCAATGCCCATTGTTTACAGGAGTTTCAGGTACAGGGCCTGGCCTTTTGACATTGCTTTTAAATCTATTAATATTGTTTGCATAGTTATTGGGCCTTGAATAAATAATCATTAACTTTCTGAAGGCATATTTTTAATTTTCAGCTATGTAGACACCCTTCCACAACCCACACTCCTTAGTAAAATCAGTCATCCCCATGACAAACATTTATGTTATCCAGTGATGTCTATATAAAATAAAAACATAATTCTTCCAAAGCTAATTATAAAAGCACCAAATTCAAACCCTGGGTACTTACCAGTCTCTAGCCCTACCTGAGATAAATATACCCAGTTACCCCTGTTCTTATGGAGACATTATGCAGTGGAGCATTTACTGCAGCTGACATGACCCTGATGGACAGGCACACAAGCTGGAGAGCAGGTGGTTGTTCACAGAGCCTCTTCCACCTGCTGCCAAGTGCCAAACATACACTGAACTTGTCAGGCTGTGCTATTGTCACCAAACACAGATGTCAGCTGGGTAGCCAATGCCCATCAATACTGCATCACAGTTTTATTTACTACATTGACTTTGTTGGGAATTGCTACTAGACCCTACTGCAGCATTGCAGCTCTCTGCCTTCCTGGAACGTCCTGACACAAAGGGGCAACTCTGTATAGTCTCACTCATCTCTTATGGCATTGGTACCATGAGGCTGGCTTCACACCCATTTTTATTTTTCCTTCTCACCTGCTTCTGCTTCTCAGTTGACTGGTTCTTTCCAATTTTAACAGGATTTTTTAAATAGCTATCACTCTAGCAATTTTTTAATTGGTGAACTGGTCTCTAATTTGCTGCATGATACAGTATTTTAATCTCTGAGATCATCAGAAATAACTACACAGTGTCACAGCACTTTTTATCCTAACTACATCCAAAACAAGCTACACATGGATTTTACTTCACCCATCATCAAAATGCAACTACTGTTGGGGCAAAACACAAATCCTTATTAACATACAACAACACTATGCACCGTTTTAGGACAGGATATGAACACACAACCTATCCCTGAAACTACAGGGGAATGCAAGCTAATTTCCTCTTTCTTTCTTGTTTCACAATCCTCATGCTCAAAGGCAATTTATAGCACACCTCCAAAAGATGGGCCTGGGAACAGAAATTCATAACCCTACTGGACAGTAAAAAAAACTGGACTAAATAGAGACAGTGGATTTATGGCTTGCTACAACCTATCAAATACTGCTACTAATCACCCTGGATTTAACAGGTAGTATTACCCTCTCCCTCCGTGAATGGTCTCACTTTGACAATAACTAGATTGCCTATTCAATTCCACTACTTTTGTCTTATAATAGCTCTTCTTCACTTCTCGTTTACAGCCCTTCTCCATCCCTCCAGGCAGACTATTTGCACTTACATTTACTATTTACATGGAGTCTTCTCTTTAGGTCAGCCTGTGTCTGGCTCTTTCTTAGACCTGAAGAAGGGTATTTGATGTCTTCAAACTTGTCCAAGAGTTCTCCCAAATAAACAGTTGGCCGTAAAAAAGATATCACTAAAATCCTTGTTTCTTGCATTAGGCATATATCAAATACCCACACTGGTCTCTAAGTAAGGTTTGAATGCTTTCTCCTCACTATTAAGGATCTACAGAGCTCTGCCCTTACTCACACTTTTTCTTTTTCACTGCCTATTTACCCCCATTTTCTGCCACCTCTTCCTTTACCTCTCCTCTCAGCTCCTCCATTCTCTCCTTGTGCATCCTTTACCTGGAATGATATCCCATTGTCAACAGTCCCTTGATAAGAGGATGGGAATCTTCCAGTAAATAGCCATCTGTGAGGTCATAAATGACTAAGGAAGCCAATTTATGATCCAAATGTTCAACTGCAGATGTGAAAAATAATTCTAGGAGGAAGGAGTAGATCCCAGTGATGGCAGATCACAGCTCTTCCCTTTGTTCCTCTCATTTATCCACCTCCATAGTGAAGTGAATTTGCTTGAAATACCAATGCCTTGTCACACATCATGACACCACTGGGGATGATGCAGTGCTTGCATTTCCCAGGTATTGATGTTAATATTGCATTTCTTCAGATTGGTCTTCAGAGCACAAGTAGCCCCACTTTCCCCTTCTTAGTCTTTCTTCTGAATTCTTCTTCACTTTGCTTTCTACTACTTACCACTACTCTTCTTTTCTTGTCTCATCTCATTCTCACATTTAATGTATCAGGACTTTTAAGATCTATTTACAACACAAAAGCCAACAAAACTCATATTTGTCTCAACCATTTTCCCCCCCTTCCTTAGCTTTTCCTTTGTCCTGCCATGGTTCTTCTTGGGTTTTAAGAATAACTATACATGACATACATAAAATGATGAAGAGGGAAAAATAATCTTTTAAGTTTTTTAAGGCAGGAAGAGTAGTGGGTGAGTATGTGGGTTGATATACAAAATTTAGTGAAAGGAAAACACATTGACAAAACACTAAGTCTAGCTCTGAGTGCTGCAAGATATCAAATGCAAAGCTCACAGCTCTTATCCTTGCAAGACATACCTATGATAGGTATAAGAATCCGAGATTCCTGCTTACCAAATTCAGCAGCTTCTCTTTAACAAAGGAAATCTACCCCACAACCAAAATACATGCCAGTAGAGCCAATTTTTAAGAGACAGTTGATCGATGCAAATCACCTCAGCTGCCATTTGGTATGCAAGGTTTCATTCTGATTACATTAATGGAGAAGCTTCCCTCTGATCTCACACACCTACTTCCAGTAGTTTAGCCTCCTTCAAATTAGGCTTCAAGGTGGGACATAATCAGATACCATGCTGTTTGCCTTGGTAGATGATCTCTTTACCTTGAACAAGCATAGTGACCTATAATGCTTTGAAATCCAGAGTTAACAATCTCAGAGATGGGCCTAGAGATTCAAGGCATCATAATGGAATGTCTTCAGTTGCTCTGCCCAGGTGGGACACAGCAAGTTGTGCTGCACACCAGCTTCACGTGCAATTCTACAAGATCCATCCTCTCTCCTTTCCTGTTCAACATCTACCTGAAGTCAGGGGATATTGAAAATGGCATGGAATAAAATACCAGCAATATACAAATTACAGTTATCATCACACTATATGAAAACAGCACACCATCTCCCACACCTCCAGAGGCTTGACCAAGCTCAGCATCTGGCATCTGGTTAATAACCCATCTAAGAGAGACTGATACAACTAGAGAAAAACTTTGGAAGCCTATTGCCATTGTCAGATCCAAGGAGGGTGGGCGCTATGCGGCACATGTGCAGTAAGTCCTCAGAGCTCATTGACTTATCAACCTGGCTCCTGCTGACTTTAGTGACAAAATAAAAGCAGGGGAGGGTTGAAGAGGAAGGGTGTTCACCCCTTTGTCATGCCAAAACAGCAGCTATGGCAGGAGCTGTGCTGACAAGCCAGTGAGCTCAGAGAGCTTGATATGTATACACCACACAGCCAAAGAGGGGTACAACCACAACCTCTGTGCCCGCTGCCCCTTCTCCCAGATCCACCCTGGCCTACCACCATCAGTCTATGCGATGTCATATCTCAGAAATGGAGCTGCAGCTTTGGTGTTCCCCTGGACTCCTCACTACTTCTATAACTGTGGCTGTGAAGAAGAGACTCGGAAGTGAATCACATTCTACAAGTGAATCACAAAAAAATGCTGCTCATTCCTGCTGGGTCCAGACTTAGCCATTCTTGACCTCCAGGCTTGATTATTCTAAAGCACTGTACTTCAAAATGAACAACAATCACAAAGTCCTTAATTTGGTGCAGAATACGACACCCCATTTTCTCAGCAGTGGAAATCCCCTCATTCATCGCCCCAGAACTCCAGTTTCTTTACTGGTTTCCTGTTAATCACGATGTTGAATCCAAATCCATTGAAATAGTACAGGTTTCCTAAGGAGTCACCTCACCCTTACAATCCAGGCCACGAGAAGAATCATACTCTGAAGTTCAAGAGCAGGATCAGAAGAATAGAAAACCCCTTCACAACTGCTCTTGGAATCTATCAAAAGCCTTAGCCCCTTCAAAGAAAGACCTACTACTACTCTCATTCCACAAAAAATACAGCAATAATAACAAAAAAGACAACAACTTCCAAAACAAAGCAGAAAGAAAGAGAAAGAGGGAGGGAGTCCACATGAACAGCATAAAAATCTACATAACTAGATATTTCTGTGTGCAAACCCACAACAGCTGGCAAAGACCTAACGGAGAAAAACAACTACCGAGCCTCTGAATGGGACAAGAAAGAATGTGATTCTGAACGAACAACGAGCACGGTGGAGAGAAACTAGGCACCATGTGGACAGTCAGCTTCACAGCATGCTTGAGTCTCAGCAAGGATAAACTCCATAAAAAGAAACAAAAACCATTTGAAGAAAGTCTGATAAGGAAGGGAGAGAAGAAAACTGTAAGCACCCAAACAGGCCATACTATTTATTCAGGAGCATTGCAAATGATATTCTGTTTGTCTCAGTTTTCAGATAAATTGCAAACCGGACATTAGCTCCCAGTGTATGTACCTGGATAGGCTGAGGCACCTGGGAAGTGGAGGCCTAGGAACAAGTGTAGTGTAAAATCATGGCACAGGCTCAGAAGTGACCAAGGAAGGGGCTCAGTGTACAAAAAGGGAGGCAGAGACCTTATTCCAGTGGGCTAACAAGAGATGACTTTGAAGACTTGTAAAATGAAGCAGTTGTTGCCCAGCTTAATTCCTGCTGTGTCTTTTGCTATAAAATAAGTAAGTTTCTGCCTTATTCCAAAGCAACAAAATAGTAACTTTGCATTGTGGGTTTTATTATCAGTTACTACTTGTGACTAGCAAAATAAATGTGGAAGCAACTAAGGGAGGGCCTCACTAGGCATTCATTTCTGCTTAAGATAGGGCAACTCAGCTAAATAAACCAAACATATATCATATGCCAAGTTCTAAAATAGGATCTCTCTCTCAGCTTCCACCCACAACCCCTCAATCCAAGTAAAAGGTTTGAAGGCCTCTTTAATAATTAACAGTTTGCTTTGTTTTGCCTTTCCACTTTCAAACACTGGCTCTTTAGCTGCAGAGAAGAACCTCTAACTCAGGGCAAATCCTGATGGAACTGATCATGAGAATATGCACCAATCATATCCTCTTTCTTACAGTATTCCCTTACAATATACACTAGCAGCTCTTATTACCATTAATGGTAATAGCTGAAAGAAAGTGAAAATGGCCTAATGACTTAATAGTATACTATCAATTAAGTACTCATGGTCAAGATCTTAGCTGATGTAAGCTGGAGAAGCACCACTGAAGCTAATGGAGCTCTACTGATTTACACCAGCTGAAGGTTTGGCTTTCTTTTGTGACCTTCTATTAAAATTCCTACGCTGTTCATTTATCAAGAGCATACATGTTTAATATCCTCTTCAAGCCAGACTGCTGCATCCCTTTGGACCATGAATGAGGACATAACATTGTTCAAGTGTCACCAATTAATCACTAGTATTTTGAATCAGATTTCATAGCTGCTTCTAGTAAGGTGCTTAAATAACTGCACCCAGGAAGTTCATTGGGGATTTCTGAAGGGGCATAGAAGAATTAAGGGTGGGATTTTTAAAAGCAGGCAAGGTGGATTTGTCAAGGCCTCTATAAAATCATATAAGTGCTTATGAGTTTGACTAGGCATCTACCTATGCATCTTACTGCTGTTGGAACTGAGGGGAGTTAGGCACCTGCAGACTTTGAGGATCTGGTCTAAGGGTTCCTCCTGCAAAATACACATGCTTAATTTTTGTTTTTATCAATTATTAGTTCCATAGACATGCTAAAGTTGAGTCAAGTTAAGCCTATGCATAAATGTCTGCAAGATAAAGATCATAGTTTCTAAAGTGCCATGGGATCATTCCAACTGAAAGGCAATATATGATTATAAGACATTGTTATTCATGGGGGGAAGTGACCTCTACTGTGTAAAAGAGAACTTGTTGAACTAGCTTGATTTTCCCTTTTCTTCCTTCTGTAATTTGACTGAATAAGCAATGTTTACCATGTTTCTATTTTACAGTGCTAGTTCAAGAAAGAAATAAGCAGTATGATGTACAGAATTGGGGGGGGAAGCCTATCCACTTAAATGTTCTGAACAATGAATGTAATATAGACAGTTCTTACAGATACAGTTCTTGTGCAATAACTTAAACAGTGCAGATTACTACTTGGGGAAATAAACGAGAGCGTAATTTTGAAACTTGAAAAGCTCTTCTTTGTTGTAATCAATTGCAATATTCCATGACAATGATTTAGATGAAGATCAACTTTACCTTTCTTTGCTGATGACACAAAACTAAGAGCAATAAAGAACTTAAGTGCATTTGTGCAGAACTAATGGATTGGATGTGGCATGTGCCAATGAAAGTCAGTGTATATATAATGGAGCATGAACTGTCTGCAAAATGAATGGAATCGTTTGGAAGGAGCTGGGTATCCTGGAGCACTTGTGGAATCTAGCTGAAGTCATATGAGGACCCTGACTTGACAGGGACTACTGACCTTCCATTTTCACATGTCCAAAAATGCTTAGTATCTGGCAGACAAAATACCGTTATTACTGTGAATTTGGTTCAGTCCAACCAGGCAACAGAAGCCTTTTTACTTTGTGGTACCATGTACCTCAAAGAAGAAAACAAAAAGCTCCATACCTGCCATCCTGATTCAAGCAGAAGGACTCTGACTGGTTACAGTAGAATTTGCCCAAGTAGGGAGCTGCAGATTTCAGCCTAAAGGGATGGACTAGCAATGCAATGAAAATGTGCCTGTTTCATGAAGTCTGGAGACCTAGGCTGAGCTGCAGAAATTCAAATGTATTGTCCAAACTCAGGATTAGCTCCCATGGAACAAGCTCTATCCATGCTACTATACAGTTCAATGATTATTAAAGGCATTTCTATGTTGCATGCAGACTTTCCCTGAGTGTTTTGGTTGCTGGTGTGACTTGTACATAAGTACATATTAAAAGCCCACAAGGTTCTCATCCCAAACACTTAATTTGTAACAAAATCATAATGGAATTCTTCAAGGGCAAGTCAAAGAGGGGTGCTGAACTCAGCTTTAGGTATTCATACACCATGCATACTAATTTTTAACACAGAATTACTGCAACAGCCAGGTGGCAAGTGCTCCACCCACACACTCTGTCACACTGCAGAATCACAGGTTTGTGTAAAAAGATGCAGTGGGAACCGCTAGTGCTAGAAACACGGTACCTGGAATACATTTGCCAAGTATGTTGCCATTTGCATCCCATCAATAGGCATCTCTGTCACCGGCCCTAGGACACACTCCATCTGCTGTGTGGAAGGTCAAAACTCACTCCCTTCCAAGGGCTTCCAATTATTAACAACCAGATGGACAACAAGATGGGTCCAAGCCTTCCCCCAGATTTGGATGTTCATAGGGCTCTTCACTCAGAGCTGACCCACCACAAACTGAGCTCCTCTCTGCCTCCAGATCAGGAGGTGGTGGGATAGGCAAGCTCCAAAGCCTGTTTCTTGCTTTTTTTATTTTCTCCAGCTGCAGAATCTTGCTTGTACTGGCAGGTGGTACAAGGCAAAGCTGGCCTTCATCCCTGTCTCCAAGAGAAACCATTAACCCTTTCTCAACTTGATCCAGTGTGAAATTAGTCCACATCACCTCACAGGCACTCATTTTAGGTTTGTCAGAATCATATCCCTTCACTAGGGTTGGCTTTTGCACAGGGCCCTGCAGTTGGTAAATTAGGATACAGGATGCACAGGAGGAAAATTACAAGAAGGGGTGAGAGTGGAAATTAAGAAAGCTATAGCAAAACACTCATTTTTCTGTTGTGTATATATCGTAAAAATCCATTGCTTTATTCTATATGATTTGGAAACTCTCACTATTATGGTACTGATATAAATATGTAGCACAGAGCTAGGTCATGTGAAATTTAGTATTAAGTCCAAAAACTAGTAGGTAAAACTAATCTTGCACAAACAAGGAAAGCACATTATTTTTGCTTATGCCTTTGAAACTGAGAGACCGCCAACCTTTAAATTCTGCATGTTTGTCATGTGAATCTCACTCCTTGGTACTTTTTCTTATCACTGTGCACCTTTTATTCCCCATTGCCTCCTTTTGATGGAGTTGAAAAATACTATTTTGATGAAACAGCTCATCCAACATATATGTTTGTATTCTCTGAAACAGTTACAATGGTTGAATGTATAACATTTTAAGATAGACAATAAAATTCTCTCTTGCAAACAATAGCAATAAATAATGTGAAGACACACACACATGCACGAACACATGTACTAAAGACCCTGAGAAAGGAATCATTCAGTCTAAATTTCATAATGTAGAATCACAACTCATCCATTCTTAAGAGGAACTACCAAAGGAAGCATACAAGTTTTAGTTTATAAATAATATCTGCACAACATATGTCAGAAATAATTTTATTCAACATGCTATTACAAAAATAAAATAAACTGATTCCAAATGCTATTACATCCGCTATATATAGATGTGTTTGCAAGCTTTCTTTAAACTGAATTTGTTGATCAATTTGGAGTAATCAAGTTTTTCAGCCTTGTAATTTTCAAATAAAATAGCTCAAATAGTTAAATGAGCTTGTGACACAGTAGAACAAGTTTTGATTAGTCTCAAATTTAAAAAGATACATTCTGCTGCCACAATAAGTGGAATTATTAGAAATGTTTAGCATACTGTGTAACACATTGAGTATGTATTACCCAAAGCACAGCTTCTGGGCAAATATGCAAGGGCATCCTTGGCAAACAGCTTTGTGATGAACTTGCAATGCTTACAGGGGTCCAACCCATAAAGCAAGCTACCATCAATGCCAGACCTTGCCACCAGTCAACACTTGCTGTAAGTTAAGGCATAACTTGAAAACATAACTTCTGGGTATATACCTCAGCACTAAACATTAAAAAAAATTAAAATCCAACATGTAGCATGAATACCAAGTTGGTCAAAATGCTGCTGTACTGATGAAAGAGCTGTGACAACCCACAAGAATATGCACACACTTAAAGACTTTCCATTTTCTGTTTCTGACACATTCAGACTTGTTTGAACTACTTTGAAAAGAGCTGATCAGAGATTTCGTAGCTGTTGCTTGTACAGTACTATTCAAATGGCACTCTTGCAACTATGAAATGAATTCTTGAACAGAATAGAGTACAATGTCTAAGCAGATCCAGTATGTGCTTCCATCACTTAATATCACTGCGACATTTACAACAATAACATACCAGATGACAACTAATAAGACAAGTTGACCTTATGTTCTCAAGAGGCAGTGACCTTCAAGCAACATCTGGAACCACAAGGACTCATTCCCACTTCTAGTCAGCCATTTTGAGTTTGGAATACAGCAAGGCAGGTGGAAGGAGAAACAGTCAGCTTCCTACAATGCAAAATTAAATAGAATTTGTTTTGCAGATTACTAATCATTCTAAAGTCAGTGTTTCACTTAATAGTCAATATTCAGAGGCATTCCTAAATACATTTTAGTATCATTCTAAAATTATTTCATGTGAGATGTGCTCCTTAAACACTGGAATCCCTGAAATGCAGAGTCCTGTGAGGCATGGGTGGCATATGCTTAAAATCATTGCTGCCTCCACACTGATGTTGATTAGAAATCATGTAAGTGTGCAGATGAACTGTTATACCGCAAACTGAAGAACAGACCCCTACTTATATGCCAGTTTGCCCCAGCAAATCATCCATGGCATAAGTTTAGACTGTACCTGAATTCTAATGCCAGTGTACCATACTGACTGACAGCTCCTACATGTCTCATCACTTCTGAAACTTATTTTTTTTTCTTTATTAAAAAAATGTTTTAAAACCAAGGACTGGCCAAGAACAGTTGGGTCAAACACATGGCCTTTTGGATGGATCAGGCAATGATGAATTTATGAAACTAACATGACACAACTTTCTGAAGACTCAAAGCTTTCTTTTAAGGAAGGAAATATCTCTAGCCTTCCAGGACATAAAGAAATTCTTCTACACATGAACTAAGCATAACAAACACAAGGTTGTCTTCCCAAATCACCTGGCAGCCTGACAACAGGGGCTCTGAGAGGTGTCAATTCCTCCACCTCTTATTAAGACTAATTAATTATGCACTTTGAATGTCACTGCTCACCTCACTGCTGAGCATTTTGGAAATGGGGTACACTTCAGAAATGGAAGCCCACAGTGGGGGAGTTCAGATACGCAACAGGAAGGGAAAAGCAGAGCGATGATACTGCATGGTACTAACTTCAATGCCAAAAGACCCTAACCACAATCAAAGCACAGCACTGCACATGATAGAATGCAGCCCTGCCCTGAGAAGCTTAACGTTCAAATCAGTGGACCCCAGCCAGTACACAGTGTGTTATCCATGGGACCCAATGATGTTGCTCAAAGCTACGGGAAGTTAGAAACTTAAATCTGAAGATGACATGGGTAACAAGGTAGGATGTTAGGCACAGCATATTACTTGCTTCATATTGTTGTTATGGACATGAAGGTTGAGGAACCACTAATCTAAATGGACACAACAGACAGAACATGGTAAAGGGCACAAAGATAAAAAGAGGTGAAAAGATTTGCTTCAGGTCACACACAACATGCAAGTGACAAAGCCAGAAAAGAACATGCTCACTGCTCCTTCTAGGTCTTCATCCACTGCTCTACCCCCAAAAGCACATAGGAGCAGCCTTTGGATGCACTACACTGGGAACATTCAGCAAATTCCCACTGTTGATCTGGCACCAGGCATACATAAGAGCAGAGTGTTAGTGCAGACCAAGTTTCAGTAATCTGGCACGCTGTCCAACCACGCAGGCATACGTGCTGCACTGCCAAACAGTGAATTTCACTTGTAATCAAAAAAAAAACTAGGAGCGACATAAAAGATGAGTTAAAGCCTGTGGTCCAGCTTTATATAAGTATTGACATACCTAAAGATGCAGACAGTGTGCTTTTTAAAATCCTATAGAGCTCCTACATATTTAGCTGCTACTGGTTTCAGTAGAAATTAGGTGTTTAGGTACTTTTCAAAAACCCCACTCTGGTTCATATTGTCATAGGTTTTAGGTGTTTAAGTTCTTATTTGCAGCTAAGGCAAACCCTTGATGATGGCAGTGCTTTACACTGATGTGTACTCAAGTAAGTAAATGCTCAGCAGTGTAAGGGATGCAGAGTCAGGCCTCTATATATTTTAAAATGACTAAACATCAGCAGTGCTACTTGGAGGGTGCAATCACAGAGCAGTGAAGGTATTCACTACAGATGCAGAGACCTGAATTTAAGCCTCACTTGGTACATGTCAAAGACAATTCCTAGTTGACTCAAATGCATATAGCCCATTCACACAGGGGAAACAAAGGTGGCTGGACATGACCCTAAACACATCACTCCCTTTGTGTGCCACTGGTTGTAGACATTAGCACACCTCAGCCACACTAATCCAATGAGCTGCCTCATCTCAAGACAGACTGGGACTTGTATGATGACAACTGTGGTGAAGGAATGAATTTCCTCTGGAGCACATAGATTTATATCCAAGGTGTAAATCTCAGTGTTATTTATGCTGGCTATAAATAAATGAAATCATATACAGCTGAGCAAAACACTTTTGTGCATCAAGGCCCCTGAATATTGTGCAGTTTGCATGTTTAACAGGATTGTACTTTCATCATGGAGTGGAGAAAAGGAGCTAATAACCAATTGATTTTAAGATCCATTTAGAAAAAGAATTGCCTATACAGATCTGATCACCACGCATTACTTTGTAACGTCTAATACCCTGAGCACATAGTATAATGCTGAGAGATGCAAATTATACAGCCATTTTCATATTTAAGTAAGACTATGTATGTGCATATGTGCAGGTGTTCCTGGGGTTGTTTGCTTCTGTGTTAAAGCCAAGGCCTTGGGGGACTTTAAGAAGTCAGATATTACCCAGAGCTCTGTTTACTCTGAACTCTGTCTTGTGCCTTTCTACATTCAGCAGCTCATCCCTGTTCATCAAACCATTTATGCACATGCTTAACTTTAGATGCCATCTCCCTCAGGTCTGATAGGACCTCTCTACAGAACAAAGCACTTAAGTGTGCTTAAACTTAAGCACATGATTAAATCCTAAACAAGAATGAATTTAAACATGTGCTTCAGTGCTTTCCTGAATTGGGGTCCTATTTTATAAGTTGTGCTTGTGAGTATAAGCAATGACATAACACTCCTTGTATTGATTCAAGAACATGTGAAAACAAATAACCTATAATGCTAAGAATTATCCAGGCCCTGTCACCAGTTGTCAGCAACAGGTGCCACTAAATTGAAACTCTGTCCTGTGAAATGATAACACTCAGAGCTAGTAAGTACTGCAACAGAGTTAAACTCTCTACCAAAGAGAGTGGCCACAGTGTAATACAGCCCTAAAGCTGCTGTGTCCAAACTGGCAATTCACTCATTCGATGAAGAATTCATGGGTCTTTGCCCTACTGACATGTTTGTTTTATGAAGTCTTTCCCAGCATGCTTGTCCCTTCTGGCCATGCTGTGGAGGGAGATTGTGGGAAGGCAGTGAAGGACTAGTGGCACTCACTAGTGGCAGCTAGCTCTGTCTTCAGCACAGGCTGGTCATGGTGGCAGCTGATGAATTCTGCTAACTCAAGCTTTAGTTCATACCCCTGACAAACCAGCCACCTCAATTAAAGCACCACTACACCTGAGATAAGGTTTCATAGTTTCATAGTTTGTAGGGTTGGAAGGGACCTGAGCAGATCATCTAGTCCGACCCCCTGCCATGGCAGGAAAAAATACTGGGGTCAAACGACCCCAGCAAGATGTTCATCTAACCTCCTCTTAAACACCCCCAGGGTAGGAGCCTGCACCACTTCTCTTGGAAGCTGGTTCCAGACCCTAGCCGCCCTGACCGTGAAGTAGCGCCTCCTGATATCTAACCTAAACCTACCCTCTGCCAGCTTGTGACCGTTATTCCTGGTCACTCCTGGCGGTGCTCGGGGGAACAGGGACTCCCCCAATGCCTGCTGATCCCCTCTGACTAGTTTATAACAGGCCACAAGATCCCCCCTCAGCCTTCTCTTTTGGAGGTGTTGCATGTGTGAACAGGACTTGAGTTTGGAGGACCATATGAATTATAACTGAAGTGAACTTTACAAGACAAGTAAGGTCCCTGAATTCTGTGCAAGTAGGGATTTTCATCATGTGACGCAAGGCACTCAGCATCTCCGAAGATTAGGTTTTGGAGGTAGAGCCTGGGCACCACCATTAGTCCAGAAAGGACACACTATTTTAAACCTTGTAGTATTTTTCTGAGATTTGCATAATGTATCAA
Organism: Crocodylus porosus; assembly: GCF_001723895.1. Classification (NCBI taxonomy): domain Eukaryota; kingdom Metazoa; phylum Chordata; order Crocodylia; family Crocodylidae; genus Crocodylus; species Crocodylus porosus. The sequence continues at coordinate 6,796,806 of NW_017728914.1, forward strand.
AAGAGCTAAAGAATCTAAAGATAACCTCTTCCACAATGAATGTGCAAAGCTGATTTTCAAAAGTGTTTAGCCCTGGCAGCTCCCAGGACAACAGGCTGTTCTGAAAATGACTGTTTTTACATCCCATTTAGACACCTACATGCCAAAATCCTTTGAAAAGCTAAGTCAGCATGCCCTCTGAGAGGGCCTTCTTCTCAGTCTTTGCTCAGGCAGCTTTCCCGTTGACTATAGTGGAGCTGAGAGCACTGGTCTTTGCCTCAATTTCAAGGCAGATATTATTCAAGCATATTTTAAATTGTTTTTAATAAAACAAGTGTATGCATTTTGTGGATTTGCACTATGGCTCAGTGTGCAATGTACTACCCATTTTTTAACATGTAACTACTATTATAGTATCTGCCAGTACACAGCCAGCAGCCTGAAGACACTTTTAAAAAAGCAGAAAAATTAAAAATACAAAATCTTATATTCATGTAACATTATGTTTACAAATAAGCTGTGGAGATGCATTGTAATTTCTAGACCTTTTCTTCTTTTTGGTGGTATATCTTAATATAGTAATGCTTATATTGCTAAAGCTAAAACTAAAATATACAGGATGTGGATTGTGGACAAACTGTTGTTCCAGGAACATTACATTTTCCATCTCCAGACTTTTGTCCATTTAAATCAAGAAATACATGGATTGTCTTCATTAAAGTTACATACACATTACATATGATGAGCATATAGACACATTATCATTTTCATACAATAATCACATCTTTTAATTTCATTTAATTGTGTCTATTAAAGTAGTGCCCAAGAGTCAAACAAGAATAAGGTCCCATTGCAATAGGAGCGATAAACACAGCATACTAGATCACTCCTGCCTGCCCTAAAGACCTTACAATCAAAATAGACATGAGAGAGGTAGGGGGAGGGATAACAAACAAGCAGAATGAATTACATGATACCAGCAAATGTTACATATATGGAGATGATAACTGTGATATATTGCAGAGCCACGTGATAAATTGCATTTATCCTGTGCTTTGGATTGTCTCCTGGGTTTAGCCTCAGCCCGCCTACTATACCATCATCGCTCATGGTATTTCAGCAGACCAAATCTCTGAGCAGCTTCAAAACAACTATCACTTAAAAAAATTAAGAATTGTTGAGAAATGTTTGCTTCCCTCCCATAACCAAGCAATTCCTCCCACAGGATACTGCACTAGGATTCAAGGTAGGAAATATTCAGTCCTGGGCCAGTGATACATTTAAATCCCAGGACCTAGACGTCCATGACTGGAAATGAACTTATGTCTTTAGAAAGCTAAAATTAATTGTAATAAAACAATCTTTCTAACCATAAAATATTCAGGCTTCAATTCAAGCTCCATTTATACTATTAAGAAATTTCTAAAACGTCGCTTGTAAAGCCTTCCTCCCTACAAAAGTCTGTACAACTGGATTTACTTACTGCAATAAGGGACCCTGATTGTAGAGGTATGCACACACTTCAATAGCAAACTCTCACTCTTGACAAAAACATGGAGGGCTGGAGGAAAGGAATGTTCCCTGCTATGTTCCCTAGTAGCCTGAACAGCTCCTACTCTGGAGCCACTTTGCCCTGAAGTAGTTCAGCCAACAGCCGGAGTAGGTTTTATAAGCCCTTGTATATCTACTCTTGGAGGTAAAGAATACACACCCGGTGCTTCGTGCATGTCTAACTGTACACCAGCAGTACAGGAAAAAGTGGCCAGATTACCAAACCTGGCAGACTTCTTTTCATTAGTATAAATTTGGGATAACCTCAAGGAATTATAGGTAAATTATGCAATTCATCCCAAACAACTGTAAGAAAAATCTGTATGCATTCCCCATAGTATTTTGTACTTTGCTTTGCATTATACTGCAGAGACAGTTTACTTTAGAAATGCTTGAATTTAGCATGTTTACTTAGTTAATTTTCTTTCTGTCCTCAGGGTCTGTAGAGACAAGTAACTATTTGCCATACGCATATAAGCCCCAGAGTATCAGGAAAATGAGAATTATTTTCTGCCTGCAAAAAAAAAAAAGCCAAAACAATTTAAAAACTGTTTTTTGGTGAATTTATATACAGTTCAAATTCTACCTTTTAGCATCATCTAGAACTAGAACCAAACACTATACACCTCTTTAATGCAATATAGCAAGAATTTCTAGGTCTGGTTATACAATATTGAATACTGTTTTAAATCCTTGCTCTTATCCAATACATAGGATGGTTGTATGGAAAAAAGATACCACTGAAGCAGGATCTCTTTATTTTTTTAAAGGTAGATGTATGAGATATGCTGAAAGGTTAAGACTCGCTTGTGCTCCTAACCAAAAAAACATTAGAGGACAGAGTGCAGGTGATCAGAGATGCAAGACAAATGTTGTTTATTACAAAGATTTGTTCCAGCTGTGGAGGAGAGCAAATGGCAAAAGGAAGTCCTTCTGCCCCAGGGCGAGGGAGCAGGATTAAGGTTGCACAGGTAACCTTCATTATGACATTATTTAACGTTCAGGCTTTTGATTAATACAACTTTGCCAATTTTTGTAAAGTATTTTGGAATGGATTATGCATATTAAATATAGCAATGCACTGTTTTAAAAAAAAAGTCACACTCCTACCTCAGGATGCCTGGGGTAACTGGCATCTTCCTACATTTAGGACAGAAGATAATGTGGCTGTGGATTGGCAAACGTTGATTTTTGTTGTTGTTGAAGGTGGCCCTTAGTCTGCCAGCTGGAGATCGTCTCTCTTACCCATGAGATTTCCATGCAGAGATGCAAGTGCTGTTTTTTAAATCCCCTCTCTCAAACTCTGGCAGTCAAGAAACTGTTGTAGTTAGTTACCCATTTTTATAGATCAGAGAGCGGCTTGGCAAACTCTCCCACTACACGCAGCTAGTAGCCCCTGCCTTTCAGAGCTTGAACTCGGGCAGGAGCCCCGCGCTGCGATACGCGGAGCACGGAAGGAGAAGCCGCGCTCTCCCACCCGGCTGCTGCGGATGGTTGCCCACGCGGACACACTTACCCACTGCTTCGCGCGGGCCCGGGGTGCTGCGGCCGACACGGGTGCGTGGGGGGTCTGCACCTTGCACTCACTCGGGGTGCCGGCCCGGCCCATTCAGCCCTTCCAGCCGGGCCCCAGGGATGCCGGAGGCAGCGAGCCGGCTCTGCAGGCCACGCGTCCCCGGCGGGGCTCGCGTCCGGGGCAGCCGCGGGCCCCGCGTGTCCCCCTGAGGCGCTCCC
>NW_017728914.1:6800165-6801466 GCF_001723895.1 Crocodylus porosus
GCCCCGAGCGGGAAGCAGACGCGGGGCCGGGGCCGTTCTTACAGAAAAGCTTTATTTACAGGTCTGGGCAGGTACAAAGTGTCCGACACGGTCCCGGCGCTGCGGAACGTAAGGCGCTTTCTCTGGAGCCGGTGGCGAAGGCGCGGCCGGGGCAGGCCCCGCGAGCGGAGCCCCGGGTCCCGCGGGGCCTTCCTAAGCTAATGCGTCGCCGCTTCCGTTTGGCTCCCTGCTAAGTGGGCTCCTTGCTTTCTCGGCAGCTCCTAACACGCGGGGAAGCAGCCTCCCCGGAGCCAGCATGAACATCCCGACACGCGGGACCCGAGCCGGGCGTCGCTCCGCGTGAGCAGGGCCCCTTCTCGGTGCATAAATAAATTAAAGTATTAACACTTCTTACAAAAAGCGGCTTATATTTCCCTCTCGCGGCGGGGCGGGGCGCGGGCGCGGCTCCACGCGTGGAGTGAGCGCGGCGGTGGGCCCGCCCGCGGCTACAGAGCAAGGAGGAGCCGTCGCCCGAGTGGAAACCTCGGGAAATGAACGCGGCGACTTTAGGCAGGCACCTGGCAATGTCCGTCCCTTCGTTTTTCCCCCCGGCCCGTCCGGGGGAAAGAAACCCTGTCTGGCCAGCAGAGGCGAGGTCCTGCCTGCCTCCGCCCGAGGAGCAGGAGCCAGGCGCCTCCGCCGAGTTGGTGCCCGCGCTGCGCGTCCGGGCGCCCGCCGCGGGGCCGCCAGCTCACGTCCGTGCCCCGGGGGCTGCCGAGCGCGGGGACAGCGGCGATCTCTCTCGCTCAGCTCGTGCTGCCTCCGGGGAGCCCCTGCTCCGAGGCCGTCCCCGACAGGTCCAGGGCTGCAGCGGCGGAGGGGAGCGCGCCAGCCCCGCTCGTCTTCCCGGTGCCCGTCTGGCTGCAGCCGACCCGGAGCGGGCGGCAGGGACCCCCCCGGGCCGGGAGCAGGGGGCAGTCCCGCCGCGGGAGCCGGCCGGGCCCCGCTCGTGGGCTCAAGGTCATGCAGGGAGAAGTGGGGGCGGCTCTGCGCGTCCCGCCGCCCCCACGAGGTCCTTACACTAAGGAGGTGACGGGCGGGATCTTGGCGCTGTCCTCTTCCCAGGGCTGCAGGTTCTGGAGCGCAAAGAGCGAGGAGTTGTGCAGGCAGAGCGGGTCGGGCTGGATGGACTCGTTCAGGGACTTCTGGAAGGCGTCGTGCTGGAGCTGCAGCATGAGCCGGCTCGCCTGCTGCCGCTCCGCTTCCCGCTCCTCCGCCGTCTGCCTCCTAAACACACACGGCAGGGTCAGCCCGGCTCCCGC
>NW_017728914.1:6802213-6807877 GCF_001723895.1 Crocodylus porosus
GCTGCAACGCGCCGTCCGCGACCCCGCCGGGGGCACCCGCGTCCGGGCCAGGCCCCGGGACCTTCCCGCGCTGCCCCGGCGCAGCGGGACGCTTCCTGGGGAAGGAGCAGGGGCCGCCGGGGCCGCGCGCGCCCCAGTCCCTTACCTGTGAATCTGTCCTTTACGAACCTCCTGCTGCTCTCCATCCAGGGGAAGTTGAGGCTGCCAAGGCTGGGTACAGCTGGCATAGCTGGTATGGCACTAGAAATTGGAGGTGGCACAGCCCCAGGGATGGGTCTGTGAGCTGGCACTCGGATCACTCCAGCTGGAGCCAAGCTCAGATTCACACTGTAAGATCCAGAGTCTTCAAAAGGCGCCCCGATGCCAGGGAAGGAGGCTGGTAGGGAAGGATAAGGGGCACTTGTTCTGCTCACGGGGCTTCCCAGGTAATTGGTGCTGTCTGATCCTCTGGGGGCCGGCTGGGAAGAGTTTTCCTGATCAGAACTGTTTAAAATCTGATCAATTCCAAAGCTGATGGGTTCGTGTTGATGCTGGGTCTGTGTATTCGCTGGCTGATCCATCCTTGGTGAATAGAAATATTGGCTCAAAAGTGTATGAATTCCCCTATAAAAACGCTCGCCTTCCTTTACAGTAGATCCATGTAGGTCCTGGTGTATGTCAGACTGAAACTTTGCCAAGAGTGGTCCAGCCCGACAGGCTCTGTGTCATCTTTTTTGAACCAAACCTTGAGTTTCTGCTTCTAATTTCTCTCCTGCAGCTGCCATTGGACGCAATAAACAAGCCTCTCTCCTCCCATTGGCTCCTGGATTTCAATAAAGGCCTAATTCATTGAAATAGGAGCTTAGGGACTGTTCCAAGGTGACATCATTTTAACAAACGAACAATAGGTCAAATTTATTAGCTAAGATAATGTGTGGCGGATATTACAATAGCATCTGCGATTGTTGTCTTTAGAAATTAGCGATTTGAAATTTAACAAAGCTTTGCAATTACGAGGCGTTTCCCCCCACCCCCTTGTTTATTATCTAACATGCTAGTGGTACAGAATTCCAGGATGGTAATGACAAGAAAGCTTTCCCCCCTCGGTGGATTAATTTAGGATGTAATGTAACTCTTTCCTATTGTTTCTGCTTATAAATACTATGCAGAGTGGAAACACCTCACGGAGACACAGAGAGGAGCTGTGTTGTGCGTTTTACCTGCTCACGGGCTCTAATTATTGTGGCAGCCAGTTTACGCTGCGATCCGAGATCTGTTTTTTCGAAAATATAAAAGGGACAAATATTTGTTCCGGGGTTTTAAAGCGCAGAGTCCCCGTTCTCCCATTTTCTTCCGTATCATATTTTAAAAATCGGACTATATTAAGATAGCGCTGGAATGATGTTGCCACGTAGTGTACCCGGCACAATCCAGACGGGTCTCCCGGAGTCTCGCCCCGCTGTAATTTAGCTGAAGGAAATGAGCATCTTCCCCTCCGTTTTCCCGTACGAGTCTTTACGGAGAATGGTTAAACAGATGCTCTTCTAAGGCTCCGGTTTTGGAACTGCGTTTACCCGTTGGAAAGAGAGAGATGCCAGGCTTGGGCTTTATTTCCTGCAAATCGCAACCCCGCTGCTGAGCTCGGGTTAGAGGAAAAGCACAACCGCCAGGACCCTCGGTTGGAAAGAGGTTTTTGCAAACTGCGTTCATTGAAATTTAAATCTAACGGGGAAGGAAACCAGTGGAGAAGCCAAACACGAGCCCTTGTCTCCTGGCTGATGCCCACAGTTTATATTTATTTACAGTTCATTTCGTTAATGACTATGGGGCCTCGGGCTTTCCCCGGTATTTCTGTGTTTTTACCAGTTCCAAACTAAGCTATTTCCCCCGGTTCTAGTAGGCGATTTCTTTCTCTTCCCTCGGTCTGCCCAGTGTTTGTACTGAGCTGCCTTTTGTGGAGATAAAAATAAAAGGGAGGGGTGGCGAAAACCCACTGCAGTATACAAAGAGATACCGTTTTGGATTAATTTACGTCAACAAACTTATTGCCACACACGCCTGTTAAGTGAGTTTGCAGACGCTCCCTAACGTCCAAATTGGACTAAAGGCGTTAAAAATTAAATAACGTTCAAATGCATTTACTTAGTTTCCCTTTTATAAAGGGAAATGAAAACAGGGAATAGAATTTTCCTTTTAATAGAATGTAATAGTATTTGATCAGCACCTGTTAGGGCTGATTCTGTGATTTCAGAAAGCAGTGACAAGGAGAGAGTTTATTAGTTTTTAAAGCTTAGGATTCAATTACCGCAACACACTGAATAATTTAAGTGGCAGCAGTAAATGCAAACAGACCTGTGGAGTTATTGGACTTATTGCACAGAAATACAGAGGAATAGGTGGTTGCACAGAAATACAGAGAAATGCGGGGAGTAAATTAATGGCAGGATTGGGTTCTTCTCAGATAAAAAACAAACAAACTGGATCCAAACCCGCCCTTTTCCAATATTTATTTCTCAGCGTACATCCTGGTTGATCAGTGTTTCTGAAAGAAAAGAACGGAACATTTTTCCTCTTCTCCATTTTCCATAATAATTATATCTCTATATTCTGCATCTTTATGTCTCTGTATGTGCAGCTACAGATATCAATACCTCTATCTCTGTAGCTATATACATCTCTCTCGCTCTCTTTTTTCTGTTGAGGTGTAGTTTTCAAGTTCCGGTGTATCCAGGTCTGAGAAATGCCCGTGCATTTCCCTTTTCAGGGCGAGGACCTGCTCGAAAGCTCTTGCCCAACTTCAGTCGCTGCGGGGAGGGAAGCGAAGGGGACCCCTGCCCGGAGCTGCTTCCAGCACCGGGGGCGAGGGCTGCCCGCCTCGCGCCGGAGGAAGTGCCCGTGGTCCGGCTGAGCTGGGCAGTGGCAGCTCACGGACTGGGGGTCCCAAATTCAGGAAACGGGTCTTGAACGCATTTGTGCCTGTCAGGGGAGATCTGCGAGCTGTGCGTGGGTTTCCTCCCCTCACCCTACACAGAGACCCCCGTACTGATAGACTCAAACCCAAGACAGTTTGCTAAGCAGCTGCAGTGGAAGGGCTGGAATAAGGTGAGCTGTGAGCAGAGAGGAAATACACCCAGAGACAACGGGTTTTTTTCCTCCTGTCAATCCATTGATCGCTCAAAAAATGTCTTAGAGCGGCTGCTCAAGAGACTCTCTGCACCCAAACAGCTGTTAGTTTCTAGGAAGGGAAACTTTCAAGGCAGAAGCGGGGAGAAGCAGGCGAGGTGCTCGGGGCTGGGCAGGGCTCGTGTGGCTGCAGGGGGTTAGAAAGCCCAGGGGGTGGCCGCTACAACGCCTCCAACAAATGCCCAGGTGCCTCTGTGGCTGCAGGGAATAACCCCCCCCCCCCCAAAAGCCTTGGCCAAAAGAAAGGAAGGAGCCCGAGCCACAGACTAGAATTTGGGATGATTTATTCCCAAACCGGAGACTGGGTAGCAGGAAAATCCGTGTGCTTGGGGCCGGGGGGACACCGCCAAAAACACGATTTCGGGAAGGACATCAGTGAAACCCGTGTTATTTTTAGTACCAAACGCGGGCTTTTCCGCGGGAACTAGCTGCAGGGCCGCGGAGCCGGCCGGGTCTCCCCGGGCGCGGAGTTTCCCCGCCGGGCGCAGGTACAATCCTGGATCCCAGGTACAATCCGGAGTCAGGTCGGAGCCGGACACCAGCTCCCGAGCTGCCGGCCGAGCTGCCCGAGCTTCCGCAGGCACTTCTCCGCGGCAGTATTTAGTATTTTAATGGCCCATTAGCTTTGGCTCGGAGAAGCTCGGGTCTGGGAGGAAGGGGGGACGGGGTAAAGTAGGGATTTATCATAGAAACTGACACGAGCAAATTGCGGAGCGGTTGTTTGACATTGAAAGTACTTATCAATTAAGGAGGCGCATCTTTCCAGTTGGACATTTTAAGAGGCAGCCGAGATGGAATCTGAAGGGTATTTCTTTCACTGCTAATCAGATTAAGGAGAAAATAGCCCCACCGTCTTGGACTCATCTCATTCCCCAGGAGCCTGGCTGCTTTGATGCTTTTACGACGACATAAATATGACTATTAAATACCCCCCCAACAAAGATCCACCTAAGTAGCCCCGGCTGCAGGCAGGCAAAGGAGCACGGCAGAGAGCAGGGAACTTGGCTAAAGTGTCCAAAGATGAGAAATCAATCTGGAGAAGTGGGACCGCGGGGAAGCGGTTGCTTAAAAAAAGAAAAGAAAATGAAATGAAATGGAGAGGGCTGGCGACTCCCGCAGCCGGGAGCCCGGGCAACCGCTATTAACAACGGGGAGGAGAAGGCGGGCGACCAGCACCGGGGCTGCGGAGGGAGCTCCCGCCTTCCACTCCGGCCTCCCGGACTGCACGAGGGTTGTAATTCTGGGAGGCTGAGAGCAGCCTAATTGGATTTTTTCCACTTGCTCTCGCGTGTCTAAGCTGACTGATCATTAGTTTGAGTTTCTATAGAGTGGAGCTAATTGGATTTACAGGATACCAGCAAGCTGGTATGCCAGCTTTCAGTAAGGAGACTCCCAGCCTGGAAGAGGGAGAGAGGGGAGACATACCCCTACTAGCGTCGCCCCAAGGCATCACCGCTCACAGCCTTGCCCCCCTCCAGCCCAGCCCTCCGAGCCCGAGCCCGAATGTGAATGGCAAGGGGTGGGGGGGGACAGAGGAGGGATAAATAAATAAATAAAGTGACACCCAGTCCTGGATCAGGGCAGGCTTTGTTAGAGAAAATTGCAGCTTGATCTGCATAATGGGAGCTCTGGATGCCCAAGGCTATCTTTTTATTGCATGTGTGTCTGCTGTTATCAATTTTGTGAACGATTTCACAGGGAGCCTGGCAGACTTGAGCTGGAATAATATGCAAAGATGAGCTTTGAATAATGAATGATGTGCTTTTAAACCAATTCCAAAGTGTCTGTGATAGTACAATATGAAAAGGGGTGGTAAGTAATAGTGTATTTAAAAGGCGCTAGTATGTTTTTATTACTATATTTAAAAAGATATCTATATTATTTTTGTGAAATGGATAATATATCACAGAGTCTTTGATAATCAGCTAAACAATACATTTTTCTTTGCGAAAACTCTCCTGGTTTTACACAGTTAAATATACACTATCGGCACAGAGCTTTGTAACGCTTGGCTACCTTATTAAATATTAACTCTATTTTAATATTAGCTTTTAAATTTAATATGTTGACGTTCTGTAGTTTTACTTTAATTATGTTTTATAATTAATAACCTAGGACGTATGGTGTCCTTAAATGCTTTTCTCCCATAGTTGGGGCTCCTCTGCTTTGTGCTGTTTCGGGCGGTGCAGGCGGACAGGCCCTGCAGAAGCAGAGCCGGCTGTTTTGGAAGGAAACAGACCCGCTGCGGGTTTCAGCCGCGAGGCGGGCGCACGTGCGGGCGCCTGTTCACGCGCCTAGAGAGCCAGCCTTTTGCAACATATTTAAAAAAAACAACAAAACCAAAAAGAGCATAAGCTGGGGAGGGGCAGCGGCTGTTTGTTTGCAAAACCCAACGCGGCCTTTTACCCCGCTTTCGTCGCCAAGTCTTCAAAGCCCATCTTCGGTACCTGAAAAGTTGCGGGCCAAGCGCTGGGCTCGGCTGCGGGCCCAGGCAGCGGGAGC
>NW_017728914.1:6807977-6815871 GCF_001723895.1 Crocodylus porosus
GGCGCCCCCGCCGCCGGGTCCCCGCCGCGCCCGCGCCCCGCGCCCCGGGGCCGGGGGAGGCAGAGCCGAGCGCGCCCGAGGGAGAGGCTCTTTGGGGGACGCGGGACAGAGCGTGTCCGAGCCTGGGAGGATGTGAAAAAACGTTGTTTACCATTGCATCACTCATGCACGTGCATCGCATTGCAAACATATTTAACACTGGGCATTGTGCTTTTTATGTCGAAAAGCATAACACTTCATGAAGGCAGCCAAGCCCAACTTGGCTGCCTTTATCCATGGATCACTTAAGCACCGCCTTTAGCAAGTTAAGAACCTAAGACTGGCCACTTGCTGGGACTGTAAGTCCGTCTTGCCCAGTACTGGGTGTCACACAGGGGCAGAGAGGATGCTGACCAGGAGAAGTTGTGAGCTGGTAGCACCAGGGTTTTCCCCACTGTTCCTCTCTCACTTGCAGCCTCCAGCATTTAAGGTGGAGGAAGCTGTAGCTCAGAAGCCACTGATTGCCCTTTCTTCCAAGAATTTGTCCAACCCCTTTTTGAATGTGGCTAAATTGTCGGTGTCCAGGACATCCGATGGCAGCAAGTTCCACACTTCAACAACATGCTGCGCATTCAAAGTTTAGTCAAAGCATTGGATGTTACACTAGGCCAACCAAAGTATATCCAGATTACAAGTCACTTCATAGAAGATGGATTCAGGTCAAAAGTGGGCCACAACCAGCATGTGTAACAGCCGCAGCATATCACACTTCTCTGCACTTCTATGTTGCCTCATCAGAAAATAGGTTATCTGTGGTACTGCTACTCACTCCCAGAACAAACAGGGACCTGGGGAAAACCAATCCCAAGACGCTCAAAGTTGCCAGAAAAAAATAAACTTAAATAGGAGCAGCTGAGAAGAAATGAACCTCTGGGTAGGTAGCTGAACACACAGAGCACTATGCAGGCACCCTAGGTTCAGTGCAGCTCACAGAGTCCTAGTGCCCCATACAGCAAGAGTACTGGCCCTTGCAAGACACCCGAGTGCCTAGGTAGAGGAAGTTTGTTTAGCATCTCCCAGGCTGGGAATGCAGATGTCAGGGAAGTCAGAAGAGAATGAAGCAATGCTGTACTTTGATGCAGACACCACAGAGCTGACTCCTAGTCATGCCTTGAAAAGAAATGACCTTCCAGGGCAAAAAAAGGCTCCCTGGTTACACATCCTGAGGTATGGAGATGCTGAGCAGCCTAGTGATGGAATGCCACACGCAAATCAGAGAGGACCTAGTTCGGAAGCCACACAGCCCAAATCCTCCTATGAGTTGCAAGAGCCCCTGCAGGCAGATCAAGGAGAAACAGCTGGGGTATCTGAGACCTTGCACTTTGGTGGTGTCTGGGTCAAGCTGCGGCATTATGTAAGGGTCTCTGATGTCTTGCCACCTCGTGGTGGATGTGTTTGTCCCTGGCTTCTCAACTAGGTAACAGCAGAAAACAGGCTCCTGGAGCAGAGCACATTGGAGAGGAAAAGAGCTTTAAAACAGCAACTCTTTTAAGAATGCCTTGTCCCACTGAGCAGAGGTCAGCAAGCCTGAGAAAGGCCATCTTTATATAGTGGAGGCAAAACTGATTCTTCAGTGTACCTCAAAAAGTTAGAGCCCACTGCACAGCCAGAGAGAGGAGAAAGAAAAGCAAGGGACCTCTTGGTCAGATGGGAGTTGTAGTATAGCAGCCTTACCGACCAAGTGACTGTGCCTCTGCTCAACTCCACCCCTTTTCTCTACTGGCAAGTCCAGTAGGGCAGAATATATACAGTGATAATGAATCTCTTAGAAGAGGTTGTGAAGCCTCTGAATGCAATCGAGGAGCCCCAGGGAAGGTGCAGAGACACCAGCTGGTGTCAAAACATTGAGGTCATGAGGTTGTTGGCAACAGTAACCCAGAACCTGTCCTCAAAAAAGTCCAGGAAGGAGCTGGTATCATTTCTGCAGGCAGCCCTGCACCTGCTCCTCAGCCCCTTCCCTGTTCTTCATTATACATGGCTTGGACCAAACACACACATACACATACCCTCCTTAAAACCTAGAGCTGTAATCCCAGGGGCATCCCAGTGAGATTGCTGCAGCACCAGTGCTCTGCCAAGAACCCAGCAGAAAGGAATCACTCTTGGCCCATTTGATTTGGGCAGAGAATATTCATTCATGTGTCTACAAGCAGGAGTACAGCACTCACGTCACCTTCAGATGTGTTAAAGCTGAGATGTTGTGAGCAAACAGGAAAAGCATTCATCACCTCTGGAAAAGACGGGTTGCCCACCTAGTTACCAGCTAGTTGTCTAGGTGGTATAGGAGTAGTTCTCAGGTCAGAGTATAGCATCCCACATACAGGACACTCTTAGGGACCCATCTGCATACTAGAGAGTGGCAGACAAAGTCCCTCCCAAACCTGAAGAGACTGAACACGAATACAAATATGAAGCAAACACTGGTCTAAGGGTTTAATAGTCATGATGAATTCTACCAAGGGCTATCTCCTAGTCGACATCCAGATTAAAGGGTGTGATGGAGGTAAAAACATCCCAAACTAAAAGCAAACTATACCCCACATTCAGCAACTAGGGCTATGAAGCTTTTGATTAGAAAATGTTAAGGAGCTCAGACCGTTCTTCAACAGATTTGTTAAGGACCTTAATAGCATTGTTTTAAAATCAGAATTGGGATAGAAAACAGGTCTACAGTTCTGCAAGAAAGAAAATACTCGTTTTCTAAACATATCCCAGTAGTCAGGATTAAGATTTCAGGAATGTGTATAAAATGTGGAGGGCAGTCTGTCAGTATCTAGGGCTTTCTAGCAGAGAGCTGAACTGACAGAAAGTTTCTTCAAGGAGACCAAGAGGTATCCTGACATGCTGCTCCACTTCCCCAGTCACACAAGGCAACTCCTCAGGCAGCTCTGCTGTTGACAGCACATCACAGGCACCAGGCAAATACAGAGTAACACCAAAGGAAAGAGCTGCTTTGTGCATCTCCACAGACTCAGCTCTCAGACAGACTCTGGACGGCTGAAGAGAACTGATCTGCTGCCGGGCCAGTCTTCCTCAGCAAACCAAGTAAGTATTTCTTGGGAGCATCAGTGCCACGTAGTTGTGAGACAGAAAGGATTGTAGAGCTCTCTGTACCTTCTCCAGCAAGTACCAAAGCTGGGGCTTTTCGGTAAGGGCTCATGGATCTGTGCTAGATTCCCATATGACCATAAAGATCCAAGGTGTTCCAGTCACAGAAATGCGTTGGTTTTAATTAGCCATCAGTGGCACCTCACCTGGTGCGCTGGGGTTGTAGTCTGCGGAAGCCCCAGTCATGTATATACCATCTCCTGCTGAACAATCCTGGTCTCCATGATATCCCAGACACCTACCTACCTCACTGGAAGCCAGCTGCATGCTCTTACCAGCATTGTAAAAACAGCACTACACAGGCAGGACTTACATATTTTGAAAGCAGCAACATTATATAATCCTTCCCATCTAGATACTTCTTTGCAACTGGATTATAGGTTGTCTCAGCATTATTTAAAATCAGAGATGTGTGCAATGGATTTTTGGTTCACTGGAAGGACAGAGAATATAGGGAAAATCAGTTTTGACTTGAAAGAAACATTTTTTGAGTTAACTCTTTATAGATCAATTTTGAAAAAAGTCATATTGAAATGATATATTAAAATACAGTTTTAAAATATTGAAATGAAATGCTTAGACTTTTCCAAATATTTTTTCTGTTTCTTTAGATGGAATATGTTCACCAGAGTCAACTCAAATTTGCCAGTAGGTCTAGTCATGTTAAAACTGCATTTGTTAGCTAAGCATTTGCATTTACATCTCATAAAGTTGGAATCAGAACATAATGATGAGACTTCATGTCTAGGATCTCATAGCCCACTGGCACCTTCCTGACAGCACAACCCACCTTCCTAAAGGAGGAAAATCAGACACCAGTGAATGAAAGGGGCACACTGGAAAAATAAGCAAAATGACAGAAGTAAAAAGGGGAAAATTAGGGTGGGGGGAGGGGAGAATTGACTCATGGCCCCACCAGACTCAAACAATTCCCAAAATGCTCTTGGGCCAGGAAAATCACTATGGATAGGATTCATTTGAGAAGCAGATTTTTTTTTAATCAGGTCAGGTAATAATTTCACCTACATTCAGCAATGCATTCTTTAAGGAGCAGAAGACAGAAGCACACCCTGCGACTGCTTTCTGCAGGTCAGTGCTGAGTCCCTTGTAAGCAGACCCCATGATGAATCCTTCTCAGCTCCCCAAGAAGATGGCTACGGGGAAAACATCACCACCACTAACTCATAGGCACTAATATGTAGCCAAAAAAACCAAAACCGAGAGAGAGCTGTACATGCCACATACCACACACAGTCTTACTCTGAAACTCCCTTAAAGAAAGATTGACTGTGTTCATATGAGACATGTGCATGAGTGTGTGTGTGTGTGTGTGTGTGGTGGGGGATTTGAGAGAGAGAGAGAGACTGAGACTGTGTGAGGGACACAGTGCACTGAGACAGAGGGAGACTGTGAGAGAAATACAGGCTGCGTGTGACAGTTTGTATATGTGTGTAAGACAGCCACGCTGTATGGGGGTAAAACTTCAGCCTGGCGCGCTTTCTACGCTCTTACACAGGTAACCATCAGTGACTGGCTCTCTTCTCCAATCCTCCATGAAGATACGGTTTCCAACTTGTGGAAGATACGAGGCATAGCTTCTCCCTTGGTTCTCCATCAGAACACAGGGAAGGGAAAGGACTGGCGCTGCTCATTTCCCTCACTCTTGTATGATTAATTGCCCTCCCAGCTCTGGTAAATAGTCCTCCTGGGCACATGCAGACAAGCATGCATGTGTCATTTGCAGCACCTCAAAGTCATTTGAGGTGTCACAAACCACACGTGGTACAGGTGCAAA
Organism: Crocodylus porosus; assembly: GCF_001723895.1. Lineage (NCBI taxonomy): Eukaryota > Metazoa > Chordata > Crocodylia > Crocodylidae > Crocodylus > Crocodylus porosus. The sequence continues at coordinate 6,812,920 of NW_017728914.1, forward strand.
CATTTGCCATACTGGAAATTTGGAGCACCATACCAAAAATTGACACTGGAAGATCCTGGTGTCAAAACAAAACAAAAGAAAATGCCACAAAAAAAGTGGTGCGGTGCATGTGGCAACAAGAAGTGCTACCAGAAACAGAGCCTGGTGGTCCAAAGCCATACTTTAGCTTCTGGCAAGATTGTGTGCAGCCGGATCAGCACCAGCACCGCCCTGGGAGTCCCCCAGGGCTCCAGGTAAGGCTGCTAGGGCCAGCACAGTGAGCCTCCCCTACCCCACCCAGGACAATTTGGCACACACCAGAGTGTGTGTGCAGGGGTGTGCCCTGGGGCACAAAGCAACGGCACAAGTATGAGCTGCTGCTATTTGTGCTGCAGTAAATGAATGTCCCTGCATGTGGGGATGTTCCCCATGAGGCTTTGCAGAGCTGGTGGAAAGAGATCATGCTAACTTCTCCAAGGCATAGATCTATGGGAAGCTTCTGATGTCTGCTGTAGCTATGTACATTCTGGGAAGCCTGTATACTTATAAGCTACGTCAGAGTCCTTCCAACAGCACTCCCTCTCTGCAGACAGTTTAAGTAGAGTTGCATCACAAGTGAGAGATTCAGCCCTCTGCTTCCTGTGGACCAGAACACAGAAATTTGATGCAAGCAGTATTTGGCACTGTAGCATGTGGAATACATGGCCTGCCAAGACTGGAAAGGGAGAGAGATGCTGCATTTACACGGCTAGGCTATAGGAACAACAACAACCTTAATGTTACTGGAGACCCAGCCTCAAATATGGATTTTGTTTGCATTCCCAGGACCCAGAGGCATTTGGGCTTTTTGCTACATACATAGAGGGGAATGGAGTCCCTGGCAGCACCTCTCTGAGATCATGATTACCACCTGCAATCCAGACATGCAGTAGGCAGGAAGAGCACTGAGCATCTTTGTATTCTCTCCAGACTGTGTGGTCATCAGGGTCATGTTGGCAGCAATAATATACACCTGCCAATGGCAGCCAGATAGAGGAACCACTCTGCAGATTGGCAGGTGTTTTGCCAAGACCACTCAGGCATACAAACTGACTGCCAGGTGCAGTGTGGTGGTGGGAGTTCTGTTGGAGCCTTAAACTCATTCCCTGCAAAGGGACTTTCCAAATCCCAAAAGTAAATCCCTGAATATTTGCTCTGCTAACAAGAAGGCAATTGGAAATGCCACTCCTTATGTAGATGTTGCAGCCCACAGACCCTGCCCCTGAACTGTCAGGGACTTCAATGCGCAGTCTGAAGTGAATGGTGCCAGTCTGACATCTCTGGAGACTGAAGTCATCTATGTATGCAAGAAACAGTATAGCATGGGCAGACAAAGGAGCAGGGCAAGAGTACTTCAAACTGTTCTGTCAATGATGGTGGATTTGGGGGTTATTTCTATTCGCTATTTATTTTAATAATATGTACAAATCCTAATTGTGGACCAGGACCTCATTGTGTGTGGCTCTATAGAAACATAGAACCAAAAGATGGTCTTCCATGAAGAACTGGACCCTGTGGTACCTTCCTGCAAGGCAGTGAACAGCCCTAGGCTGAGAATACTTTTCAATCACTGCTGAGCATAGCTTAGATGTTTTGACAGGCGTGTAGATGGGTAGAGAACTGGGGCACAAGTAGTGAAAGGCTCTGTAGCTCATTACCAACCCCCTGAACAACTCAGAAGCAGTCTTCCTGACAGCTTCCAGAAGCCATCTGTGATTTGTAACAAAATGTACCCAGCCCTTGTACTTAAGTATGAGTCCATCTCCCCTATCCAAAGTTGTCCCATGCAGACGGAGTGAAGCCCTCACAATTAGCACTTAGGAGCTGATGTCATAGATGCTATTGTAGCACCACAAAGGGGAGGAATTCAGTCCTCAGTCTGAACTGAAAGCTCATTTCTAGCCCAAACCAAGACATTCTGTTTCCTTATTGGCGTCAGCACTATAGTAACATTCAACGAATCCCGGAAGCTTGATGCCTCTGGCTGTAAAGCCTTGGTTAAAATGTTGATGTCAAAATTTCAGCATGGGCCAAATGATCCATTATATTTGTTTTAGTTTTAATGTTTATATTTAATTATTTTTAAAATGAAGCATTTTGTTTCTGAGGTGAGAGGGACAGGCCTCTGGGAACAAATCCAAGAGAAACCACCATGGAATGAATGCCGAAAGCCTTTTAAAATGGTAGGTAGCGTTTGATAATAATGGGACATTAATTGATGCTGCATTACTCTGGAATTCCTATGGAACTGCATATTGCATCTGTTTGAAAGCAGAGGAAACTCAGCATGATTGATGCTATTACAATAAAGTCCAAATGAAGGAGGAATGATTTTCAACTTATATGAAGCACTGCTAGAAACTGAAACTAATTTCTTAATAGATAACCTAGTGGCCTTTGCAGATACCAACAGGTTGCAAGTCATTTTGATGATTTGCTACTATTTGCCTGTGGTGCCCTATCCATCTCTAAAAAGAGAACAAAACCTCACACTTACTGTGCTAAAAGCACAGGTCAAAGCCTTTTATCCTGGGGTCCACCCTACTGTCCCAGGGTAAGTACCTGTGAAGTACCTCAAGTGACACTTTGCCCCAGGACAATAGCAGCCAATTTGAGTAAATTGCCATCCAAACTGCAAGGGTAAACTGAGCCCCACCCCCTTACCCTGCCCCTGCCCTTGGTCCCACCTGTTTGAAAGAGTCAGATCAGCTGCAAATTAAACCTGACCCATATTTTTAGCCTTAGAAAATACTTTTCATTCAAACTACATCACAGACTACACCCAGAACAGAAACAATTATGCATGTGAGCTCATAGACACTCATAATACAGGAATTGCCACACTTATAGTTTCATAGTTTCTAGGGTCAGAAGGGACCTGAGCAGATCATCTAGTCTGACCCCCTGCCATGGCAGGAAAGAGTACTGGGGTCA
>NW_017728914.1:6817066-6843010 GCF_001723895.1 Crocodylus porosus
TTTTTACCCCCCATGTATTTAAAAAAGGACTTCTTATTGTCCTTAATCTGGGAAGCTAGTCCCAGTTCCATCTCTGCCCTGGCCTTCCTAACTACCCCGCTACATCCCCGAGCAACTACAGAATAGTCCTCCCTGGTGATGACCCCATCTTTCCATTGGGTGTAAGCCTCCTTTTTAGCAAGGAGACATTCCCAGATGCTTTTGGTGAGCCACGGGGGCTTGTGTGCTCCAAGTCGGACTGTTTATATGTTTACCTGGGAAATGCCGTTATGTCGCGGGGGGATGGAGGGGAGTAGGTTGTAGCCGTGTTGGTCTAAGGACATAGGCAGACAAGGCTCTTTGCGTAAATCTGTGTCTTTTATTAGATCAACTCAACTAGTTGGAAAATTCCCCTTAGCAAGCTTTTGGGAACAAACACCCTACCTCAGCCTGATGAAGGATGTTTGTACCTGAAAGCTTGCTAAGAACAATTTTTCCAATTTTTTGAGTTGGTCTAATAAAAGATATCGGATTTACCCAAAGAACCTTGTTTACTCATCATGTCTGGTGTATTACTGGTAGTTTACCAGTGAAATGCCATCACTGCAGGTATGCAGTGTACAGCAACAATACCCCCTGGTTTGGATGAAAGAGGACAAATGATATCACATCTGGCAGTAACCATGTATTTAGGTTGTCAGAATATAATTACACAACTGAGAATTAGGTTCGGACACTGGAACTAATTACCCAAATTCTAATGAAGATCATATGGGTCTTTACATTACACCACTAGCGCATGCAGCTTGGGCATTAGGTCAGGCTAATGCTATCTTTTCGGTTAGACCCTTGACTTTTTGATGTCTCCTGTCAGCCCCAAGTATTCACTTGTTGTAGCTCTACATGCTATCACGGCAGTTGGTCATCATTAGATAAATCAGGCAGAAGCATGGACCTTTCTGTTATGTTGTTTAACAGTAGGAACAATTTGCATTTAGAGAAAATGATTTTAAAACAAACAGTCTACACACATCTATCTTCTTGGGATAGTTACCTAGACAGGCTGAGCTTCTTCACGCACCTCAGCTGAGCTCCTGAGTCTGCCTGGTTTCTCCAAACAATTTTTCCATCTCTGGAAAGGGCGTTCCCTCTGAAAGCGCCATAGCAGTTTTGATCTTTGGCGTGCATAGTCCTTCTGCTAACGCATTGTCTCTTAATAACACTCAGTTGTTCACAGAGTAGATTGCTTTGAACCATTCTGTTTTCTTCCCGTTTGCTTTCTCTGTGGCTGCCTATTAAGGTCTAACAGATATAATTATCAGGAGTTATCTGATTGCCACATAAAAACTTGTGATATGAGCAACAGTACTGTGCTGGTTGTTTTTGGGTTGGAAGGGAAGGTGGTCTGGACTTGAAGATAGCCAGATATTTACAGAACAGTCTTTTATCATGGCCCCTTGGTTGCTTTCCAGACACTGGATCATATAGAACAAGTACAGCCAGTCTTGTTACTGAAACTGGTGGCCTAAGCACCTTACTTGCTTGTGTTATACTGAAAAGACCAGCCGCTCTGTTGTTGATTTCTGTGGCAGTTACTTAACTTAATCAAACTTCCAGTATTCCTGTATGGTGCATAAACCTGCACAAATATTGATGATAGTTTCTTTGTTGATGAGAACCATGTTTGGAATGCAGTAAGAAAACAGCCCAACAGATGTTGTTGAACAGCCTTAATCTGGTCAAAAACAAAATATCTGAGTTTCATTTTTTTATTATTATTATTTTGCATGAAGTTATGGAGAAAGGGGGCCAAGGTTTTTCAGTACTGAACTCTGGTTTCTGGATTGGCTATTTTAGAATGCAGCTATTTTAAATTTGCCACGAACTGCAAGGCCTTTTCTCCATAGAAGATTGTTTTACCTTACCCCAAAGATAGATTTCATAGATTTCATAGACATTAGGGCTGGAATGGACCTTGGAAGATCGAGTCCAGCCCCCTGCCCAAAAGGCAGGAAGTCAGCTGGGGTGATAGGATCCCAGCAAGATAAGCATCCAATTTGCTCTTGAAGGTGTTCAAAGTAGGCACTTGAACCACCTCTGATGGCAGGCTGTTCCAGACCTTGGGGGCTTGGACAGTAAAGAAATTCTTCCTTATGTCCAACCTGAAACGGTCTTGCAGGAGTTTATGACCGTTCGACCTCGTCATCCCTTGGGGCGCTCTGGTGAACAAACGTTCCCCCAGACACTGGTGGTCACCTCTGATGAACTTATAGGTGGCCATCTTGAGAAGCATCTATGGACGCAAGCCAGTATTTGGTTTGCTTTACTAGCTGCAACATCGCACTGCAGGCTCATGTTCATCTTGTGGTCAATGATGACCCCCAAGTCTCTTTCTTCCATAGTGCTAGCCAGTGTATGACTTTTGTTTTAGCCAGCTTCACTTTAAGACCCACATTGTACATCATTTTAGTGCAAGACCTTTCCTTCACAGAAGTTTGTTTCGTCTTACCTCAAAGATATGACCTTTGTTCTGGTCAGGTTCACTTTAAGGCCCACATTGTACACTGTTTTAATCAAACTGTCTAGGTGCCTCTGAATGGACTTGAAGCTGTTTCCCTTGCCCACTTATAAGGTGTTGCCTCAGACAGTGGATGAGCTCCAACATGCCCCATTCTTCAGATATCCAGCTTAGCTGGTTCTTAGCAAAGGGGTTATGTAGGATTCAATCCTGTTTAATAGCATCCTATTTAGTGGCAGTAAGAGAGGAGAGAGACCATAGTATAAACCAATAGTCATACAATAAACCTTCAATTAACCAAGCCAACATGCAGTAATTCACATATCCAGCTCCACTATTGTTACACCCATCTTTCTGCAGTTACTAGATATTGACCATTTTTGTAAATTGGCATCCAACTCCCTTAGCCAGAAAACTCCTATCATCTGAGCCTCATTTATAAAATTATGCATAGTAAGAAGTATACAAACAGAGGGGTTTTCTGGATATGGTCTGAGATCCAGATCTTTCACATGACTGTATTGCTAATGAGGAATTCTTTGCTACATTGGTTAATCTGGGAAGATGCACATTGCAGGCACAATATTTTGCAGAAACATTCAGGAAAACTTGAGACAGTGACTGAATATTATTTTCCTTATTATCTGTCTGTCTGTCTAAAGAGTTACCACATGTCACTGGTCCTTCTGCAATCCATCTTCTTCAACGTGTATGAGAAGCCATGTGGTTCACAGGTAAAAACTAGACTGCACAGGTCTTCTGTTCTTTTGTCTCTTTATGAAGTAAGAATTCCACTGTTTTGGTGATAAATAGATTACTGCTCTAAAGACCTGGACAACTCCTTTGCTTAAGATTGACAACTTCAATCCCAGATGATAGCAAAACAGGCACTGAAAACAAACTTGCTGGAGAAGGTGAAAAATGGACACAGCTGCAAATTAGAAAAATCAGCTTCATGAATACTTGGAATATCTGAGGTTATCTTGGAAAATAGCATTGGACACTTTTCTTTTGGAATGTCTTTGATTGTTGCAGGATCAAATGATACTGTCTCTAAAGTATAAGTTCTTTTGGGATAGAGCTGTCTTCTATTAGATATTTATACAGCACCTAGCACTGCGGGTTCCCAATCTCAGCTGGGGTCTCTAGGCATTGCTATGATAAAAATAGTGCACACATTAATAATTGATATAATTTTCCTTGTGTTAGCAGATGTGGATTGGTTATGCAGGAAGTCATTAGGAGCAGCCAAGAAACCAGGTACTCTTAAAAGTTCACCGTGACTATGGAAATGAATAGCTTTCCAATGATATTTTCAAGAGCAGCTCTTATCTCTATGAGTGAATAGCAATCACCTCTGTTTATATAGAGATCTAAAATAACAACAAATCCGGTAAATGTTATATATTATTTCCTATATTCACACAGGCTTTTATCAAATTGTTTGTTTGGTTAGGTAAATAGGCAGAGTGAGGTTTGTATTTATAAATGGGAAAAGTGCTATTTCAGATGAGTCAACAATACAACAGAGATTCTAGCTATGGGCTAAAATATTGCATTTTGTTGACATGAACCTGGTGAAGGATTGATGACTGAGGTCAACTAATCTTGGAAACTAGAAAACCTAGCCCTAATCTCTCTCTTATGGCTCCTCAGACTGCCTAATGCCATACTTCAGATTATAAAGGGTTACTGCATATGTTACTGCTTCTTTGATACAAAAGATTCTTTAAAAATAATATATATTGTAATTCATAATGTATGATAATAGTGCTGTCATGTGAAGGCACTGGAAGCTTTTAAGCATGTTCTTCTTTAGCCTCTGGCTCTCATGTTAATGAGCAGGCCAGACAATTGTTATTTCTTTTTAGCCTTTTCTGGACAGGTATAATTGGATAAGGTTTAATGCTGAGTAAAGTTACTGTGTAAATATTAAACACTTGAAGTATGTCAGCCACATACCATTAACAATGTAACCCATTCAAGTGGAAGTCTAAAGAATAGAGAACATTATCAATTAGTTTATTACCAGTCACTGGTGAAGTAGGACTCTGAGGGTTTGGGCTTGAAAAGGCATCTGAGCATGGACAAGGAAACAAGAAAAGTATATTAAAATGTAACAGAGGTCAGGCAAATTCTGGAGTCCCCAAACTAGGTTACTGTTCAGGCTGTATCCTATTTGTGTGTTCAGAGGCATACATGATTTTGGCTCCTGGGGATAAGAAAATAAATCCTAGTGGGAGAGTTTTGGGGAATAGGAAAATAGCAGAACTATTAAAATAGAAACATGGGATAGGGGATTTGGATGAGAGGGAAGACTTGTGGCTAGAGATTGACAAAGAAGAAAGATTTTGGGAGGATGAGAATGGGGTAAGAGGGAGGACAGTTTGGGATGAGGCGTGTGATTGCAGAAAATATATCAACCTACCTCTGCCACCTTCTCTTGGGTCCTTACCTTTTCTCAATTTCTCATTTACCTTGGCATTAGAATCTATGCCAGTGGTTGCCGTTTTAATGTCATCCATTTGCCACCTATGTGCCAGGCTGTCCTTTAGTGATCATGCTGGGCTGCTGGGAGAAAGTCTGAGGTGCAGCCTATAGTCACAAAGGGCACAACAATGGATAGAGAGGAAGACAGGATGGCCAGTGGGGAAAGTGTCAGGTAGCAGCTGGTCCCAAGTTCTGACTTTGTAAGTAATCAAGGTCTTGTGTCCTAGCACATTATAACTATATATATGTGACAGGGACTGTTATTTATATTGCCACTCAAAATCCTCTCTTCTTCCCCGTCCAATCTGTGTAGGACTCACTATTATTTGATACTTAATTCAATACATTTCTCTGAAATTTAATGTTTGCTGAACTCCAAATTTTCATACTATGAAGCTAGCTAGACCTGCGTAGTGGATGCTGTTCACAGAGGAATGGGGGACTGGCAGCAAGGCAGGCAACAGTCTGGGCCAGTGTATATTCATTTTTGTTTCCAAGCAGATGAGGTTTCTGGTTTTTTGGTGAGGGGAGGATTAATTATTTCCTCCCTGTTCTGTACATGGGTAATGCCAACTTTACCTTTTGGTGTGAAGGATTTTCTCATTTCCACCTCCAACTGACAGGGGCTTCTTTCTAGCTACTGCCAACTTGTGTTCTTGAATCTAAGCTGTTGTTTAAAAAGAAGTATGTCTCTACTGCTTACAGTTATCAAGAAAAGTGAAGGCAATGTAACCAATGTATTGATGTTTGCCTGAGTTTTCATATAGCCTTTACCATTACTGGGGAGATGTGTGAACTATTGCATTTAGGAGTTTAAAATTGTGAAGTTGGATGATGACAATACAAATGTCTTTATTATGAACATACACAAAGAGCACAGCTTGGTTTGTGGGTGAAATCTGGCACAATATTATTACCTGCCTCTGCTTGCTCCACAGTGTCCTGTCCCAGTACCTGCAATTATTTACCGCAGTGAATAAGTATATCAAGCTGATGTGTTAACTAAAGTGGCCAGCTAAGTTAAGTTAACACTGAACTATCTTCATACATTACCATCCAATTAAACAGCACTGAGATTAGATGAATGGGAGCAATGCGCATTTCTCTCAAAGCAATGAAATTCAGGTGGTCTGCAGATACAAGTAGACAAACATGCATTCATATATTCATACACATTTTGAAGTTCATCTTTATAACTGTAAAGGCTGCCTGACTCAATATTTTAAAATTAAAGTTTGGATTTTGCAGCAAGACTATGCACCCATTTAATTGGTGCCATAACTATGTTGTACAAATCAACCTTGAGAGCACAGTAAAGTCAGGGATAGGAAGAGGGAAATACAAAAGTCAAAGGGAATAGATAGAGGCAGTGGGCAGAGACTACCAGGCCTCATCTGGCCATCTTTGTTAAAATCAGGGGTAATCCCCACTTCCCTTCAAAACAACAGGGAATGCCCCTTTAACTTGGAACAACTTTAAGAAACACAAAGATATGTGATCACCCTATGCATATAGCATCAAATGTATTACTCCATAAAGGAGAGGACTGTATGACATCAGGTCTTTGTTAATGTGTGGACCTGACAAAGCAGTCAGCACCCCCAGATGGTTTGTTTCTGTGGTCCATTTTATTCTTCTTATTTTATACAACTATGCTCAGTTCCTGCCAGATTTTTCTACTAAATATGACTTTGTTTCAACACTTTTGTTGGGCAAATTACATTAGGGTGGATGCCGCAGGTATCCATTAAGGTTTATTTATCGGGATACTGTTTGGATCTCACGCTTATAAATAACTTATGTTATGGCTTTTGTTTGTAGAAATGTAACTTACATATTTTATTACGCTTTCTGTAAACCTCAAAAAGAATGTTGTCAAAGAAGCACTCTTAACAGCAATCTAAACTCAGGTACATAAAATCTACACTAACATTATTTTTTAATATGGCAAGGAAGCATGTTATCCCTCTATAGTTTGAAAGGTTTGCTGTCACCATAAACTCACACTACAATAAAACATTAAAAAGTCTAAGGAATTATTTTATAAAGTGTACATACACCAGTGGCTGAGTTTCTCCAAAGCTTTCTTATGCAAGCAGGACAAAATATTAAAACTTTGTATTTTCCTTGGAGAGCTTTGTCTGCCTCTCTCAGTCAAATACAATACAACCTATGCTAGGCTACTTTAAGGGATAGTTTATTTCCCTTTTTGGGGAAAAAGCTTGACTGGGATTTCTTTAGATGACTGCTAGTTTTGCACTCTGGCTATAAAACACACATTTTGGAGAGAATCAGATCTATATTCAAGTCCTGATCTGTTTATTTTAAAACAAGTGGTTGGATTCCCAAAGATCTCTTGAGAGGAAACCATCCTAGTAATTTTTCCGACTATTATGGAAGCTTAAACCTGGTCTTCCCAATGACATTATTCTCCATTGTTTTCACAACTTTCTCTTTTTTAAAAAGCAGGTAGGTGGGAATTAAAGAACTCAGGGGGTGGAGGGAGAATACAACAATTACATGTATTTTGTAAACAGGTAAAGAAAAAAGAAAAGGTTAAATTCTGGCTACACCTGCTTTGACAGGGTCCTTTTGAAAAATTGAAAGTAAGAACCTTAAGAAAAAAGCTGGAGCCATAAAATATTAGCTCTATTTGCCATGCCATCCATTTCCAAACCTAAAAGCAGGCCTGTTTATATGGCTATCTACTCTAAATAAGTTCTGGTTGTCAATTGTTAACCAAGGCTGAAATGCTGTTCAAATATGTATATCGAGTCTGTCCAGTTTACAGGACTTTCCTTAGGATCTTCTTTGTTTGTCAGTTATAACAATGTTTGTGTTATAAGTGAACTTTCAGAAATACACTTCAATACTCCAGGGAGTCACTAGCCTTCTATTAGAGGAAGCCCCTAAAACCTGACTGCTGAGTTATGAGGGTACACAGTGCTCCTGTTCAATATGTGAAACTTAAGCTTTCAGCAGAGTAGCTAATTTAACCAGTACACTGACTGATCTGTGGACACAAACTTATTGTAGGCAACCAATATTTATTTCCTCAGTATGAAAAAGAAAACCAGAGAGTCAAAGAAATCATTAGTTTTCATCTGAACCTTTTAATGCAAATATACAGCCTCCAGGGAACTGATGCGGTTTATACAGCAAAACTGCCAAAAAAAGGGTGTGTGTGTGTATGTGTTGGGGGGGGGCAGTAAGAACCATATTACACAGAGTGGGGGGGGAAGGGAAGCAGAGGACAAGTTGGGGGGTGAGGAGAAAGGAGAGGAAGACCTCTGCTGTTTGAAGTAGCTCACGTTTTGCAGCTTTCAGGCTGTGGCTTAATAACGGAGATTCCAGGTTCTTTTAAGGACTGAAAAGAAAGGTGACTTGACAGTTGCTAGATATGACTAAGGAATAATAATGATCAGCACTTTGGACAAAATTCTCAAACCCGGGCAACTAAAATTGAGCTCCTAGTCAACATTAAATAATTATATTATGCTTAAATAAAAGTGGCCTAATTCTGAAAGGTGCTGAGCATCCACAGCTTTTAGTAACCACAGTTGGAGTGTTTTGAGTATTTACAGGCCCTTAAACCACAGGTTATAATATTTTTCTCAGCTAAGCTTAGAAGTAGGAAAGTAGAAAACTTCTTAACTGATTGCCTCTTATACTGAGTTCTTGTAATTTAAAAATTTGTGGAAAAATATATGAAATCACACAGGAAAAATAGGTAAGTGTCTACCAGAAATTCTGATTTGAATCTCTTCTTCTACCTGCAATGACCATCTCATATTTTTATCCAGAAAGTGGGAAATGTGTTACCAAGTTATGCAAATATACAAAAGGATGATAAACACATGAAATAGATTATTTACATCTTAGTAAAAAAGACAGCAGCAATTTCTAATTGCACATAATAGCTTTTGTACATTATGAACTAATTGACTTATTGCTTAAATAGTTCAATTTTTGTTAAACCTCATTCCAATTAATTTGCGTATTTCATCAACCCACACAATAATTCATACCCACCACACAATGGAAATTAATTGTTCTACATGAACTCAGAGTGGATAACATTAAGCGTAAGCCTTACAGTACAGAAGGAATTTTGTTTTGGCACATATTGAACTCTTTACGATTCCTGAATAGGAGAAGATGAATCTGCTGAGTTTTCTATTTTAGATGCATCTTTTCATCTTCATTGTGCCACATACCACTCTAAATATGGGATATAAGTCTTTGTAACTATCTGCTTTCTTTTTCCAGTGGCAGATGATTTAATTCTTTTAAAGAAACGTCTTAACATTTAACAACTGTAGTATTTGTCTTTTTTTCTGGAATAAAGTCACTTGGACATGTACATCTGCGAAATGAAAATATTTCCTGTATCTCATGAAAGGTGGCAATACTACCTTTAATTTTATAATATGTAATATTTCAGATTTCTAACACACAGTCTTAGGGCTTAATTTTTATTCTTTTAGTTGTCATTGTTCTTTTCACTGGGAATGAAGTCTACATATGCATGCAGTCGTTTTGTAGAAAAATATATGTTTTTTATTAATTCAAAGGAATTCATATAGAAATTACACTGCTTTCCACCTCTGTTTTGATCAAGGTGAACTGAATGAAAGCGAGCTTGGATTTTTTGTTTATGTTCAAGGACATTTACTATTTTGTGTGGAACTGAGAATCATCAACTAATACAAGCTTAAAAGCAACATGCATTTATTATGTTCTTTGGTTACGTATTGTTTTTACATCAATTTTGTAAATGTAAAAGAACCAGGGATAATAAATTTTGATATGAAAGGCTGAAAATGTTTTTTAAGCTAAGACTGATTTTACATTGTCTTCACTATAATAAATTCTTATATTTAGGCCAGAAATATAAAAAGGCAGAAGCTTTTTTAAAAAAAATAGTTTCTATAAGAGTCAAAATCTACTAACAATATGGCCAAATCCAAAACTGTTAAGAGTCTCTTTTCTAATTAGTGCTCTGGTACGCAAAGTCAGTGTCAGCTCATCATATCTAAACTGCTTGGTTCTGTGGCCCCTTCGTTGCGTAGCGCTTCTGCCATGTCTCTTCGAAAGACTGACATGTTCTGGGTGAATCTAGGCAAAAGAAAACCCAAAATGCTTAGTTAAACCAAACTGAGTACTTGTGAATTTATTTACATATAAACAATACGAGAAAATAAAATGAAAAATTAAAGCCAAACAATTTAAAAGCAGGAAAAATGCTCACCTTTATGTGCCATGTTAATTACCCTTAAAACAGTGACTTCCCAACGCATTAAAAACACCATATCTGAACAACATATAAATTCAATCTAGCATAAAATAAACATCTTATTTGGTAACAAGCCATCTCAGCCAGCTAAGAAACAGGAATGTTTATTTCTACCCTATGGTGCCTCTAAGAACAGGCCTCAAAAAAAAGCCCCGATGGATGGCCTTCTGCAACATGTCCAGAAGGTCATCAAATTCAAGTCATTTTAGGCCAGTTATTCTTTCTAGGGAGTGATGGTGAAGTACACCCTGTCTCTCGTGAAGTGGGAACAATTATAGTTCTGGCACAGACCAAATTCTCTGCATTATCAGTGTAGGTAGAACATTCTCTTTTACTGTATGTTGGCAAGTGTAGGAGAGTGGGAGAATAACTGGAATCTCACATATTATACCTTTTTTTTTAAAATATAAAAATAAGGCAGGTCCTTTTGATCCTGATTTGTTTAAATAAATCATGGGAGATGGGGTGAATATACAGAATACAATTTTTAGGGGTCCAAAAATGTGTTAGGGATAGCCCATAATATTTCAGCAGTATCACACCTGAATCTGGATCCTAGCTGAGTCCTGTCCCAATGATAACCCAAACATGATCCAGATTTGACCTGTTCCTTAGTCCATCCTTAGCTAAAACATAACATTTCCCTGCCATTTATCATGTCAGACATCCATTTCCAGTAACAAAAATGTACTTTACTTCTCATTTAAAATGGTAGGCATATTTCTGCCTAAGATTAGCAGCTTCTTCCTTTTTATTTTAATGTTGCACCTGTTGCAGCCATTATGCTCTTTTGCTTTTAGTTGGTCAGGTTTTACAGGCTCAATAAAGACAAGTCACGACAACACATGTGAAAGAACAACACTTGTGAATTATAGCTAATGGCTCATTTCTGTAGAAGGATCTGTGTGGACTGATGTAAGAGATCCAAAGCAGGATTGCAGGCTGGTGTAGGAGATCCAAAGCAGATCTAAGGATTTCCTGTACGAGGTCCCTCTGAAGGATGGGGCTGGTATGTCTTCCTCTTCAGGCTCTGCAGCTCATTGCAGGCTGCATGCAGCAGCTGTGTGATAAGCTGGTGTTGGTATGGGTGATCACACAGTGTGGGAATACAGGATGCAATTAAGCTGTTTGTGCGTGTAATTTTCTTTTTTACTATTGTGCTATTTCATTGCTAATGAGAATTGATTTCTGCTCAGTTTAGACATTTAGAATTAAACACAAATCTATCAAAAAAGACTTTCCCAGAGAGTTACAAAGCACTTAAAAAGAGCCCAAAATAAACCTCAGCTCTTTTAGTCTTTTAAAATATTAAAAATAAACATAAAAATATGCAGGTATGAGAGATTACTTTTTGATAATGTGGTTGCTTAAAAACCTTTCCAAGCTAGCTGGATGCTGCTGCTGTGAAAAAGAGTTTGTTTTATTTGAAGTGCTATTTTCTGGGAACTCTTCTAAATAATACCTGCTTGCACAGCTCTAGACGGCTATATACTTAGCTCTAATTCTAGTACCTCTAGGGGGGTGTCCTCAAATGACTCCTCAACATTCCTAATGTTAGAATATTACACAGATTATAGATACAAAAGGCTTTCAGAAATGCGTATGTCTGAATTTAGTGTAGTGCACTTGTACTGAAGTCTTTTTTCTGATCTCAGAATAGAGACAGCACAGGTAATAGCATCACAATATACTCCATACTGCCTAGCCAATGCATCCAACAGCTTGGCTGGAAATGAAAGGCGAGTTTAGCTTCTTTGTCTGTTCAGCTCCTGCAGGTCTCTCTGGTGAGATAATGTTGTGATTTTTTTTTAAAAATGCGAACGTTATGAGCTATAATGCAGCCCTGAAACACACTTTACTTAGGATATATAGCATGATTCTCCATCTCCTGGTATCTTCAAATCATTGGATGCCTTTCTAGAAAGTGTGTTTGGGTCAAACAAGTTACTGGGCTCAATGCAGAGGTAGCTGGGTGAAATTCCATGACTTGTGATATCCAGGAGGTCAGACTGGAGGATGCAATAGCCCCTCTTTTGGTTCTAAAGTCTAAGAATCTATGAGTAAGGCAGCAGTAAATGACTATAATACCAGAATATTTTTTTCTTAGAAAAGAATATTTCCTTAAGGGTATTCCCCTGAAGTAATTGCTAGACATGAAGTTAGGGATGTCAGCTACAAACTGTCTGCAATCACTTCATTTTTTTTTTAAAAACAAAAGGATTATTCAGTTGCATCAATCCCCATGGAGCTTGCAGGTGTGTCAGCTTGGGTCTGTGCAAGTTTCTCCCACCACCTGTGGCTTCTTATCTTGATTCGCAGAGTAGCCATCTCTTGTTCTTGCATGTGACTCTCTGATTCCTATCCCTCTCCATCATACGGGGGAAGCTGCACGTGATGCATACTGTGTGGACTTTTCTACAGTAATGGATGTGGTCTGTATATTACAATATGTGGTCTCTTCAGACTCTGTAATGCCCCCCAACCTCCCCTACAACACATGCCCATCACACCCGCAGTGACACATGTGGAGTTCATAAGCTTAGTGCTAGGGGTAAAGGAAAATGATCAATTCTGCAGATACCAGAATGCATACAAAAATGTATTTTAAGAGAGATCAAATTCCACCAGTAACCCTCCTTTCCCTAACACCAGTACTTGCCAACTACAAGAAATCAGAAACACATTTGGACTTTCTCAATTAAACTGTCCTGGAAGTTTTACAAGGGACAATTACTCAAAATATTGGAGAAATAAAAACTGCTGATTAATTTAGGCTTTATTTCTTTCATATGCCTTTGAGACTTTGTCTAACACTTCCCAGGAACTTCTACACCTTGCTAACATAGGATTATTCTTGTGACATGGTAAGGGTTTGTTTGGTGGAATAAAAGTTTTTTTGGGAAATGTAAATACTTCTGTCAATAAAAGGCAAATGTGAACTGAATCCAGCTGGCTTCTCCTTTTCTATTTTAAATTACACTGATTCTTTTATAGTGAAGGAGGATATGCATACATTGTCAAATGTGATTTCTTTAAACAAAAATCAGCTTAGCAATATCAGTATAGATATTCAAGAGCTCCCATCTTATAGTCTCCCTTTTTTGTAGTTCCTCCATTAGTTGGCTCTGGGATCAAAGTGGCACTTGGCTGTCTCAATAATTCTGCAGTATGCAAGAACATGACATTGGTTTTGGTTAAGAGGATGATGAGTTGTAGGAAGAGAGAGAATGGCTTTCCCAAGAAAATGGGGTATTTTTTTCTGCAGAGGACAGGGTATAGCTGACAGGAGGAAGGAACACATATTCCTTAACAAGCATTGCCTTTAGGACTAACCTAAGGAAATCTGTGTGACCAAGTAACTGGATAATTATGAGCTGTGCTAGCTTCAATTATTAAGTTTAAAGGACGATTATTTGGTAGACTATTATCTTAGTTCAGGTTAGCCTCAAACACCCGCAATGTTATGTTATTTTCCAGGCTGCGGTTTTATTTAGCTTTCTCATTCAAGGCAATTATGGTGTTGCAAGCTTACCTGTCTCTGTTCTTTACCAAAAGGTTTTGTTCGACTCCTTCCATTAGGTTCCTAAAGCACTGGTTAAGGACTTCTCGCTTGCTGTCAGGCTGGCTGGTAATCAAGCTTGCCCTTAATTCACTGAAGTACTGTGATTAGAAGGCAGAAAATACTTGAGAACAACTGTTTTAAATAAAAAAATGGAAGCTACTCACCTATACATGGAGCTGTTTGAGGGACCATTTTTCATTCCCACCCAGTGAGAAGCTTGTGATGGTGCAACCTGGACTGCTAAAGGCTTTTAGCAGCACGACCCACTGAAATGCTCTTGTGCCCCAGTCCTTGCAGCTTGGACTGTTTAGAGGGCCAGGCTATAAATGGGGATTCTGGGACACTGACTGCCTCAGTTCCTTCCACCCACTGTCTTCTCTATTTGCGATTAAAAAGAGGACCCCCAAGCAGAGGGGAAGAGGGCAGGGTGCGTAAACGTGCAGAATCCACCTCAAAGAACTCCAGTTACAAGGAAGTAACCTTCATTTCTTTGTCCAGCAGCCTCACTGCATACCCCCAAGCAGTACTCCTCCTTCTGGCAAGTAGAAAAAAAAAGGGCCTTATTAAATAGGGATTGCAGTGGTGCTTTACAAGCTGGATATCTGATCTAGAGGCTAGATGTAAGGGATGCTAGTCTGCGGAAGTATGCATTAGGCTTCAGGTGGCAGCTCCACAAGTTTCAGATATGAAAGTATATCTAAGGACCAACCATGGAGATAGCCTCCCTTTCACATTTTAAGCTTTTCTGGAAGAGAAGCAGATCTGTGTTTGTTTCTTCTCTTCAACATGAAATGTAACCAAGGTGTGAAGCCCACCTTCTTGCGAGTGACAGGGATGCTGAGAAGAAACTAGCAAGTTTATGCACTGGTTAAGATGAAATTCTGTTACTGCTTTTCTGCTGCCTGCACAAACACATTCTCTCAAACTATAAAAACACAGGATTGGAAGGGGCCTCTTGGATCACTGAGTCTGGCTCCCTGCTTAGCAAGTTCCATCTAAAAACATTAAGTTTTCTGGCCCTGAGTCCTCAGATTGAAAGGCTGTTCGGAACACAGCCTGTTCCAGAGATTCACTGCTTTGATGATTAGAAACTTTTTTCCACATTTCATGTCTCATCTACTCATTGCCATTTTACACCCACTTATTCTTGTGCTAACACTATCGGTTCTTCTTTGTCCCTGGTGTTTACCTTGATATATTTTATAGACAGCAATCACATTCCTTCTCAGCCTTCAGACTAAATTATCCCTTTCTAGTAAGATAGGTCCCCCATTTCCCTTGACCACCTTAATAGTTTTTTTCCTGAACCTTTTATAGAGCTGAATTAATCTTTCTTGAACACAGGTGATTCTAGAATTGCACACAACTTTTCAGAAGAATTTTCATTAAGTACCTTATAAAATGGCATTGCTACTTTACTATCTGTTGACACACACTGCCTGATATAGTCCAAGATCACAGTTGCCTTTTACATGGCTATATTACAAGTGTGGCCACTCCATATTAGTGGTTCATAGTCATGTGATTAATATACTCAAAGTTTTTCTCCTCTGCTGTTACTTGCAACTTTTTTTACAGCAGAAATTAATCCTTAAAGGGTCTGACTTTGTATTCTGCACTATTACATTTATTTTATTCCAGTTCAAGTCACTGAATTCTTTCTGCATAATATTTTTAGCCTCCCTGTATTGGTGATGTCTCTCACCTTTTTGTCATCAGCAAATTTCATTACCATATGCCTTTTTTATGCCAAAGATATTAATGAAAACTTTACATAGATATTTCAGGATCAATGCTTAATAAACACCATTAGTAGTCCTAATAATTCCTTTTTCGGAACCATCCACTGTTATCTTCCCTTTAGTCAGTTCTTTACCTGCCTTACAATTCTTCTCCCAGTCCCCATCTTCTCTACTTTAACTAATAAATCCTTTGCAGGACTGTATCAGATGTATTACTGATGTGCCAACAGGTCAGATCTACTGTACTTCTCTCGAAGATAATCAATTATCTTCTCAAAGTAAGATAATGGGTTAAGGCTGGCATAATCTTAACTTTGGTAAACCCACACTGCTTTGGTGTATGCTTTTTAATTATTCTGTCCTTCAAAATTTATTCCACTGTCTTACATGCCAATGTGGTCACACTAATGAATCTATAGTTGTATGGACCATCCCACCCCTCTTACATACAAGTACTACATTTGCAATTATTTAGTCATATGGTACGAACTGTAATGTGCTATATTTTGTTAAAAATTCTTGCTACCAGTCTTGCAGTTTCATGTGCCAGTTATCATGAGGCAGAGATTGTCTCAGGCCATGTTTTTAGGCTCAGTTGTATCTGATCTTCCTATGTTTACAATAGGAGCACCTATGTTCAAATCCAGCTAAAGAGACTGACAAAATTTGTGCTGGGACTTTGATAGGCTTTCTAATCTTCTTGGGATTGGAGTTGAGGCGTACTGATGAATCCCTGCGTTTCAGAACCCAAGATTTAACTAGTGTTTCTGTACTAACATAGCCTCAAAGGGCATTTTTACATGTGTTTCTGACATGGTGATGGGTGCTTTCGATTAGCAAGCTGTGCTAATTAAAAACGCCCCTGCATCATGTATATCAGTTGCGCAACGTGCCTCTATGCTGAGAAAATGTTGGTGGTGCATTTTGAACTGAAGCACGTTGAACATGTTTTAGTCCATTGTGCACTGCCACCATTTTCTCAGTGTGGAGGTGCACTGTGCCACTGTTATGTGCGATGTGCGAGGCTGCCAGAGTGCATCAATTTATGTGCTCCAGCAGACTCTATTAATTAAGTCTGTTCTGACATGCTGGATTTCCAGCATGTCGGAGCAGGCTCCCTGCATGTGCTTAAGTGCCCAAAGAGATTCTGATGCTCTTTCTGTCCCCAGCATGATGGTGCTGCATACAGGACAATGAAAAGGTGAATGACCTTTCCCCCAGTAGGCCAAAATGCACATGGGGATGCAAAGTAGGAAAAATGCAGCACAAAAGTGTACATGAACCTGCAATTCTTCATCCTTTATTTCAAATTTCAGAACCAAGATCTGCACCAGGGCACTAATATCTTTACTAAAAATAAAAACAGGATAAAACCTTAAGAAAAGTAGAGCTAAGTAAAACTTAACTAAACTTTGAACATAACTTTGTGAATGGTCCAGTTTAATCAATCTGGGGCCAAGCACCCAGTTGTTTGGAAACCACTGATGTGGGTTGACACACTATACTTCCCTTTTATATTCCAATTCTCGATACATATTGGGAACATCTACACAAGACTTGTACTGCAGAGCTGACTAATTAGCTCTGCAGTAAACATCTCAGCACCTATACATGGACCTCTATTAGGGAACACAAAACTAATGAACTCTGCAGCAGAGTAGTACTTGTATTTACAAGTATTACCCTGCTGAGAATTATTTTTTGTGAGCAGCAACACATACGTAGATGCTGACCTGGCTGGCTGGGGCACGATGGTGCTTCAGTGTGGAGGGTGCCTGCCGGCTAGCCCTGCACCAAAACTCCCTCATGTCCCAGCCAGCCCCCCTGCCGCACACTAAGCCTGGTTGGAGCAATTCTAGGCTGGCAGGCTGACCCTTCTGCCAACTTATTCCACGTGGTGCACATGGATAAGCTCCGGAGCCAATTGCTTCAGGGTTAATTACTCCTGGGCACGCTGTTTGAATGGTGTTCCCAGAAGCAAACAACTCTGGAGCTCCACAGTTTATTCATGTGCACTAAATGCATGTGAAGACGCGCCCACTCAGAGACAAGAACAGCTCTAAGTGTTTTACAGACACTACTGTAGAAGGATCCACTCACTTAAGTCCTAACATTGGTGTATCCCAAAACACGTGGACATGCAGAAACACAAGATAAATCTGTTCTTTTAGACCTAGATTTTCAAAGAGGTCTGATAGATGCAGGGGTTTGTACAGATAATTGAAAATATACAGAGATCCAAACTGAAATGCCTTACCTGTCAAACAATCTTCAAATTAAACATATACAGGTTTCCCTCACCAACCACGGGGGCTAGGTTCCTGAAAGTTCTCGTGGTTGGAAAAACCATGGTTGGTAACACAAAAGGCTTATGGGAAAAATGGGGTTAGGGACCTGAACATGAATAATAAAGGAACATACAGTGTATAAAAATCATTTTTATTTACCTTTAGTACAGGGGTTGTCAACTGGGGGTATGCGTACTCCTAGGGGTACTTAGACAGGTCATAGGGGTATATGTTGGTGGGCAGGGACAGAGCACGCCTGGGGTGTGATGACGGGTTCTCCCCCAGTGCGGTTACCTCTTACCCAGGGGAGGGGGAAGGGAAGGGATGCACTAAGTGCCACTGGCCTTGCACAGCACATCGCAGCACCTCCTTGCTCCCACCTGTCTGAATCATGGCATGGGGCCGTTTTGTGCCTGCCTTTAGCAGTGCGCAATTGGACGGTCAACAGCCCACAGAGCCACGACCAGCCATAGGAAAGTGGCGTGATATGCAGTGGCCGCCACATGTGAGCACCGCCCCCCCAAGCACTGTCACTATGCACAGCCCTGGGAGGGCACAGTTGAGGGGCTGATGGGTGGCCATGGAAAACTGTGGTAACTCAAAAGTGCATAATGTAGCCAAAATGGTATAAAGAATATTAAGCGTGGAGACTCAAAACCGTGGTTGGCAAAACCATGGCTGGCGAGGGAAACCAGTAAACATCAAAACTACGGTCTTCTTTAATCTTATCACAAACCCAGAATATTTTGAGGTCTTTATGGAATGTCATGCATGCTTTCCTGAATTAGGTTACCTGATATAGGGTATTTGTGTTTCTAAATAGCTAAAGATAAGCTATGTCTAAGTTTGTTATTTGTATGTTTGCAGGAGTTACAGTGTTTGATATGGATATAGTTCTATACCTTTGTATGACAGCCACTCAGACAGGGTGAATGAGATTATAGAACGGACAGAGGCTATTCACACGTAGAGGAATGAAAGCCTAGATGGTTGGGAGAAGTGAATGCAAGAGTTTGTATTTACATAGCTATGCATATTGGGTGCCAATGTGAAGTGCCAGGGCCTAACCCAAGCAGGAGAATTTCTTTTTAAGGGAAATACCCTTCTACCTAATGAGTATTTGATTAGAACTGGAAGACTGGACTAGTAATGTTTATGTCTGAAAGAATGTAAATATTTCTCCAGTCAATAAGTGGGTTAAGTTAAGGTGTCTGACTGGTCAAATGAATAACCTTAGAGGGCTGGAAGTTATACGCATAATATTTGATCTCCAATAATTCTACTGAAGAATGGAAGCGAACAGATAAAGGCAAGTATCTCTGTCTGTATTTCAACACATGGTTACTGATTTCTTATGTCTTCCCTTGTTTTTTATAATACATCTTTTTGTTATCTTTTACAGCTTCCTTACTGTCAGTGGTACATGTGATTTCAGAGCATTTGACCATACAGGCAGGCCTCTTCGAAGGTGGGATCTATTATTTCTGAGCACATGACTGGACAAGGGTGTGATTCTTTTAGGTGGAAAAAATCCCCTCAACTAAGAATTGGCAAGACCTAGGTGAGGCAGATAAAGCTATAGGTCAGGGAGGTGGCCCTTGGAATATCTCAGTCTGTTTTCTGTGGTCAAGCAGCAGATGGCAGGGCTGAAGGGAACATTTTAGGGTGCAAGAATACCCTGAAAGTGTGTCTCAAAGGTGTAGCTGGGTGCATCTGGAGTCAGGGTGTATCACACTGCTGTCCAAAAACAAACAACCTGGGCACACAGAAGACCTGCAACAGAGTTTAAGGTTGCCAAGTTGGGACTATGCCTGTCCATTGGAAGCACAGAAACAATATGTGTTTCAAAACCAGACAGGACAGAAATCTTGCACCAAGAGGGGGCAGTTTGTCAAGCAGCCATGTTCAAAATGTTTTACAGCCTTAAAGTTTATAATGAATAGAAAGCCAGGGCAGCTGATGGAAAATCTGTCAATGAACAGCACATGCAGAAATGAGGCCCCAACGTGATAATGGAATAGATTATTCAGGTCAGGTCTAGAATAAAAAAAAAATCTTTCAAGATTTTCCAAGAGTTGGATTTGTGACCAGTGGTCTCAAGAGGTTTCTTGAAGCTGGCTGTCATGAAGAGAAGCATTGTTAATATCCTCCAGCATATGGGATGGTAAGAAGTTTTTCCTAAAAACTGTCTTCATCAGTTTGAAAATTAATTGTACACACACCTCCAAATAAATGATGAACTTGGTTTATCAGTAACATTGTCTCTCAGGAGTTTCTCTAGACCCTAAAGAAATTGGAGAGGCTTTTTAGGCATCTTCTTCAATAAACTCTTCTTTAAAGCCTGTATTTTGTTTGGTTAAAAGCAAGTAAGAAGGAACAGCTGCTTTAATGTCTTACTGGTGACAGGATTTCTTGTAGGTTTGCCTGCCACCAAGAGCCAGAATGACAGTATGTATGCAACTCAGTGCATCCCTGGTATAATTACTGGAGTGAGGTAACAATGCAACAAGCCATTTTTGAACTGCCCCACACTGCTCTGGGGAGGGCTTTACAGAGGCGAGATAAAATTACTGATTCACCATCTTTCCAGGGGAGGCTCCTAGTAGTGCTGCTGTGGCACCTAGAATGCATTTCCCACTCCAGCACAGCCATTCCTGTTGATACAAGCACATGCCAACTACAGTCATCTGCATCCATGGGACAAATGTGTTCCCTTATACTTGAGCTGAATTATGTGGCTGATTTAAGAGCGGAGAAGCTCCATCAAAAATGGAACAAGTGCCCAGGCAGAGAAACTGCAGCATGAGTGACCACCATGGTTGCTGGCCAGCAGTAACTGTAGCAACAGCAACCACGTCTTGAATTAAGGGAATCAATTTTCAATTAGTAGTCTATCTTTGTGCTGGAATGAGTTAAGATAATTTCTGCAGCTACAGAACTACAGCTATATTTTCTATAGCCCTCCACAACAGAGCCTGGAGGTACAGAGGGTGAAGGCAATCTAAGGGGGTCTTCACATCTTATACATCTTCAGAGCAAAACCTTCCTGAAAAGTGACTGGACAGAAGTCATTCCCTTCCTCTACCTTTCAAAAGGGAAGGTAACGTAACTGAGTTGCTACTAAGTAAAGGTGCCACGGTCATTAGAAATAGTCTAATTTCAGCAGAAAGAATAGTTTGCTAGTTGCACATTGATTCCTTATGATTCACAACTGCAAGATTTTATCTTCAAGTGAAATATTTAATTTTTTCTTACTCTAAAGCAGCTAACATCAAAAACACATAATTAATATGTAGTCAGGCTAATACTTAAATGCTATAAATCAGAAGCATTATATAAACAAAAGTGTCATCTTGAACAAGATTGGGAATGCACAAAACTACTTATTTCCCAGTTTTATAATGATGCAGTGACTCAGAGCAGATAGAAAATGATTAGTTTTCCTCCCAAAGTAGGAAATATTGCTTCCATCTGTAAAGTATAATATTGTGATGTCATAAACTTTTTCTAAACACTGAATTTGCCCTTATTCCCTCTCAATCATTTTAAAAGAACTGCTCTCTCTTATAGAGCTTGGATTTAAATCACAATAACACACCAAGAAGATGAATGACAGTGCTATTGGATATGGCTAAAATTGGATCCTTCAGCACAGGTGAATGATGAGACAGCGCTTCTCTTCTTGATATATTTTCTTCTTCTATTAGTTTCCTTCCATAGCTGGGATTTCAGTTTGAATTTTAATGTATGCGGCTGCCGCTAATCTTAGTGTCTTATTTTTTCCCAGCACCCTCTTATTGTATAGACAATTCATTCTCCAAAGCAGTAATACACTGCCACTTGTGACTGCCCACGAGATAAAGCAATTCAGAATAAAGTTAGAACTAGCTGTGAAGTATGGAGAATACTACAGGTCAATATCTTCAGCAGCAATGCCTTGCCATATGGAGCAAACTGCACATATTTAGACTGGCTCACATGAATTTGCCAAAATTATTTCCTTTTCAGACAACCGTCTGTATCATTGGCTCTTAAACCTTTTTAGGCTGCATGCCCCTTTTCAAATTTATTATGGTGATGAGTACTCTTATGGTGCTGGGCTATGGACACTGTAATCTCTCCAACAACAAAAGAAATATTGAAAAGCTGTTCTTCAATATTTTTTCCTTCCATTTGTATTTCCCTTTCCTTTCTTCTGCTTTCCCTGTCCTTCCTCTCACGTACCTTCTAGAAATTTATCACAAAGCCCTGTTTGAAAAACACTGGTCCATAGTAATCTACACAGAGCATACTGAAATTCATAGTTTCAGATCTTCCAGAAGGAACAAACTGGAGAATGCATTCTAGTCTAGGTTATCAGCCTGCAAGCAGATGATCTGAACCTTAGGAAATACATCTAATAGTTACAGTTTATACAGTTCAGAGAAAGTCCCAAAAGAGCAATTGCTTTTGCAAATCTTTCTGGAAGAGCTGAATTAGAATAACTGGAAGAACTGGTTTTCTTGCTACATTTCCTATCTATGGCCTTACTTAAGTGGAGCGGGAATTGAATTTCTGTGTTTGTAGTTTCTATGTCCAGTCTAAGGCTGGAAGGGCAGAGTTGCAAAAATTAAGAAAAAGGTGAATTGTAGTTTTGTGATTCTTAAGTTGTATTTGAATTTTTGGCTGTAAGTTTGAGTGGATTCTTCCATCAAGCAAACTAGGCCATTTACCCTTTGTGAAACAAGCTGTCATACACACATATAACTATGGGCTAGATACCATTCTTCTCTCTTTCTGTGGAATAACTGCTAAGTAATTTCAATTCTGAGATTAGAAATGTGGGATTCTATGAGCAGTGGTCCCACTCGTGTAGGGACAAGAAGGGGTCATGGAAACCTGTGAGGAGTAGGACCCATGGCTTCATATTTATCCTACTCAGTACAGACACTTGTAGATGCTTTAATGTTTTCAGACAAAATGTTCCTTGCTATAATTTGTAAAGGCAGAGAAAACCCTTTGGCTATCCATGAACAAACATAACTGTGTTCAATAAAGCACATGTTAATTATTGAGCAAATATAGTAAATAGAAAGAGGAAATATAACAAAATATGACTACTGTTAGATTTGTAAAACTGTACTGAAAGGGATGATGCTATATTATTTATTCCTCCAAATTCATGTTTTGTTACCAAGAGATAGTAACAGTCTGGCAAAGGGTTAATACAGGTGTTTAAAATGATCAGTGAAAAGAAAGTTTTTAATTTTGTTTTTGCAGGAGTTAGAACTTTCCCTGTATAATTAACAATTCAGACACTCCGGCAGCTGACACATAAAAAAAGCAGAAATTGGGTGGACATCCAAATTGTTTTCACTACCCAGGCTGAAGGAAGTGAATGAATTAAATAAATAGTAAGAATGGTAATAATTAAATTACATTAAAAATACATTCTAAATATCCAAGTAAGATTTATATAATATTTATCTTGGTAGTGTTCCTTTTGAGCTTCTCATCAGCTTAATTTATTATAACCATGTGAGCAGAAACAATATTGAGCATGTACCGAGCGAAGCTGGTAGCATTTTGGTAATACTCACCTTCTCATTGAGTAGTATAAGTCCTAGCAGTGGTCTTGACACAGACCATTGGTTTCTGCAGTCTTCAAAAATGATGGTGTTCATCAGAATTGACATCATCTGGAAGAAATAACATATTTCACCTTAATTTGCATATTTGACTTTATTGCGTATCTGGCCTCTTCTTGAAAACCTCTAGTGGAGGACCTTCCAAAACTTTCCTGGGCAGCTTGTTTCACTGCTCTGCCAGTAGAGAAGTTTCTTCTGAGATTTAATATACATCTACTTTGGTGCAGTTTTAACTCACTACTTTGTGTCCTGCTCTCTGCAGCAAGGGAGAGCAGCTGCTTTCCTTCATGGCAGTTTTTCAAATATTAGAAAACTGCTATCACGTTTCCCCTTTTGTCTGCTTTTCTCCAAAGCTGTGTAGAGTGTGATGGACTACTTCAGCACATCCTACGTAGGGCTGGGTTTTTACTACTACTAAAATTCTCTAAACTAGATGGAAAATGGCTAAACCATACCTATGCTTTGCATTCTGCATTAGTTCCAACTATTTTGAGGTACCACTGACGGTTCTGGTTTTAACCTTGAATAGGTTACCTTTGTTACCTCAGAGGCCACTTCTTTTCTCGAATTAGCACAGAACCCGTGATCAATGGAGGTATCTAAAATAGCTCTCTGCTTCTGCAAAGACAATCTGATTCAGCAAAGAGTCAGGGGGTCTAGGTACTAATTGGTACTGGTTATTTTGGCTTTTGGCTTTGAACCTAGGAAAGCAGATTTCCTTAGCTACCTAACCTGTCTAGTGGAAGAACAGTATTTACTCACCTTTATAAAGGACTTTGAGAGTTATGAATATAAACTGTTCAGCACTGGTACCTTTAACTAAGAAAGGATTGGAAATGACATTTGCAGTGTGTGAACCTCAGCTCTGGGATTCACTTCCCTCTTGGTTTGTCAGAGCCAGTCATCAGTAATTTTGCAAGGGTTATTAGCACTGTCAGTTCTTTTCTGCCCTGGCTACAAATGCTGTTAATGCTGCAGGCTATTACTACAAGGGCGTTCCAGAAACTAACAGCAATTTTGAAGTAAAAGCATTCTCCGTCCAACGATCATTTATTGGACCACATCACTTATCTACATAGTTGCTCTACTTTGCAACACAGTTATTCCAGCGAGTCACAAGTTGCTTGATACCACCTTCAAATAAGCTTTTTGGTGCTGTGGCAGCTACTCCTGCACTGTTAGTTGCATCTCTACATCACTGCAAATCTACCCATGGGGAGCTCTCTTCAGTGGTCCAAACAAGTGACAATTATTTGGTACACGATCCGTACTGTAGGGCAGATGGGATAAGATTTCAAATTCAGCAGGAGAGAGCTGGGAGCTCTTACTGTTGGGCACAGAGTTATAATAGGTATACAGCATTAATAGAGATTGTACATGCAACCAGCACACTGGGTTGGCAGAACCTTCATAAACTGAAATAGATAGAAAATAAAATGCCTCATAGTGTCTTAGAAACACATTATATAGCTCAAAATGCTATGGGGCGCAACCCACATGAATCTAAAAGGTCTCTGTCTGGGATTAAATAGACTGAAAATTTGTAAAATGTCACCAGCAAAGAACTTGACTCACATCTGTAAAAATATTTACCAGCCCTAAAACCAAACACATGAGGAGAATGTGGAAAATCATTAAATCATTTCTTCTAGGCCAATGAGTAGGTAGGAACAGAGTCCCCAGAGAGCTGCCACACTGCAAACCAGCCTGTAATAACTGACCAAGTCTAAGTCAAACAACATGTTTCACTAAATGAAAAAGATGGATCTCTGCACTACAAATCACTTGGAACACAGATATCCAAAAATTATATGAAACTCTCAAGTTAGTATTGCATGGTCTGATGTGGGAAAGCCAAGCTCTTCAATTTGCTTTAATTGATAGGATTTTATTTTAATCACATATTTAGCATGCTCAAAAAGTGATGTACATAAACACAAGACAGTAGTAAATAATAAATAAAATAGTATACTTTGCCATGGAATTGACACATCCCTAAAAAAAAAAATCAACAACTTTTAATCCAATGGAAAGGAGGGGACATCACCAGGGATGGCTATACTGCAGTTGCTCGGGGATGCAGGGGGCAGTCAGGAAGGCCAAGGCAGAGATGGAACTGGGACTAGCTACCCAGATTAAGGACAATAAGAAGACCTTCTTTAAATACATAGGGGGTAAAAAGAAAGTTCCAGGTAATGTGGGGCCCCTGCAGGACACGTTAGGAAATTTGGTTGTCACACCAGACGACGAAGACAACATATTTAACGATTTCTTTGCCTCCAACTTCCTAAGCAGGGACCGCAACAGCCACCCCCCCCGCCATGCTGGACCCCCCTCAGGCCCCAGGGGAGGCACACCTGGGCCAAGGGTTAGTGAGGAACTAGTTAGGGAGCTTCTGGAGGGACTGGATGTATTCAAGTCAGCTGGTCCGGACGATCTCCA
>NW_017728914.1:6843680-6886985 GCF_001723895.1 Crocodylus porosus
GGGGGGACCAGCAGGCACTGGGGAAGTCCCTGTTCCCCCGAGCACCGCCAGGAGTGACCAGGAATAATGGTCACAAGCTGGTAGAGGGTAGATTTAGGCTAGCTATCAGGAGGCACTACTTCACGGTCCGGGCGGCTAGGATCTGGAATAAACTTCCAAGAGAAGTGGTGCTGGCCCCTACCCTGGGGGGCTTTAAGAGGAGGTTAGATGAACATCAAATGACCCCAGTACTCTTTCCTGCCATGGCAGGGGGTTGGACTAGATGATCTACGCAGGTCCCTTCTGACCCTAGAAACTATGAAACTATAATCGAGCATTTGGCTGTCCATGCATGCAGCAAACTACTTTTCAGTTAATGCAAACAACAAGAATCCACAGTGGAAATAACAACAGAGACTTCCAGATTCAGAGAAGTTTAGAGCTGGAAGGGACTTCGTGAGATCATTGGGTCCAGCTCCCCTGCTCTAGGCAGGAAGGACCCTGACCCTGAAACATGAATATGATTCTTTAAAACTCTATCGTACCTTTTATTTGGTAATCTTAGAGCAAGTCTCTTGAAAGTACATGGGCATTTTTCATTTGTTGGGATGCAATTAGTTAAACAGGAGCTTGGCCTAGACACCAGGACTGACACATTTCTATTTCTCACAAAAAATGCCATGGGATATTTCATGGCTGTAAATAGGCAGGCTTTCAGTTTGAAGCCTAATTTGAAACATGGCACACCTACAGCAGAGTTTATTCTCCTACTAGACCTGGGGTAATTGTTCAAGAGTGAACCATCGTGTGATTCTGCCATCTAGTTCATCTCCAACTCCCACTCCAAAAAGTTGTGGGAATTCCTTTCAGGTTTTCAGTCCTATGTTGGTACAGAGTATGAAGTAGAAGGCAGAGTGCACATATTTTGGTCAAAATCAGAAAAAAGATGCTCGGACCTGAAGAAAGGAAAAAATGCAGTACAAATAATACTCAAACAAAGCAAGCTATGAAAGTTACTGGTCTTGAAAAATAAAGGCATATATAAGCAGAAATCCTATGACCAACAAAGGGGACTCTTCAATAAATGGCTTATCTCACCAAAAAGGAAGTAAGGAAAGCTTCCCTTCCAGGTTCAAGCACTTCCTCTGACAGAGCTCCAACAATTTAAGTATTGTTTTCACTTGTGACTGGCTGGGTTAGAGAAAAAATAAAACTTTTTAGAAGTTCTCATGAACAGAGGGAAATAGCTCAGTAGTCAAAATGGTAAGTAGTTCTCATATAATAGTAAAACATATGTATAGCTTCACCATACACTGACCAGTAAGTTTGAGACTACTGGCTCTTTCAGACAGTATATGCATCACTAATTGTGTGTGTGTGTGTGGGGGGAGGCTTTATTCTAAACTACTCCATCTTTCCTGAGGGCACTTAGGTCCCTGAGGAACTGAAACACCTTGGGCATGTCTACAAGAAATGCTGACTGCGCAGTTGCCTGATACTACTGTGCAGTAGCAAAAGCTGTGATGCAACACAACTGCACAGTAGTATTAGGCACAGTAGCTTCAAAAGAAAGGTGTTCGCCAGTGCTACGGTGCATTAACTTGGGTTACTGCACCTTTATCTAGACAAGTGCTAAATAAAAGGTGCAGTCACCACTGCGTAGTAGCATCTCATGTAGACATGGCCCTTGAGTATCTGAAGAACACAGTGAATTGATGAGCTCACTTCTTTATACTATATTCTTGGAATAATTTCTGTGTACATATTTCTATTAAGTGTATGGAAATAAATTAATCACAATTTCCTTATAATACAAGTAGTGTTTTGTGTTACTGGTGTTATAAAAACATAGTTAGAGGAAGCGGAAAGTGCTTACTTTAAATAGAGCAACTCACTAATCCTTTTAGTTACATACACTAATTTTTGGTTGGTTACTAATCACTACTCCAGAACTGAGTTCCAAATAAAATTTTTTTTTGGCAGGACCAAGGAAGAATGTAAATGGGGAGTCCATAAAGAATAAATAATAGTAATAACAACCCGTCTTTGCATGTTTATGGCATAGTTCACTTGAGAACTGCAAAGCTTTTTTCAGATATGGATGGACTGCAAAACAGTGTCAGTTCTATGTTTCCATTTTGCAGATCAGTTAACTGCAGAGTGAAGTTTATATGATTTGGTGTCACAAAATAAAATTTCCAAAGCTAGAGCAGGAACCAGCAGAGACAAGCAAGATTTTTTTTTCAATGAAACATACCAATTTGTGGATATCCAAACATTATTTCAGCAAAATGGTCCCTTGGGTCCTTGATGGCATTTCTGGTATAGTGACCCTACAATACCAAACAGCTCAGCCTTTCCCAAACTTTGTGGGCTTAAGTCCCAACATAGTGAAGTTGGACACTCTTGCACCCTTCCCTACTTCAACCACTGCCACCAGTTCCCCTTGCTGCCAGTTCCCCTTGCCGGTGGCAATTGCGGATAAGCAGAGGAGACAGCAGGGGAAGTGGTGGTGATGGAGAAATAGATGGGGTACTGGCAACTGCTGCTGTGATTCGCATGTGGCCCCCTTAGGAACCTTCGCAACGCAGGGAGGCATATCCTACAGTTTGGTTAATTCTGTTATAACTGACTCTGTCCCTCATGCATTAATAGGTTTTTATTCTATAGTAATCTATAGCAACTAACCACATTTTACATGCTTAAAAAGCAAATTATGCAAATATACAGAGAGATCACTATATAATAAAACAGTATACTTTGCCATGGACATATCCCTGAGAAATCAACAGCTTTCAGTCAAGCATTTAGCTGCTAAGAAAGTTTCTTTTCCCATTCAGACTTGAAAAAAACATTCAGATTTAGGAGCATTATAACACAAGTTTTGGTGGGATTCTGCAGTTTTGACTCACAGGAGCTACCTCCTGATTTAGGAACATGATTACTAATTTATAGGGCTTTGCGAGGCTTTGGATCGCGCTTCGGACACTTTGGCCCAGAGTGAAGTCTGGGCTCATTTAAGCTGTCTGAGGCAGTTCAATGCTTTCAGAGCATTCGGAAATGCTTCAGACACTTCAGGTGAAAGTTAGAAGAGGGAGAGGGAATGGAGGAGGAAGGGAGAGTTGGGGGGCAAAGACTGATGTGTAGGTGGCCAGTGAGAAGGACTTCTCTCTGGCTGCCTTTCTAATGACAGTGTCTTGGGGGAGGGACCTAGAAACAGCATAAAAGCCTCTGCTTGGAGGCATGCTGTGCCTTTTGCTAGTGAGTGAGAAAGGTATCCTAGCAGACTCAAGCATCTCAGCTTTGTTACTTTCCTCGGTAGTTGAACTTGCCTGCTCCTCTTTGTTGTTAGAAAGGATTGGGAAGGATTTAGCTTATCTTAGCGTAGCTATTCACTTACTATTACTATTCAATTAATTTCTTTCAATTTATATTTGTGGTTTTTTGGGGTTTTTTTGCAAACTATGAAAAAAGAAAGCTGTGTTTTCCCTGATGGCATGATCCATCACTGTGTAGGGAGGCACACAGATTGCACACACGCACACACATACACATACACAATATAAATGAGAAAAATCAGGTATTCATAGAAGACAGACAGACAGACAGACAGACAGCACACAATTTTTACATAACTCTTAACACTGAAGCAAGCAATCAAAGAAGAGTCTAGTGCATGCACGCAACAGAAGGAATAAAACACACAACACAAAAGGATTGACACACACACACACACACACACACACACACACACAGACCTTTTGCAGTACAGGAAAGATTAATATGAAGCGAGATGGAAAGGCAGGTGCCAGGTCTTTTGGCAGGGGAGGCAGAGGGGGTAGGGGGAGAGCTAGAGCTGCAACCCCCTGCACACTGGAAGCACTGATGTCATGGCTGCTTAGGAAGAGAATGCCTCTGTGTTTGGGGGGAGAGGGGGTTGCAGCTCTAGCTCTCCCCCTACCCCCTCTCCCTCCCCTGCCAGCATGGTGTAGGGTGGCTCGTTGGGCAGGCAGTGCTCACCCACAGGTTCATGGTCACCGACAACGGGGCGAATATGGTGAAGGCTGTCCATGATGCCAACTTTGTTGCCATCTGCTGTTTGGCACACAGGCTGCACCTAATAGTGAGGGATGCCTTGGAGGGGGACAGGGCTGCTGGTGATGGTGCCGGCACCAGCACTGCTACAAGCCAGCTGATTTCGAAATGCAGGAAGGCTTGTAGCAGGGCTATTTCCACCGCAGCGTCAAGGGGAGCAAGATGCTGTGGGAGAAACAGGCAGAGCTGAGCATCCTGCAGCACAAAATCATGCAGGATGCGGAGACTTGGTGGAACTCCTCATACCTGATGCTCAAAAGGTTGGTGGAGCAACAGAAGGCCGTCCATTAGATGGCCTTCCTTGGGGAAATTGGGATCAGCAGCCCCCTGAACAGAGTTGAGTGGGGTACCATCTCCCAGATCTTAGTGGTCCTCAAGCCCTTGAGGAGAATGGAGAAGTTCCAGGGGATCAATGTTCCTGGCTGGGGCAGGCCGCGGGCATGTGCAACCCGAGGGTGAAGGGGAGCATGTGCACTGGCAGCCCAAAAACCCTTGATAAAGTCAGGGAGGCTGAAGTGCTGAGGCGAGGGGATGTGGAAGAGGGGGATCCACTTTCTCATGCAGCACCGCCACCGGCACCAGCACCAGCCAGTTGCCTCCACGCCAGCCACTACCAATGTGGGCCAAGGGACGTGGCTTCATTGCTGGGGTCCAAACACAGCAGACCCCAGCCTCCGCCAGCTAGTGCTAAGGCTTTGGTGGCTGCCTGTCTTGCCGAGGATGTGGAGCCACTGGACTGTGACCCCTTGGCCTACTGGGCAAGCTGCAGTCAGATGTGGTAGGATCTGGCCACAGTTGCCTGGGAACACCTGCCCTGTCCACCAACCGGTGTGCCAAGCAAGAGGGTGTTCAGCATTGCTGGGGATGTTGTGACACCCCACCGCACCTGCTTGGGTCCTACGTTGGTGGAGCAGGTGGTGTTCCTGAAGGTGAAACTCCTGCTGCTGGGGTTCCCCAAGCTCCACGTGCAGACGGACTGAGTGCCCCCTCCTCACTCAGTCTGCACCAATTTCCTTTTTCTGATTTTTCAGAAGCTGAGTAATGCCCTGCTCTCAGCTGGGGGGAGGGGCATTCATTACATCACCAGCCAGCAGGGAAAGAACATGTCCCTGCTGAGGTCATTCCCCTGCCCGAGTGAACTCGGAGGTATGGGATTGGGTCTATGGGGAAGGAGGTGGCCCCAGGTCCTGGGCATGACCACTAAAACTGCACCCCGCCAGGGTAGGGAGGCCTGGTAGGAGTGCTGTGGCATGGCAGCCCCATAAATGCCAGGACCAACGATCCCCTGACGAAAGGCGGGTAGGAGGTGCCATAACCTCTAGCTAATGCACGCACGCACAAAGTCAACCAGGGAACGCTCAGAGCTGTCACGTGTTTGACAGGCCTGATGCTTGCTGGTTGCAGTGCAGTTGTGAGGCTCCTGGTGAGCTCAGCTTAGCTGTCCAGGATGCCAGCTTTAGGGTTGAAAACCCCTTTGTCAGCCTGAGGAAGTACCTGCAGTTGGTCCTGGATGGAAGGAATAGTAAAGAAGTCAGAGGCTGGCCTGGCCCGCAATGCAGGCAAGAAAGCAAGTCAGTGAAAATGGAAATGGAGGCACTGGGGGGGAAAGGACAGGCTGGGGTGGAGGGTAGGGGGGAAAGGCGGATGTGGCAGTGCAGGCCCAGCTCTGAAAAGTGGTTTGCAGTGTAATTTGTTCCCTCTCAGGATCAGGCCTGAGAGACTGGAGGCAGAGTGTTTTTTGGGTGAGGAATGTGCCCCAACAGGTAGTTGGGCTTTGTTGTCTTTGATAGATTTTGGTGTGCAGTTTGTGGGGTACTGGAGATAGCTGGCAGGTTTTGTGTTTTGAGCTGTAGGAAGTTGGCTTCAGTTCTGGTGATGAGGTTAGGTGCTCGTTTGAATGTACAAACCATGTTTCAGAGCTGGGCTTATGAACGGCACTTCATCAGCCTCCTAGGCAGTAGGTACAGAAACTCATGGACTCAATATAGACAGTGGAGCACACTGCGCCCTGCTGGACATCTGACACCCCAGGCACCTCTGCACTTTTACCTGCGCTGCTACATCCTCCTTTGCCCCCTACTGCCCACTCCAACCTGTCTTTCATCCCCTGACGCCTCCATTTCCATTTTCACTGACTGGCTTTCTTGCCTGCATTGCGGGCCAGGCCAGCCTCTGACTTTTTTACTATTCCTTCCATCCAGGACCAACTGCAGGTACTTCCTCAGCCTGACAAAGGGGTTTTCAACCCTAAAGCTTTTAAAGATACATTTTTTTAAGTACTCCTTTTTTTTCATAATACACATATAGACATAAAACACAAGAGATGCCATCACACACTATGAATAACATCATATGTTCAACACAACACAACAGCTTTATTTCTTCCTGTCAGTTCCTTTACAAAACGACAGGCTCTGTGACAGTCCGTTTGGGTACCTTTGATGCTGCTGGTGTTGAGCCAGCTAAGTTATTGTACCTGTTGTCACGTAAAGTGGTGGACTGGGTGTGAAGCTGTAGGGGAGGAGGCGGCCTCACTGGGGCATACTGCCTTGTTGTGCAGAGGCCCCAGAGTCAGGAAGGGCGCACCTTGACACACACACAGTGTCACCCACCCACATCACGAGTTTTGCCTGTCAGCAGCTTGAGGTGCAGGGCCCCAAATGACAGACTCCCCCAGAGAGACGCACACACAGCTGGGAGGCTTCATGGCCTGGCAGGGCCCAGCACCCCTGCAGTTATCAGCCCACTGTGCCTTAACACGCACAGCATCATCTATGTCACAAATTTTGCCTGTCAGCAGCTTGAGGTGCTGTTCCCCCCAAACCCCTGCACCAATCTTCTTGAAACTTAGCATGCTTCGTGGCCTCAGCAGGGGCCACCACCCCTGGAGTTTTCACCCCCCCCTATGGTGTAACACATAGACATGACACGAGTTTTGCTTTAAAAAAATTGGGGTGCAGTTTCCCATAAATCCCTGCACCTATCTTCTTGAAACTTGGCAGGCTTCATGCTCTCAGCAGAGGCTACTGCCCCTGCAAGTTTCACCCAAATCAGAGACAAACCAACAAAGTTATAGATATTTCATTGATCCCCCATTATACCCTATGGCCGGATCTCCAAGGTGGCTCCAAAGTTTCGAAGCCACTTTGGCTGGATCGAAGTGGCAAACTGATCCGGAGCTCTGGATCAGACCGCTGACATCCAAAGTTGCTGGATCCAAAGCCAGATTGAATACCTGCCTACTTGCACAGGCCTACTAATTTAATCTGCTCTGAAACTCTCGCTCTTTCCTTCATGCTTCCCCTTCCACAAATAAATGGAACATCATTATGTAATAAAATTACAGTTAGCACTAAATGCTCTAAGCTTATAAACAAGTTTGCATTGTAATCTTCTGTTTTTATATGCTCAGTACTTAGTGAATTCTCAGCTTTCAATCAGAAGTATTCTTATCTGGTGTTTGTTCAAAGGTAAGTGTTCCAAAAAGCGAACAAACAAAAAATCCCTATGCCGAGCAAAAGCCTTTTAGTGATTTGATTATTAGCAAGAGAGAGGGGGAAAAAAAGTACATTATTCCCAAAGTTAAAAAACAAAGCCTTTCTTGGAAAATGATCAATTTCAGCAAAAGCAGTTGGAATTTGCACATGCAGTATTGCCAACAAGACTCATTCATGAATCGGAAGTTTGCGTTTCCCCAAAGCTATGAAATTGTTTAAAAAAAAGAAAAAAAGAAAAAAGTTTTAAAAAAACAATGCAGAGCTCTTTCTATTTACCTTTGAGTTCTTGAACCTTTTAGGTTTCCCTAAGACAGATTTTCAAGATTTCTCACTGTAACCATGAATATTGAATTCTGATATATATTATATATTCATTTCAGAAAAATGAAATAGCTTGGTTCCAGACACTATGACTTACAGAAGAAACTTCAAACATCATGAGATGTCATAAAATTGATAGAGTTGCTGTCCCTGACTTTCACCTGAGCACAGTTCTCACAGAGTTTTAACTTTCTGCAGTTGTTTGGTGAAAATTTAAGATAATGACTGGAAAATCTCTCCTGAAGTCCCAGGACACCTTCATGGTCTACTACACTATGAGAACTAAAATATGAATGCCGCCATTTTGACACTCTACAAAAAAATGATTTGCTACAAATTACCACCAACTAATTTCTTTTATGGATAGCTTCTATCGCTCACATGCTACTGGCTAGAATGATTTTCTTATAGCCTCGTATGTGCCGGACCCTGCCCACTGGGCTGCAGAGGCAGCTCCTGCCCAGAGCTGGTCTGGCCCAACACATCGCCTGTGCCCCACCTTTCCCACACACCCACCCCATTCTCCACACAGTGTGGGGCTGTGGGGGGCAGCAGGTTGCAGGAGGGGGGCACCAGCAGGGCTGAGGGGGCTGCGGCTTGGGATCAAGGTGCACCAGTGTGGACATGGGCAGGGCACCAGCATATCAGGGCTGCTCAGTGCCACAAAGCAGCCAGGGGGGTGGGGAGAAGACACAGCTGCAGCTGGACCCGTGTCTTGGTGAGTGAACATGGCATGGGGAGCCCTCGTTTTTCATGATGAAAAAAACAAAATCAAATGCCAACATTTACAGGTGTTTGCAGGTGATTTTATTATCATGACTGAGGCACTGGTAGGCTTCCAAATTTCTTTAAAATAGTAAATATATCAACAAAACATTGTGTTCAACTGATGCCTGTAGTGGCATTTCATTTTAATGATGGAAAAACGCAGACTTGGGGAGTTTTTTTAAATGAGAGATTTTTAAACAGAGAAAACCAGCATCTCTGCTAATAAGGAACTCTGGATTTCAAAAATACTCAGTGGAGTATTGTTGTTTCAGTATTGGCATTTTGTTTCAAGTCATCGTACACACAGGCTTTTTTTTTTTGAAAACATGACCTACTATGAGGAACTACTATCCAACCACTATTAGTTAAAAGACTATCTGACATCAATATAGTTGCAAATTATTTGTACATTGTTTACCACACTGGAAATCAGTACTGAATGCCAAGCTTTCTAGTAGGCAAGGCAATTTGCTCTCTTCACAGATGTCCTCACAAGTCCATGTGGAGCAGATTCAAGACATCGTCTTATTCAAACATGATACACACAATTTCTTGAATAAAATGAACCCCTTGCTCTCTCCTGATAACATATTTGTCAGATTTGAATGGAGCTAAATGCAAATGATGAAACAAATGATGAAACACAGATCTTGTTTATTTTACCTGATCAGACAACATCACAGCCTTATTAAAATAAACACAACCCTAACTGTACCACTTCCCCCATTGGCCAACTGTTTACTTTCTGAATAATAAGTTAAAGGGAAGAAGTACTTAAAAATTGTGATCTTTTGGCCCACCCCGGCATAAAAAGACCTGGAAGGTTACTGAACAGTCCGTTAGCTGATTAGCACACATTTTCCTTGCCTAAGTCTATAGCAAAAATAAATCAATTTTCTCATCTTCACAGAATCAACAAAGAACCAAGTATATTAAAGAGACATTCAGAATTAGTCTAGCAGGGTTTGCTGCTAGTCAAAAGAACTATAGGGGGAAGTTTGTGTAAAGTCTGCTGTGAATGAGTTGGGTCCTAAATCCAGTGCTGCTTGGC
Organism: Crocodylus porosus; assembly: GCF_001723895.1. NCBI lineage: Eukaryota > Metazoa > Chordata > Crocodylia > Crocodylidae > Crocodylus > Crocodylus porosus. The sequence goes on from NW_017728914.1 coordinate 6,853,392, forward strand.
CCTCACTTCTGGCATGTATATTTAGCACTTACAAAGTTATCAGAGGGAAAGGCATGAAAACCTCTTCTACTCAGATTAAGATTATTTTTAAAATCTCTATTTCCTTCCCTGCAGAACAACAGAAAAAAACAGAGATCCAGTTTCACAGTTGTTCTTGCTTTATTTTCCTCCTACCCATTAATCCCAGGACATCAGTTCTGCCATTTCCCCTCCCCAATTTAATATGTAAAACAGTTTGCACCTGATTGTAAGATCTGAGACTAGTTTTTATATGGAATGTTTCATTACTTCAACAGAGGCCCCAATGAAATCAAGGGGGCAATGAATGATGCTACAAAACCTCTTTACGTGCACACATTCCATCACTTACTCAAAAAAAGATACATTTAGAATGATAGCTCCAGGTTAATTAATTACAACTGCTTGTAATGTGTCTATTCTTGTGTTACCCCATATATCACATTGTAAATGGTTCTATTTTTCCACTGCTGAAATAAACTTTAATAAATTATTCATTTCAATGGCAGAAAAATGTAGATCAACAGGACAAAATGGGCTATGCAAGGCTAAGGCTCGCTTCACCCCCTCATGCATTTGAAATTTTGGGCCAGTAATAAATTGCCCTTCAAATGGTTGCCAATATCATAAAGGAGATGCCTGCACTGCATTAGTAAGGAAATATAAACAGTAGAAGCAGTTATATTCCTGCAAATGTGTTTTTCCCCTACAAACTACTTGGTACAGAAGACCAAACTAACCATTTTTAATTTCTGCCAGGAATTTTAATATGGTGGCACATGCACATCTGTCCTATACCATTTCAATACTGCCTGCATTTGAATTGTACATTCAAACCATAAGACATAAGCTACAGGTAAAAATTTTTGAGACAAGGAGGAGTATATCAGAGGGGGAGTAGGCTTCACAGATGATAGTCTCACCTAATAACAATAATAATGGCATCAGTTCAGCTATTTTACTGACTGGTGTTGCATTTTCTTTAGTGGCTGCAGAGACCGATGTTAGACTTGCAGGTCCTGCCACAGTGGTCACAGGGGTACAAGGCATTAGGAGCTACTGTACTGACAGGCTGTTTCTTTCGGTCACGTTTCTGTTGTAATTCAAGTAACCATTTCTCGTCATGATGTTAGACTTCATGATGGAGAAGGAGTTTCAACATCTCATCTACTACAAGGGGAAAGATGTTTCTTGGCTTGTACAGCTTCAACTATCATGAAGATGCAAGTTTTTTGGGGTGGATCAGCTTTGTCTTCTGTAAGGGTTGGATAGGTTAAGTACTGTGAATGATACTGTCTCTACTTCGGCAATATGAGAGATGTCTGATGAACGATGTACCTTCTCATTCTGGAGAGGAGGGAGAGTGCATTTTACAGCTTTACTTATTAACTTTTAGCATACATTGCCTTGCTTTTGTGCATACTGAATTACATAAGCCTTCTGTTGAATGTCACAACTCATATCCTGCCTGAAGTGCTGGATTTTGCATCTGGATATTTGATGCAGCTGACAGATGTTTACAAACACATATCCATAGTTTCCTTTTGCTTATCCATGTGTGCTCCCTGATATGTAGCAAATTACCTCAGGGCTGGAATAGCTTGCACTCACAAATAAACTCAAAATCCAGGCTTTTCAGAAGGTAGTATTTAGGAGGACTTCAACCAAGAACATTGTGATGGTCACTTCAAACACACAACCCACACCCCACATTTCTTCTCTGCTTTGAGCAAAGCAGAAGGTGCTGTTGATTTCAGGCCTTTAAGGTTATTAGCAGGGATCCTGGTTTCCCCTGATAAAAAATCACAACTTCTCTGATAAAAAAAACTGTGAATTCTTTGATAAACTCCCCAAATCTATGATTAAAATGAAGGCCCCACACCCCCCACAGCTGTCTTGCCCTGCTCATGCCCCTCACTCCCCCCTCCCCAACTCCCTAGCCCTGCTCATGCCCTTCACTCCCCCGCCAGCCCTGCTGGTGCCCTTTTCACCCCACCTACAGCTTCCCGCTCCCCTAGCCCTGCCGGAGGGAGCCCACTGCTGCCAGGGCTATGGGGACAGGGACCCAGCCCCACAGGCCCCTACCCCCAGCAGGAGGCAGTGGCTGCTGCACTCCCCCTCGCTGCCTGCCTGCTGCAGGCTTGGGTGGGGAGGGGGCTGGCTCCCCCTGTGGGAGCAGGGATGGCCCGTGCCCCCCAGATCTGTGCACGGGGTAGGCTACCAGCTGCAGGCTCGGGCTCCTTGCCCTGTTGCCCTCCCCCAGGACCTCCACAGCTCAGTGGGTGTGACTTGGTGCTTTAGGGCATAGTGGGGCTGCGCGGGGAAGCTATGTGCTGCTGTGAATGCCACGCTGCCTTGGCGAGGCATCCCCTGCCCACACAGCAGCAGTGAGGGGCACAGCCCCGTGCTGCTGCCCCTGTTGCTGCTGTGCATGCAGGGGATGGATGGTGTTTCCATGGCAGTGCAGAGTTCACAGCAGCAAGCAGCTACCCCATGCAGGCCCGCTGTGCCCTGCAGCGCTGGGTTGCACCTGCTGGGCTGTGGAGACCCCGGGGGAGGGCAAGAGAGTGGAGAGCTTGAGCTTGCAGTGAGTAGCTCATCCTGGCCCCACAGACTTGGGGGTCACAGGTTCTCTCCTGTTCCTCCAGGAGTGTGCGCAGCACCGGTGAGCCAGCCCCACCCCTTGCCCGCCAGATGAGCTGTCCTGCTCCCCACTGGGCCCCTGTGTCCACACATTGTGGCTCCAGGAGCTAAGCCCCATGCACCACCAGGCTGGGCAGCAGCTGCAGCCCCAGCCCCAGCCCTGCCCAACTACCTCCCCCCTTCCCTATAGGGGCCTCACCCCCTCCCTCCTCTTTAACCCCCTCATCTCCTGCTCCGTCTCAGCCCCTTGCAGGCTGCAACTCTGCCAGCTGGCAGAAAGCTCTTTGCAAAACTGCAAAAACTGTGGGATTCTCAGTTAAAATGAGAAATCTGTATTTTCCTTGGTAGAGGGGGAAATCTGTGTTTTTCTCTGTTTCCCGTGAGAAACGGAAAACCAGGACCCCGGTTATTAGTGACTCAGATAAACTATCCTTTACATTTTCTTCTTATCAGTGGGATGGGAACACCTCTGTTTCCTGAATGACTACTCCCATCTAAGTTTTAGCAGGAAAGAAAACCGCTTCTAGTACTAGTATTTCTGGACACATGAAAAATTACAGATAACCCAATCCTCTTAATAGCTATGGACTGTAGTTTTTTCTATGCCAGTACGTTTGGCCAGCATCTATTTCTATAGAAGTAAGCTTGTCACTTGTCTTCTTCTCATGTCCTCTTATATATGGTAGGACTTGTGTTATGCACTTCCCATAAACTGCGCTGATACAGGCTGTGCCCTCACTGTGTGCAAGCTCTTGCGACTGCACTGGTTGCTCCTCTCACAACCTGGTGGGACTTGGAGCAGGCTGGGAATTGTTTTTTTACTATGTTAAGATTTCCACACAGGGACTGAGACTGCCTGTCTGCCCTTTAATTTTCTACCTCCTATGTCACCAAATGACTTCCCCAAATCCTGTTCAACTAGGGAAAGGTATAAAATCTGAAGTTGTTAATATTAATAGTATTATTGCAAATAAACTGGTACAACTAATTTAAAAATTAAATGGGGTTACTTTACAGAGATATGAAAACCTGCATATAGCGTGTAAGCTCAGAAGTGTCAGGCCATGGCCGTGAACTTGGACCTTGAGGCTGTCCATTTATCCCAGTCTGCCACCTCCCTAGTTGACCATTTAGGCTGAGCAAGCTGGCCAGAAACCTCCATATGGGTCTAACCATCCACCCATCGCCAGCCACCTGGGTGCCTGGCCAGGGTGAATTGGCCTTCCATATAAACCCCTGACCTGGAAGAGGAAATTTCCAGGCAACAGCACTCAACCCCTACTCAGACCACCTCACTGTTCCTTCCAGCTTGATCTCTTGGTTACCTGACCCAGCTCACCCTCTGACTGCATTGTGCCTGGCCCTCTGGCTTCTTGACTCAGTTTCTCAGACTGACCTTCTGGCTTCCCACTACTTGGATTCTAGTCACCACTCCTGATCTCAGCTGCCCCTCAAGCCCTGAGGGACCCTCTAGACCTGGTGCAACAAAAGAGGTCAAATCTAAGGAGCTAGATGCTCCTATACCTTTAGGTGCCTAAGTATGATATTATACAACCCTGTTTGAATACATGAAAATCATTTAATGTGTGTATATTTGTAACATCTTAGCCTGAAAACTAAGTAAGAAAAAAAAAAAGCAGCAAGCAGAAGGACCTGTCCAGCTTTTGCATTAACAGCTTTTCAAGGCTTTGAGAAGAGTGGAGTAGGATCACACTTAAGGGCCTAATAAATGGAGTAAGATGTGGCCCTAAATAACTGGCCCCAGGTATCTTAGTGGTCAAGGAATAAATCAATATAGATTTCCAAAGTTCTGATTCTAAGTCCCTGCCCCAGCCATTCAAGAAAGGCCCTTCCACAAACTACGGCAGCCTACTGGATCACATCAGAGTACTGCGACAGCCTGGCATTCAGAAGAGCTGATCAAAAGATTAACGACCAATTATCCTATAAACTTAGCTCCTTCTTTGTTTTCAGACTGCTCACAGGGCACTCCTAATTTCTATTGAATGCATTCATTATTTGCTACTATTTGTAACAAATAATTTAAGAACATGTTTTCATAATCAGTGATGAACTGAACTGTAACTGAAGCAATTTCAAACAGAGACAGATGATAAAGATGGTAATAAGCATACTGCTAGTGTATCTTGAACAGTCACCAACATATCTTAGTGAATATCATCTTTCACAACAACAACAAAGGATAAGAGCACAAGGCTCTTTCAAGCAGTCATCAAAACAAAGTGCACTGAATATTATATTTCATACTAAACACATTATCCTGGCAGTTTGACACTCAACATTTCAATAGTTATTGCATCTCTCACAACACTCTCTCTGAATTTCTTCAGATGGACTTTTAAGTATCAATGGAAGATTATTTTACCTGTCGTGCTAAAAAGACTGTAAAGGATGACTACATTTACTTCATTTAATTTTTAAGGGGAGCTCAATGTGAGTTCAGAAATAAAAAAAAAACCTAATGAATGGATCAGATTCTGTATTCTGTTGTGGTTTCTTGTGTTGTTCGGGCAGGAATGCCAAAAGGTTGAGATTCACCAGTGGGGAATTCCTTTAGTGGCTGCAATGCTTCCTAGGCCCTGCTCACTGGCATAGGGGGCATGTCAGAGGGGGAAAGGAGGCGCATAACGGAGATAAGCTCAGCTAAGATTTTATCACAAGTTTCAAAATTTTGGGGGTGTATCTGTAGGGGTTTTTTTTTAATGTCCTAGCTCCTGGAAACACATACTTACACTCAAATCCCAGTATTCATTACAAAAAGCAAACTCCCCTTCCCAAAATTTCAATCTACCTACAACAGAAAAACAAAAATGAATCTCTATCCCTTACAGTTCCATAGGACTCCTAAAAAACACAAACCCTTAATGTTCAATAAATAACAGATAAATAACAATTATTATCTTAAAATTCTCAGGCCTTTTTGAGACCTGATTCATGAGCTTTAAATCTCTCAGGGTGGCAATGTTGAGCTATGCTGATGTTTCACTGGAATAAAGATTCCTGAGGGTGGGGTTAGATAAAACCGTCCTGAGGCTGCTCTAATGGTGGGGCAGGTGATGGGGATAATCCATGGATAGGATTCAGAGGTGGGTTTTCCATGTATGTTTGATGCCCCTGAGCTACACAATTTCCAAACCAAGTTTTGGTGTGCTGAACACTACTTTTTGAAAGTTTCCAGTGAACTGCGTTGAATCTGTCTGAGCACTTTGTCAAAAACAACTAAGAGGAGGTTGATGATGGCTGTTCAATATTACTGATGAAACGGGGCTTCCAAATGGCCTTTAAGAATATTTCTAATGAGTAATACCTGCAATAAATGCAATGTCATTTAAACAGATTTTCTTTTTCTACAGGTAGATGCAATGCATTTGCAGCACAAAGATATTTGCTGCTGTAAACTCCACGCTGCCCTGGCAAGGCATCCCCTGCCCACACAGCAGCAGTGAGGGGCACAGCCCTGTGCTGCTGCCACTGCTGCTGCTGTGCATGCAAGGGACGGATGGTGTTTCTATGGCAGTGCGGCACTCACAGCAACAAGCACCTACCCTATGCAGGCCCGCTGTGCCGGGTCACACCTGCTGGGCTGTGGAGACTCCAGAAGAGGGCAGGGGAAAGTGGAGCTTGAGCCCGCAGTGGGTAACCCATCCCTGTCCCACACACAGACCTGGGGGGCATAGGTCCCCCCTGTTCCTCCAGGAGTGTGTGCAGCACCGGTGAGCTGGCCCCACCCCTTGCCTGCCATCCGCGGCCCAATCCCACTCCCCACAGGTGAAATTCTGGCTTGTGATGAAGTTAATGGAAGATATGCTAGTGAATTTTATGAAAGAAGGATTTTAACTTAAGTTGGCTGTTGCACGGTGACAGGCCCAAGGGGCTCGAAAACCCAGGGATGGAGGGACAGTGAGAAAACACCAAAGGCCCTTGTGAATGACCCAGGGTGGGCCAAGACCAAAAGGGACTTACCTGCCACACGTGCAGCAGCTGGAGGTGTAGAACAGTGGCTGGTGCCACCTGTGTGATTTTTGAGCATGCTGTCAGTGCAGCTGGGACAGTGCAAGGGCATGACATCATCACTCAGCCAGCAATGAAGTGGCTACAAGAGCCGGCACAGGATGGTGAAAAGGGGGACAGCAGCTGCAGGCTCCCAACTGGCATGTCCAGGCATGGAACATCCCAAAAACATGGAGGGGATGCCTGAGGGAGGTGTTGTCCCTATCTGGAAGGACGCTATCGACTGGGGAGAATGGAGGAGCCGAGGATATGAGGGGCCAGTAAACCACAGAGACACGAGTGCGAGGAAAAGCACAGTCTCCCTGTATTCTGCTTTTCTTTTGTGGTTTCATTTTGTTCACCATTTTAGGAGACACTAATTTGCTAATATTGCCAGGGCCAGGAGCTCCTGCAGAGCCTGGGGCAGAGAACCAAATCTGGATGGGTTAAATTGACCGTCCTATCAAGGAAAGTAGTCCCAGAGAGCCCAATTGCATTCTGGAGGCCAACTCAGACTGTGAGCGACGTTTAAGTTTCCGTTTAAGCTTCGTGTACGGAGCAGGGGCAAGAAGTAACCACCACACAGCCACTCCACAGCAGCCCCCGGGGCTGTGCAGCTAACCAACCAGCCCTATCTAGGGAAGGTGGTCAACCTAGCTGGGATAAAGGGGCAGCCCTGACTGGCCAGGAGCCCAGGCCATCAACTACATGGTGAGATACCAGCAGACTGGCGCGTGAATGGGGTGTAGGGGAGGTGGAGCTCCAACTGACGTCTGCATGGAGTGCACCTAAGGGAGTCTCCAACACACAGAATCCTCCTGCATCTACTTGTAAAACCAAGGCATGGTGGGTGAGCAGTTGGATTTTCCTTTAGGAGGAAGCACCCCATGGATGGTAATGCTGAAGGTCGCAAGGGCCCAAGTCTGGGTCACCAGGCCCTGAGTTGCTCCGGCACAGGCGGGCACATTGGCAAAATGGTTTTTGAGTGAATTTTTAGGTATGGTAAAATGTTTTATAGATAGTATAATATTCAGCCACAAAGTAGTTATGATGGTGATTTTATGGGACACTAAGTAGAGACTGAAATTCACAGACCTTTGATCCAAAGACAATGCATTGCCTGGGCTATACCTGGTGTTCACAAAAAACAAGATATTGTTTCAATAAAAGTTTTTATCAGGTTGGTAAGGACAATGATGGCAAAACAGAAAGTTATGGAACCACCACATGATTTGAACAGATTAGTTAAAAATACAGCAAGATTCAGTCAATTCATGGAAATCTAAACAAAAGCTGAAAAAACCATAGCAGATGTAATCTAGAAGTCAGATTTAGTCAATCCTACAAATATAGTTATTTTGTTTTTGAGAATATCCAGGTTGACTCATAATATGGTTTAAAAATGTTTCCTCTTCCAAGCAACGCATCCTTCTACTGGGCAGTGAGATTTATGAAAACTCAAGAATCCTCTTTGAAAATGCCATCTAACCTTTTTATTTAGTTTAATTTTTCCAAAGCTTTGCAGTAAGCAGGAAAGGTGTTGGGGTTGGGTAAAGAAAAAACACTTTTAGTTTCAGTGGAAAACAGATATCTAAATTACTATCCTGATGGTTTTCTTTGGGACCATCATAACCGCTAGAGGCATTTATTACTCATTAATGCTGGTCTCTAAATGTGTTTGGCTAAGGAATTTGCTACCAGAAGTATTTGTATTCATATATTGAACTTAACCCCCACAGTGAAGGTAGAAGATTCTCTAATATCCATGTGCCGTTTACCTCTTCACTTGCACATGTGATTTATACTTCTTTTTAGCTGTGTTATATATATGGAGGAGATAGGCCTTAAACAATGTGCAACTGTCAAGCAGGAATTAACAGAAGGGAATGGGAATCTAATGGGGGCTTGCCTTCACTGACTACTGCACTTCTATGCAAGTCCAGCCTTATTCACTATATATGCACCTGGTGTTGGGGCAGAACCTTGCAATGGTATCCAATGGCTACTATGCAGTGTGCTATGCCACTGCTTACCCAGAATTTCAACCTGATGTGGAATAAGTTAATGTTTTGTTCACAGAGAACATGCTCCATTGTGTGACAAAACTGTTAAGTTAGGTATAAAAAGCGTTGAAGGGAGGGTTGCTGTTCCCTACTCACTTTGGTAAGAAACCATATTGTTTGCAGACAGCAAATATCATTTCAAACTGGATTTTGAAATATCATGTATGCTTGATAATACGATTGGGCACTATTCAAACCATTGGTTAGATTCTGCTGAATGGCAATGGTAGCTGTTTTCAAATTAGCCTTGACACATATTTTGAGACCTTTGTGTTACAGATGAAATAATTACAGTAAACTTTAAACATTTTAGTGAATTAAATATTAAATTGCATTAAATTGCGTAAACAAGGAATAAAACCTTTTAGCTTTTCTTTAAACTTATTTGTCACTTTTGAAAATATCTGTGTGGCATGAAAGAAACAAGCTTACTGAGAAACACAGACAGTTTTTCTTCTTTAATTGAAACCTCCATGCTCTTTGTTTTCTACCAAAAAGCAATGAACGGTAATAATGTAAGATAAATATACAATAAACTTATAGATATGATTGTAAAACAACATCATTCTAATGTTTTCATTTAATTACCCTGAAATGCATTCTATTTCATATTCATTACTCAAAAACCAATTTGAAAGAGAAAGAGGTGATGGGACTTATTCAGAAAGACGGACTGTCATTCACTGCAATAGTTATCTAATATACAGAAGTTAATAAAGCAGATTAATCTACAAGTCCCTTTAAGCCATCACTGAGTTTAGAACAACTGCCTCTTTGACCTTTAACCCTCCTGCTGTGCACCAGTAGCAGGTGCCAGCTGCGCTAAAATTATAGCTGACGTGTTTGAACGCAAAGTCTTTTCTTACTTTGCTTCTGACCAGCAGCTGACCCTGTAGGAGTGATTGTTTCATGTGCTGGCCTAAAGGCTACATAAACCAGTAACTGATAAACAAAAGCATACATATACCAGCTGCCTAGCCTGAGGGTACACATCCTACACTGACACCTCTAGCAGTTTATCCTGCAAGCCAAATTACGGTTTTTTTGTTTCCATACATGCATTTTGTACAATACTTGTTACTTCACGGAACTAAACTTCTGTCCACACCAAAAGCTGTTTGTGGCAACTTGATATCAATCTGAATGATTAAGAAAAGATTCAACTTGATTTAGCACCTTCAGCAAGAGCATGAAATCTTGAGATACACTGATAATAAAACCTCATTATGTAGTTTACTGTTAAAAGCCTTAAAATTCAACTCTAATTCATAAATGACACTGAACCAAAGCAGGGCACTAAACAAAGCAGCATCAGAAATGGGACAAGGCTTTTATGTATTTTTTGTGATTTTATAATTAACAGCCCTTCTGTGTAATGATAGCTGAATCTTTAGCATTATATTTTAGTCTGAATTTACTGGAGCCTTTACTTATGTGAAGTAAGGAACGTGTATAAAACTCTGGAAAGCATATTTTCCATTAAGATAAGATGGCTTTGACACAGTTGTTTTGCTGATACAAATTACACAAGCACAAAAACAATCAGAGTAATGATTAAATGCAGTTATGTACATGGGAGACTACTAGTGCAAATGTTAACATATTTAAATGGTTTCCCTTCATTAAAAAAATTATATATGATATTAAACCATCAATCAAACTGAAACACTAGAGTCTAAATGTATTGTCACTGGTTAAAATAAATGACTTTGAGACTGAATTTTGGCTCACTCAATATGGTGTCTTTTCTGTTGCTTAGCCACCCAAGTCTCTGCTGGCTTGGGCTACATCTGGTATATTTCCATCCCTTTCAATTAATAAAGAAAGTTATGATACTATTGGATCACATTTTTAAACTGTGCTAAGAGGTTGAAAACAGATGCCCTAGTGAAAATCTCTCTGTCACTGTTAGGGCTCAATCCTGTATGATGCTGAAAATCCTGGTCTCAGTCCAACAAAAAACATTTAAACATATGCTTAATTCCAAGCATGGGAATATTTTCCTCAACTCCAAGTCTTACTCATGATTTTAAAATTAAACACATGCTTTGCTAGATCACGCTGCCAAAATATTTAACACCTTGCATCATCAACCCCTTTCAGTATCCTTCCAAATATTGTTCATGACAAATGCATGTGCTGGAGTTCTTCTATGGATTTTTCTGCATGATCCATAGGATGTGCATTAAAAGCCATTTCCTCTCAATGTTTATAATTTTTATCATTTAGCATGTGTATGACTCCAAGTTGGTTAAATGCTTTATTGGTATCTACATGAAAAACAAATGTAACATATTTTGCTGTATAAAATGGAGAAAATAAGAGGTAACTGTCAATTTATGCCTCTTTTTTTGAATTTTAATATATAGTTAGCCCTTAAGTTTCTATTGGACCTTGCAAGCATTCTTCACTTCCTGTCCTAAACTGCTATCCAGTGTTGATGCACACTGTTTTATTCAGATTATTTTATTTACACAATCAAAGCTCTAAGCTTTGATTACACAGTTCAAACTTATAAAAAACAAACCAACCAATATAATAGCACACAGCTCCTCTGCAATATGACTCATTGGATAGTAACATTCTTCACTTGCTAATCCAAATACATTTTCAAAAAACAAAGGCCAACAAAACAGATGAACATTAAAATATAGCTGAAATCCAGGCTGGGCCAGTTTATTGAACAACTGCCACCTTTTATTTCAGACCTGGCCATATTTCAGTGACATATTTCAGTGACTTCTTACATATCATACAGTGTTGCTGTTAATATTCATTAGTATTTGCAAATATCTTTGAAACACTTAAGGATATATAATAATACACATTTTTTTGTAAAGATGAAATAGGAATGGACTGGGAGGTCAATATTCTCAGATGGAGCTAATAGTCTACATTAAATACAGTTCTACAGAACAGGCATAATTTAAATATATATACATAAAAAATTCTAAAAAAATACATTCTAAAATTTAAAATAGTCTTCTACTGAAAGTAGTGGAATGAATTCTAGTTTTATAGATGGAATTTTTTTGAACAAATAGCACATAAAATCAGAAGCCCTGTGAGATGGTTTTATTATATTTTTATAATGCAGTTGTTGCAGTCATACCTTTAATTTTGATAGAACTTTCCATACATAGATCTCAATGTACATTATACAAAATAATTCATTTGGCTTTACAACACCTTTCTGAGGCAAGTATTTTTACTTGATTTGCAGATTTAGGTAGAGATATGACTGGCTGAAGGTCACATGCAAACACAGGAGACGGGAACAAAGCTCAAATCTGACTTCTTTTTTTAGGCTTAAAAGGGATGCTCTTAATTTATATATCCATGTGAAAGTATCAGTTTCTAGTAGGGCACTTGCCCTTAAGCCCTCTCAGCCTGTAATTTTACAATCACAACTGCTCATTTAAAATAATGCTGGCATATGACACACCCAAGGAAACAGAACGGGAAGCAGTATCCTTTTAACCAGACTACTACTTGCTGCTTATAGGCTAAGAAAGAGGACCAAGGACAGTGTTATTATGGCAGCACAAACATTTAGTGAACTACTGGTGCAAACTATTACTTGGAGCTTTATCATGAAAGATTTGTTGTGAAATATTTCATATCTAGTTTGAAATCATAAATTTAAATATATGCATGTCCCCTCTGTTTCCATACGGCATACATGCAAGAAAAGGACTTCCCCAACAAAATGTCCTGGCTAACTGCACATAAAATAATATGGAACCATCCAAAAAAAGGTATCCTTTTCTAACTTGGAGGAAAATAAGAAGAGAATTTAAACATAGAGGCAACTGTGATAAGAAACCCATGGTTTACTTCACCAGTGACTCGCCTGTTTTTTCAATTTGTTACAATCTTGTTTTTCATTAAGAGCTTTCTTTCTCCCAGGTCAGCTTTTTCCTTTACAGTGAACCAGGAGTAAAGTTGTAATCTTGAGTTTGTGACATCAGTCCTTAGTAGAAAAGTGACTTTGGATTGCGATGCTACAATTTCACTTCTATGACTTCAGTATACAAAAGGCTGAGACAGATGCCATGTGTCTAAATGAAGGTGTGATTTTTCATAATTAGCAAAAAATATAAAACCGAAACATCTGCACATTGTATTAATGATTTATTTTAGAGTTTTCCTAAAACACAGGCTTACTTTTAAGTTCTCATGTAAATTCAAAGCATTGTTAAAGAATGCTGTTGCTTCTCCTGCTGCTTACAAGAATTAAATGGAATCCGAATTTTAAGCATGAAATATGCACTTTATTGTATGTCAAAATGCTGAATAATAACATTTCAATTCAAATACAAGAAATAATGACAAGAAAAAGGAAGATGAGCTCCTTTTTGTTGCAATTCATGTGCGGCTATGTGGCATGAAAAGCAGAAAATGTTATATGTGGTTTCCATTTAAGGCTCTACTAAAGTGTGATCCTTGTAACTCATGTCAGCTCTTCAAAATCTATAGTGAAATGCATTTTTTTTAAAAAGGCATAAAAACTTATAGTGTTGGCTTTTATCTTGGGCATGAACTAAAGAGCTGCTCAGCCAATAAAAAAAAACTATTTGCAAATGAGCAATGTTTACTTTATAAAAGATTTTAACCCTTTAGAGTGATATTAGCTTCAAATATAAAATTAAAATTGTATCAGAGATATAATCTCTAAGAGATGTCTTATTCTGGGGAGGTGTAAAGCATCATGTTCACAGCATTTGTAATTAAGCTCTTAATGGCAACTCTGATAAAGATGCTCATTCTATACAAATTTTATTTTATTCTATCAAACTAACAGAGAATCAACCATACTAAATAGAAAGAAACCTTAAAATTGCACTGCTCTCTCTAGACATAACTCTAATGCCTATCCCAGAGGAATTTTTCCATCAAAAGGCATAAGTAAATGAATGCCTATTAGTAGATTGCACATAATGAAAATACTTTAATACTGCCAGCTATCAATCCTAAACAATATACACAGTTTTTCTCCTTGAGGCTTTAGCACATTGGTGCTTATTTCTTTCCTTTACTAAACATTAAGTTTAATACATATTTCTTTCCCACCCCCCCACAAGTATATACTATCTTATTTTAGTTTTCTAATTTTATTTAATAGATAGATAATTTCTGTTCAGGCTAAATGCAAAGGGACGTATGCACTGTCACTGATAACACCCATGCACAACTGTAACAGGTTGTCAACAATAGATATAAAAGACAATGTTAATTTTTCTAAACTGCAAAATTTAACCAACATTTCCTCTAGTAATTTCCTTCGCTAAGAAGAAAAGAGAAAAATATCAGTACGCAAAATAGATGGTTGCTTGTGTACTGTGATAATCTGAATACATGCCTCACGGCCTTATCATCTCTCTTATCTTCCTTGTGACACTTGTATTATTATTAACAATAATCCTGTGAATTTATGTCTTCCTTCAGAGGCTCTTAAAGTTCTTTGTATAAAAATATTATTAACTCCACTTTATAGAAGAGAAAAAAAGAAAATGACTTAATGAAGATATGCTCCACTTTCACTGTATAACTTTGGAACATAAACATTATCTCATTTATCAGAAACTTTTAGATGTCTAATTATCCTTCTTGAGACTGAAGTTGAAAAAATGTTCTAACTAGTAAATAATTGCAGCATATTGCATCAGTTTAGTTTAAAGACCTGACAAACCTCTCTAAACTCAAAGTACAATTACTCATTAGGGTCTAGTTTTTCAGCACTGTTAAGCAATTTGTAACCCATTCCTTTTAATAGGGTTACGCATTACTTAACCGACACAGATGTCTTGAAAACTGAAACCTCTGGTTATGAAGCAGCAACCTTGTTCATTAGCATCCATGATAGTCAAATCATCTATAAAACCAGTGTTTAATGGCCAGCCAATGAATAATCAATGGTTCACTTTTCATCTGAGTGTGAAAATGAGAATAATCTAATACACTGTCCCTCTGGTAAGATGTAAGGCCTTAGGTTCCGTTTCTATTCAGAGCTGATTTATAACCCAATGGAAACCTGATGTAAACATATGATCAATGAGTCCCATCACTGCTGATAATAACCCCCAACCGGCCCACTCCCTCATCCCAAAAGCCATCCCTTTAGGCTATTAGCTCCGTCCAGCTAATCCTCCCTACTATTCCTGCCTGCTGCTTTTACCTTGGCCATCCGTTCAGTCCAGCAGACTCAGAAGTAATTTTATACGCAGTAGAGAGCGGGTAGAATTGATTTTTCACTCAGCGCTCAGTTCCCATCTGAATAATTATCAATTTTACTGCCTCATAAAGGGAAGAGTCAAAATTTCAAATCAATTCAAAAGAGCTTCTGAGACCATAGAAACCATGCATGAGAATAAAGGTCAAAGTTGTCAGTGACCTCGGGAGATGATGTCAGATATTAGTACGCTGAATAGTTGACATCAGAGGCACTCAATATAATATGACTAGTGCTAATGCAAATCATATTTATGCTGACTACTGGAGACCAGTCATTAATATTTAAAAGAGTATCTGAAAGCCTGCATTCAAAATAAATATAATGTATTCCATGGATTATGAAGTTAATCAAGATAGATGACCGCTTACTCATATACTATAAATTGAAAGATTCCACATATTATTACCACACAAAATATTACAATAAGAATGAAACAAATGCAAGGAAATCCAGAGTCAAGGCTGCTGTTCTGTCTTTTATGCTCAGATCACTATAATCATGATGCCCTACTGTGTACAATGGTACATAAGAATGCTAAATTCGCTGCCAGATTCCATGCAACATCCACAAGACAAGGATATTGTGAGAATTTGACAGTGGCATTATGTCATATCCTGATAACGGTGACAATAATAAATGTCACAAACTGACTTACAATATGTAACATAATTCACAGTCACCATTAACAAGCCAACGTTTGCCACACTCCACACCTCCGATTAGAATAGTAAATAATATGGTAACTATATTGTAACTGTTATGCTACACCAGCTTTTTTAAAATGGCAACCAACAATTGTTACCAAAGTACAAGGACATTGAGCATTATCTTGTAACTGGTATTTTCTTAATTCCCTTTGTTATCTTTAAAAGCCCCCAAAAGCAAATTTGTCATTTGTGAAACTACATTGATGAAATTGTACTAAGTGCTCTGGGAATCTATGGATCCTTTGCTAAAACTGGCATATTAAATAAATGTAAATAGTCTACATCACTTCCCCTTGCTATGATGTAGCTAGACTGTAATATACACTTCTGGGAAGGAAATGAAATTCTTCTTGACCACTGCTAGCAGTGATCAGTTGCATTCCTGAAACATGAAATTTGATTTCTCTATTGTATTTACCTTTGACACAAAAATCCCAATTAAAATATAAAATACACCATAAGTAAAGCATTTAAGCACAGTATCAAATACGCTTTAAAATAAAAATAGGAGTTTTACATTTAAATAGCCAAATGTGTTACTGAAACAACTGAAGTGTTTCTGCCCTACTTAAAATATTTTACAAACCTCACTGCCCTTTCTCTACAGACCTGTATGTGGGACAAATTAAAAATGAGCACGGAGTTTCTTCATCTTATAAGCTACAGTCAAATGTAAAAGACATTATTCCAAAAAAATGAAACAAGCAAGACTAAAATATAATATCTATGTCATCAGCACAATAAGAAACACATTCGCCATACTGCACTGATGTTGGTATGGAAACAAATGTGAAATTAATTGTGGTGACAGAGCATAAAAATACCACCTTACACAAAGTAAGACTATTGCTAAGTAACTGAAATGATCATAATGTAATGTACATCAAGTTGAGGAAAATAAACAGGAAAATAAGGAATTGAGGAAAATTCTTGAATTTATTAACGTCCTCAGGCAGGGTTGTCAAACATATGGCTTGCGGGCTGGATCCACGTATCTAGCCTACAGCCTTGATCATGAACCCTCCTTCGGCAGCAGTCAAGTACCTGGGTGAGACCAGCAGAATTGTGGGAAGAAGTCCAGCATCATCAGGTCTTAACTGAGGTTCAGAGCAGCAGCCCTGGAACTCCAGGAGCACCACAGGAAGAAGCCCAGCACCACGGTTTGTTCCTGTGGTGGCAGCCAAGTGTCTACAATGCCAGGCTTCTTCCTGCTGGCTCCTGAACTGCCGAGAGGTGTCAGTCGGATCCAGCATAGGGAGGCGGGGGGGGGTCTGATCTGCCTGTGAGGCTGGGCAGACACCATCTGACTCATCCCAGATATATCTGACACTCCTGTGCTAAAGGAAAACCTCAGTTTACCTGTGGTAGTACTTCTGGGTTCTGTTGCATGAAATGTAGTAATCTTTGTCCCTCCTGTGAAATTTCTTTACATCTGAGTGGTTTCTTGCCTTCTTTTGCTATGTGCTTGAAGAGGTAGGTAACAATGTAGTCTAAGCTAGCACAACAGCTGGAAGAGACAATAGTATCTGCATAAACAATGAAAGAAATAATTTTAGTAGGGTTGGAGTGTTGTTTCTGTCATGTAACAAAACAGTTAATATTACTATCTTGTAACAGTGAATAAACTGTACAGAAATAGCAACCTTAGAAGTTTATGTCAGACAGGGTGTGTCTACATGTGCTGCACAGCCCTAGTGATGCACAGGTTGTTTTCAACCCTGTTGTGCAGTAGCGGCGGCGTCACAGTTAGTGCCCACCGATGCTACGTCACTATAGCTCGTTGCTATGGCAACGTAACGTCTCATGTAGATGCACCCACACTGGATTAAATGATACATTGTTTTACCATTTGCTCTTGCTTTTGACAATTTCTCCTTATTAAACAGAATATGGACTCAATTCTGCAATTTACAGTCCTACATTCCTACATGGGGATTCAGTGCACTGTCTTCCTGTTCACAGAAAACTGCAGGATCAAAGCTGTATTTTTATTGATGTGCCATTTTATATTTAGGTGACTCCAGATTTCTGGAAACCAAGTTCGATTTTGCTTATTACAAAGAATCAACGTTAAGATTTAAAGTAACATTTTTAGATCTCTTGACATAGCTAAGCACCCCAACAGTCACAAACATATGGAGAATGCCATAACATTATTTTTATATGATGAACTTTGGATTTGAAGGAAATGCCTGGGTCATCAATATCAGTTCCCTGTTTTTGCAGGCAACTGAGTCATATTTTCAAGCATTCCAAGTACATCAAATATTTTACTAAATACAAAGTGGTGCTTCTCTGTCCAGAAAAAGGTTATAGCCTATGCTTTAGATACTGAAAAAAGTGTGAGGTCACAAAAGACAGGGAAGGAACAGCAGGAGGAAGGTGGATGTTTATAATAAAATGTTTACTTGGTCACTTTATTTAAAGCTTGATAGTTTAATTAATTAATAAAATACAAAAGGAAGATAACATAATAATGTTTATTGACTAACATTCCATTAATATTTATGGGATATAAATGCACTAAAGCAAAGCAGGATTCAGTAAATAGCAAAAGCAAATTCACATCTTTACTTACTGTTTCTATAACTAAGATAACACATTGGGAGATTAAAAGCTTAAACTTATTTGCAAGGTAAATATGTCTGTCTGATTTATCTAAGTTATTTTGTTGCTAGGTGTAGCCCGCTGTGCTGCTGCTGCTGCTGTGAAAGTGTATTCTGTTTGTCTGCATCAGCATGGTGATAATAGTATGCCGGTCATTTGTTTCTACACTCTTTCTTCCTTCCCCCTTTTGAAAATAGTAGTGCTTACCCTTCCCTCTTACCAGCTGTTATTTCCTCTTAACCTGAAACCTGAGATTTTTTTGGCCTTGAGAACACTGGCACTAGGTAAAGCCCTCAATCATCTTTCTCAGCTGTGGTCTTCCACCCAACTCTTTTAGTGTGTTTCTGGTTTGAAATGCATTTTAACCAGATGGCTGTTCCTCATGATCCTAGAAACAGCCAAAGCTCTCCATGCACATGGAATTATTTACTGGATGCAGAATTTACACATACATGATGTTCTCTGTAAACATCAAATAAACTTGCCAGCATTTAGGATACAATCCTGCTCTCACTAAATTCAGTGCGAACATGACTTGGCCCCTAAATAGCTCATAGCTTTTATATTGGATGGGTCATTAGAGCAGAACATAAGAAATGCCATACTGGGTCAGACCACAGTAATCCTGTAACTCACACACTAGCAGAATGCTGATGCTAAATGGGAGAGTATAGGCAGGGATATCCGGACTGATCTGTCCCCATTATGCCTCAATCCTTACAAGTTCTAGCATTCAGGGGACTACCATGTCATGATTTGGACTTGCATCTCTCACCTATCATGTTTAATATCCACTGATGGACCTAAGCTACACAAACTTGACTGATTTTCTTTTGATCCTGGTTAAATTGTCTACAACATCTTGTGGCAATAATTTCCTCAAGTTATTTATGCATGTGAAAAAGAACTCCCTTTTACCTGTTTAAATTTGCTTCCTAAAAGCTTCACTAGCTAATGCCATTCATTATTTTAAGAAATTCTACCTTATCTCCTTTTACATAGTTTTTTCTAAGCTGAAAAGTCCTAGCCTATTTAGTCTCTCTTTGTACAGAAATCTCTCCATATCCCTGATCATACTTATTGCCCTTTCCTATCTCTATTATATTCTTTTGGAGATGGGGATACCAGAACTACATGTTGTATATAAGGAGCAGGGGTTGTGTGAGAGCTAGAGAAGAAATTAAACTTAAAGTTTTCATTTTGAGGGAAAGGCATTAGAAGGATCCAATTAAATGTATCTTTGTTTCTTTACATTATGCTAATCTGGAAGCCTGCCAACCTTGAAGTGTTCATTTAAATATATCCCTCTGGACAATGGCATATTTTGATCTATGTCCATTTAACTCCTTAAACTCCATTTTGATATTACTTTTAACTCTCCTCCATAAAACCCAATAATATTTTTCTAAACTGTAATTTTATAAGGTCTTTGGAAGCACTGCAAGACAATGTAAAACTGAATGCTGAAGGCCTGACCCTACAAAATACTAAGTAGGCCTGGGAGATGCAGAGTCCCCAAATTTTTCCGACTTCAAGTATGAATTAACACTGAATTAAGCCTGAATGTCTTGACCTGCCTTCCCTGAAGTCATTGGGAGGTGGCTGAATTCAGTGGGAACAGGCCATTAGAAATTTTTGCCCTGGTCGACCTGAAATCTAAAGTTGAGACTTTTGACTGAGTAGAGATTGTAAGATCACTGATGTATTGTTTTTTCTACTAAATCAGTCCTGCATATAAAATAGAAATGCAATTGCTGGCTGAACTGAAACACTATCACTAACAAGTGTGATATTTGAAAATATGTACTTCATAGGTGGGCTCTACTCTATTTCTAAACAAGTCTTTTAACACCATTTGTTTTCCAAACAAATAAGACAAAGTAAATCACTAACAGCAGTTTACAAAATGGTAGTGGCTCTAAACATGCTGATACTGTACAAACAGAAGATTTACATTGAACAGTAAGTGATCTTAGTAGGATAGTGGACAGGTCTAGCCTTTGATCGGCTCCTGATGATCTGCTAAAAGTGTTGAGAGCTACTTATATTTTCCCTTAACTGTATATCAGATGTGGTTCTCAGTGCTCATTTTTCCTTCATTTGCATAGGTATAACATGCCTGGGAATGTCATACAAATTCCCAGACTGATTTTTCAGAGTATGCAGGTCCTTGGAATGAGGCTGGGTAGAGTGTTCCTATTGAATCTTACCAAAGAAAAACTAACCAACAAATAAATATGATAAACCAGTTTAACAAAGATCTATAATAACTCAGGTGTAGACAAAGGACAGGCTGGAAAATCTGAGAGGCAGGACTGGGATAAATGGGGAAAATTATGATCTCCTTAACACTCGCACCAGTTAGTGACTTGTATTAGTATTAGAGTAGTTAATGTTACTAAAAAAACACTTAAAAAGGCCCTTTGCCCTTAACACGATGTGAATGTTGCCAAAGAAATAAACAGGACTCTTTTTAAATGACCTAATTACATTAATGAGTGCACTACAATTAAAGAGATTTTTGGTTACAAGATTAAGGTAAAGGGGATGGATTTGAGTTAAGTGGCATTTCCCTGTCAGTCTATCTATACTTTAATATAAGCACTATCTGCCTTTGAGTGTAAACCCAGAAAGTAAACAGATTAAGCAATTTTACATCTAAATTAGGCAGAGAGACACAGAAAATGTTATATTTCCACCCCCTAAATGAATAGCAAACTACACCATTAATCATAGGAGAATTAGAAAAGCTTCACATGGAGATTAGTGACAACATGCCAGGCAGGCTACATTAAAAGGTTCCAATCCACTGAGTCAGCTGTGAAAAAGCCAGGTAAACACTTTAGAGGAGAAACGTTGGAGTGTTTATTTTTGCAATAAAAGCCTAGATGAGGGCTTCCATTATGTCTGATTTACAGCCAGGGGCTCCAAAAGGAATACATATTATTTCTCAGTATATTATAAAGTGTGGAATCATGATGCATGCAGGGTGTCCATTCAAAACAGAATGAATAGTACTGAGAAATAACAATTTGAGACTTCTTTATTCTACAACTTGAGTTGTGGAATATGACTCATATGCTCAGTTTCCACAAGTTAAAGTGAAATGGGTAAAAACATGAATAAACACTTGCTCCAAGAAAAAAAAAGTAACACTGTGGGATATAATTATTTTTCAAAATGAACGAGAGGTACTTCACTTTACAAACATTTTTGGAAAAAAAAGTGTATAGATGTTCAGGTTTTTTCTCCCTTAGCAAAAATGGCCTGTCTGGGAAATCTTCTTTTGGTAGAAATTCATGTCTGAATGCATTGTCAAATATTATGAGTGGCTCCATATAACAAGATTTTCAGAAAAGCTAAAAAGAGTTAGGAACTAAAATCCCATTTATGACATTTTTGCAGAGTCAAAATTCTTTTAAAATGCTAGACAATAAAAAGGAAAATTGAGGAGAAATCCACGGTCCTAAAGTAGAAATTAAAGGGACAAAAATTAATTTACCTGCCAAGAAACAGCACCTGTGCAACCATTACTAACCATATGCTAGCAGAAGAGATTACTTCAGGGCCATAGTATTAATAGAGGCTGGTTTACACCTGGCCGCAGGAAAAGAAGATGAAGGAAGCAAGCTGAAAGACTTACAGATGCAGGACAATGCTTAAAGACTTAAAGGGAATTGGTGCTCAGAGAAAACGCGATCAATTAAATATCATTCAAACCTGAATGATACAGCTTGCAAATCTTAGACCCTTTGACTGAATTAGACTCTAACTTCCAGGGATTGAGTCTACCATGGAAGAGGTAGTTATTTTTTTTCCTTTTTAAAAAAATCATTTGTATTTGATTTCATACACATACACACACACACACACACACACACACGCACACAGACGTTTTTATTAGTTCAAAACTAGTTGAAGGAGTGCATTGACATGGAAAACCAGTGGCTCATGGGGAATAATGGGAATCAGAGGTGGTCAGAAAAATGGTTGTAGCTTTTTGACAGAAAATAAGGTTTCCAACTAAACAAAACATTTTTAAGGAAAGTATTTCCTTTCCTTGAAAACGTTTGGTTTTACATTGGGAATCGAGTGCTTAACATCCAAAAATGTTCAGCTAAACTTTTTAAAAAACTGAAAACTCAAAATTTTCTGTAAGGGTGGAAATGTGTTTCTTCTGACCAGTCTGAGAACTAAAAGCTGATATATCTTTATTTTCTCCTCTCTCATACACATATTTAAGTGTGTTTCAAAGTATACAACTGAGAAAGCTGGTAGTCAGTTATATAGAATATATTTGAAGTTGTAAAGAGAAATGATCCAAATGTGAAGTAGGGCACACATAATGAACTTGGTCCTTGGGTAGCTGCAGTTCAAGGCAGCCTTTGGTCCAATACATCCATCCGCAAGGAAATTCTAACATAGAAACAGACAGCAACAGGCAGGCTTACAGCAGAGTCAGCCTATACACATAAGTTGTTTGGCCATCATTAGATGTGAGTGGGCACTCAAAATATTTGAGACTAGATACATTTTGGCATTAAATAACAAAATCATCTTAGACAATGTTGCTCATTTTTAGTGTCCATCAGCCTCTAGAAACATTTTCTTGAGTAGCAGAAACTATTTAACCTGTTTTGTAAAACATAAAGCTTATGTTGGCCAGTGTGTTTGTGCATTCATACAGGGAAGGACTGATTTTTTGGCGGTAGAAAGAAATGCTAAGCATACACAGAAAGGCCCTTATAATCCAGTGTTATGGATGCAGATTATTTTTTAAATATTATTTATTACATAAACTATTCAGAGCCATTTTTAATTAAAGTAAGGCATCTGCAGGTTTTATACTGCTTTGCATCACCATACATATTATTCTAGTTTCTAGACTGATCAGAAAGCTTAATGGGTCTTTTTTCCCCCCAACGCTCTGTTCTTTACGTCCCTATTTCAAATTAATTTAAGCTACTAACAGTCAACATATAATCTGTTAGAAAGTGCTAATGAATAAAGATCAGTTACAACCACACTACTGAGGTTTTTAATATCACTCTAAGTATGCTGTTGGTTTACTTTGTTACACAGCCAATAGATATTCTTTATAAATAACAATTCAGTATCCTTTTCAAGGAAAAGAGGAATCTTTGGTCTACTTGACTCATACACCAGCGATACTGAATGATCTCTACCCGCAAAATAGCCATAATAAATAAAAATGAATGTTTGGAGGTTAACAGTTAACATGACTTGGAACAACTGGTTTTCTGAAGGAGAAAATGTATTATATGCATGTTAAAATTTTCTTCTGTGAGGATTACAGACTTTAAGACATTTTACATTTATTTTACATTTCTTGTTGTAAAGGTTCTTTAGAGATAATCTAAGTATAAGTAAATAATGTTTCTAGAAAGATCATTTTATAATATCATATGCAACATACTATTGGACAACTTACTCTCACTGAATTAAATCAGATTCTCAAAATGCTCAGAACCCAGTACCACCCTGTCTCTCTAGACAGTAATCTGTTGAAGTGCAAATCAATATGCTAATAGGTGTTACGATCCTTTGAAAATCTGTGCACTTATTTAAGGTATGTAGGTGAAAGGATGTGGGTGCACCTCATGTTGGAATTACTACACATTCCTCACTTTCCTTTCTTAGATAAATTGCAAGTAACACTTACCCAGTGCAGTAAGTCCTTCAGATACTGAAGTAAGAATATAGATTAGCACATTAGGTTCTAAACTGGTAATGAAACTCATATGATCCTGGGTCAGGCATTCCAAGAGTGGATAATAAGACTGGCTTAGTTTTCTATATTGCTGAAAAAGGAAAACAAACAACGATTAGTTAGAAATACTATGAGCTAACTGGAATGCCTGTTCAAAAACGCAAAGCCGGCTGAAACAGGACCAAGAATGCACAGAATAAGGATGTGATAAATTTAATTATTACATTAAAACCTTTTTACCACCAAAAACATCTTTTTATATAAAATGGACTCCTATGCTTTAAGCTTGCATTTATTAACTTTAGTTTATGACAAACAAACTCTTGGTAGCAAAATAATAATACTACTCTTTTACATCACAACCCATGAACATCTCAGTAAGATGTTACTTAGATTAAGAGTTTTGAGGCCAGTTTAAGGGTTCATTGATTTGCCCTTCCTATTATGTGGAACACTGTTTGGGACTAACCCCAGGTTGTACCCTGAATCAACGTAACCTGATTCTGAAATACACTGGCTTTAACTGGGTTGTATGTGAGCATAAAAATGTATCGGCCTGAATGGACCTGTAGGACAAAAAAGCCCTAGGTTTAGTTAGCATCATTATGGCCATGCCTTCACATCTGGTATGTCATGGCTGTGTGGGTACATTTGATCATTGCAGCCATATACCAATCCTGACTAGGGATAATTTTTTTAAAAGGCAAGCACTCTTTTTTTTTCCTGATATCTCTGAGTACTCAGCATTGCTCACCATCGGATTCAGTCCTCATTGCAGAAAATGGCAGTGCTGAATAAAGTCCACTGGCAAAAGGAAACAAAACACTTCTAATGTTCTAAAACTGTCTTATGGAAAGCAGACTATGGCAGTTTACAAAAATTAGATTAATGGAAGGATGACTGATTATACTCAGCCAGATACTGTGTTCAGTTATACCCAGGCAAACCTAATGAAGCCAACTGGTTTGCATGGATGCAAAAAGGGCAGACCTAGGTCTCTCTTTTCCATGTATGTTAAAAATGAACATTTTGGAAATGTAACTCTTTGATACAACAATTTTATTACACATGGAAAGACCAATATTTTGGATGTGACTGTATAAATAAATTCAAGTAATTAGATTGAAAATATAAAGTGCATTCGAGCTGTTCTAGATTCCTCTGTCTCATTATAACAATTCAAAGCCTGTGGTGGTGTTATTTCATATTTCATATAAAGACTCCCAAGATGAATAACTGCTTACTAGCAAATCACTGTGGGATACTGAGAGCAGCATTTTGACAAAGGCCTGAAGTACATTGTCAAAGTGGTTGTCCCCATACAACTTGAAGACGCCAAAGCTGACATAATTTCCACATAAGGCAGATTTGAGTGCAGAATAGCAGATGGAAATACCCTTGAGTTTCAGTGGATAAACCTGATCTTTTGACAGTGTCCCAAGGGATAGGATCTGATTACCTGTTTTCAGAAAAAAGGAGAAAGAAATTGACATAAGCAGTTACAAATTTAGGTAGCTCTGGCATAACATTTTCATTTCACTCTTTCCATTTTTAATTTTTGATCTGACTGCAAACAGGATGTGATCCTATTTTTGTACATATTGCAGGAAAAAATCACTATTTTACTAGTACAAATACATTTAAAAAGCTAAATAAATAATTAGAGTATATGGCAAAAGTATATCCTATGACATTTCAGTTACTTATTTAGGCCCAGTTCTTCAACCAGATGTATTAGTATGAAATTTTCTATCCATGAATCACCTCAGAACCTTCTGTATAGTGGATCTAACTGCAGGATCAGGACCTTAAATGATAGTTTCTTCTCATACCGTAATTTAGCCTGCTTTTGATCCATTACCACAAGGACCTCTTGGGATGGCTGTTTATGAACATACACATCAAATATACCACTCACACCACAGATATTTCCATTACAAAACCAACTGTTTTACCAGTCTCCAGCTGTGAACTACTCTTTGAAAATCTCAGTGTTTATAATGTAAAAATGCTGTGAAGCTGTAAATATTTTGTGTGGCTTAGATGAGGCAACAGCCATTTTTTTTTTATTCTGCTGTGCAATAAATCATTAGTCTTACTAAAGCTCTTGGTCTATTTAGGCAGCAACTCAAAATAGTTATTGTTCTGACCCTTACCATACTTTTGTGACTCCTTTTTTTCCATCACTAAAAGAAAAAGAAAAACCTCATCTTTTCAGCTATGAAGATAAACCCTGAGAGGAGCTATATTATCCACATTAACAAAGACAAAAGGAGACTGAGGGACAAATCCTATATCATCTTTATGTACCTAAGTGGCACTTGCATAGCTGTGTAACTGCATTTTTTGGCACCCACAGCTTGGATATTGCCTGTACCTGTGTAGCTGTGTTCATCTTGCATCTCTTTCTGAGCATGCTCAGGATACTACATAGGCTTTGGGCTGGAAGACTCACTCAGGTGTGCATGTAACTCAATCTAAGTCCCTGAAGCGTTGGTTGGAAGAAAAGTACAATTAGCAAAACTGTTTGACAGGAGAGGGGAGAGAGAGGGAGAGCAGGAGGATGGGCCTCCTATCTTTTAGCCCAAAGGCCTAGTGGTTTGTCAGAGGAGTAGGAGACCCGGGGATTTAAGCCCCGCTCTCAGATGAGATTTTAACTTGTATCTCCCACTTCCTAGCAAAATGCTTTAACCACTACCCCAGTGGTTCTCAATGTTTTTAGGCTTCTGACAACTTCATAACTCCTGTGAATTAGACCCATTTCAATAACTAATTTATTTATTGAAGCATTTAATACCTGGTGGGGTGGAAACCAATACTTAGATCCTCCGAGCAGTGGAGCAGGGACAAGCGTAAGTACCTCCTTGCACTAGAGCCAGACACAGATGAGCCTAGCTTCTTATACAGGAAGAAAGCCAATGGGGGAGGGAACACTTAGCTCCTCTCACAAGAGTGGGCAAGGACAAGTGTGAGCTTACTTCCCTGCACTGGAACTAGGCAGATGAGCCTACACTTACCTCCTTGCATAGGGACCAGGCGGGGAAGAGCAAGTGCTTATTCCTTTAACCTTGTGGCACTCTGAAAAGGAACTCTCAGCATCCCAGGGTGCCGTGGCACGTCTGTTGAGGAACACTGTACTAAATGGACTAGTCTTTGCTCAGACCTCTCTTCCTGGCCCACTGCTTGGGAAGTCAACAAGAGAGGATACGCATGGGGCCAGAAAGAGTAGAGCAAACCAAAGTTCGCTTTGGCACAGTGAGAGGGGCACTGTCCTGGAAGCAAGGAGTTCTGTCTCTTGTACCCCCTCCCAACAGGGCAGAAGCTAACCCACTACTGTTTAACCATTTTATACAACAACGATTAAATGCAAGGCACGGAAGAGCCAGTGGGGCATCGGTCAGAACCCAAACCTAGGCCTCTCTAGTAGTAATGCATGTACCTGGGCAATCCTGCTGCCTAAGTGCTAAAAACTGGTAAGTGCCCCTTAGATGCCTGCAGGTGAAACAGTATTTGTGCCTCAGTGACCTTCCCAAGGTTACAAAGAAAGTCTTTGAGACATCAGGCAACTGAACCCTTGTTTACCAAATCCCTGATTAGCACCTTAAACACTGGACCATGTATTTTCTCTGAGGAGGTCAGCTACTAAATAGATACCTGCACCTTAGTTCCAACTTTGTTAGTGTTCTTCCAAAGTTCTTTCACCATGTTAATACGTAAATAAGCAATAGAAGTGGCAGTACTTAAAATAGCTGAATATACATCATGACCTGATCTTAGGCTGGGCTTCCACTCAGCCTTCCTTTCAGTTAATACCATTTTTGCACCTATACTTAGTAGTGTAGTATCATAGTATCAATATTATACTTGTTACTATTTTTGACCTCATTATTAATTGTGAGCACATTTTCTAACATTCCAATTGCTGCATAAATGATTTATATCTGTAGTTTGGAACTTAAAACACACAACAGATAGGGAGTCACTTTTTAATTAATTGGTCATGCTCAAAATACATGTATAACATGTATTTGCACTTACAAAAGAGTTTAATGACTTCTTAAATTTGGCTGAAATAATAAAACAAAATAAATACATCAAAATATTACAGATTAAGGGTTTGGCACAAGTGTAAATATCAATGCTATACACACAATTTTACATTTAAAATACTAATACATTGGGGGGTATACTCTATTCAGCTAAAAACAAACTTAATGTGTCTCTAGGACAGGGGGAGGCAAAATATGGTACACGGGCTGAATCCGGTCTACCAGGTCACCCTACCTGGCCTGCGGGGCCCCTAAAAAATTGAGAAAATTAATATTTATCTGTCCCACAGCCTGTCAAAGTTGACAAGAGCCAGGGACACTAGGATCCAGGGGGAGCCTCAGCAGGACCAAACAGCCCAGCTCTGCCAACCCCCAGACATTTCACTCCTTTCCTGCCCCAGCCCTGCTCCAGCATCACATGGCTGCTGGCTGCATTGCCAGACCGGGGAGCACAGGGCCACATCAGTTGCATGCACGCGTGTGTGTATATGTGTGTGTGCATGTACACAGCCAGGGACAGTGTGTGTGTGTGTGTGTATGCAAGCAGGGACAGTGTGTGTGTGGGGGCAGGCAGGAACAGCGTGTGTGTGTGTATGCAGGCAGAGATAGTGTATGTGTGGGCAGGCAGGGACAGTGTGTGAGTATGTATGTGTAGGCAGGGGCAAAGAGTGTGTATGTGTGTGTGTTCACAGGCTGAGTCCAATGTGCATTCCCCACCAAACACATGCACCCACACCCCCCTTGCACTGCCATACATGCAGACCACCCGCATCCCCTCACACCCCCCAGGTACCCAGGCCCCACAAACCCCATAGCCATGCACACCTCATATATCCACCCCCCCACATGCTCCCTCACCTCACATACCCACACCCTCACAGCCCCCTACAAACCTATACCCACCCCTCACAATGTACAAGAGTAAAACTTCATTTTAAGCTATTGTGCAATCACCTCTATGTACACTACACAAACGCATGTAGATCAGGACAAAATTATTTTTTGAAACCAAATGAATGAATGTTGTAGATGTTTGCTTTTTAGAATATAATTTGGTATTCTTCTGGTTCCAAGATAGCAAAACCTCTTGCTGAAAGAAGTACTTTCGGGGGCAAGGGGAGGGACTTCTGGCGGCAAAGGTCAGGGGTTAGGGGTGGGACTTCTGGTCACAAGATGACAACCACGGGCAGGGATTCTGTCAAGGGGTGGGGCTACCAATCCGGCCTGCTACAGCTTGCCAAAACTTGGTAAGCGACTCTCTACCCAAAATAATTGCCTGCCCCTGCTCTAGAATGATACAGTAAGATCAGACTATTACTATGAAAAGAGGTGAGCCTGATCCATGAACACATTGAGATAAAAAACTGAAATACATTAGCAAAAGTTACAAAATGAGTGGAAGGACCCTGAGAGGATGGTCATTTGAATAAATTTATTTTTCCTGTTTTAAAAAAAAAATTTGCAAATTATAATTAAATGCTGATCTTGTTATAAAATCACATATACACTATACCTATATCTTCAAATATAATGCACAATTTTTAAAACAAAGCATTTATCCTAAAATGATTTTTATTTTTTTTATCTTGAGGATCAGAAAAATTGGGTTTATTTTAATTTCAAGGACAGCTTATATTCAAAGTATTTGATGCGTCACAAGCTGTATTACAACAATCACAAAGACATCATGATCAAGAGACGTCTACCTTCTAATTTCTTTCGCTAAGTAAAAATTAATTAATTTAATTAATTAATTTTAAAAAATTGCCTTTTTAAAACTCATGTACCTGGGTATTAATTTACTTTAATCCTTTTGAAATGTATTCAAGTGCTGTCTTCAAATAAAAACATTCCTCTTTTAAGCTGATCTATGTTCTCCAACTGGCTACATCCCTCAATTAATTACAGCATTATTCTTGACCAAAAAACCCAGTAGCAGGAATGACATGAAATGGAAAGGATCACATCCTTCGTAAAAGACAAATATACATGATTTGTATGACAAGAAAAATTATGAAAAGGAACATGAAGGATAAATGTATAAGCATTTTGAATTAATTTACTTGCTTTTTTCCTAATATTACACTCCCTCTGAAAGCCTTACTTTAATAACTCAAACAGGAATATGTCTTTTGAAGCAGTCAAGGGACAACATTTCTAGATTTCAGGGCAACCATGATTAGTTTTGAATTCTATTCTATGCCATAAAAAGACTGACATGCCTGAATCTTTAAGCCAAAAAGTGCTCAGCAAAACATGCTGCAACAGATGGTAGAGAGCTTTAGGTGTCAACAAAGCAATTACCTATTTAATACGAAATTTAACAGTTAGACAATGGAGAAACCAGAATGCTGAGGAAAGATTTAGAAAGAGTGTGACTGGGAATAAGAATCCTTATGGGCATATTTTGCACCAGCATGGTCCTTTATATCATTTTTACTTTCTATTTAATAGATCAAGATGAATTAATTTGTAATGTTTCTTAATCAATAGAAGGGTACAGTGAAGGAAGCAGCAGTGAAGGCTACCTCACGCTACTCTTCCCACTTACGTGCTTGAACCCTGATCAGGAATGACCACATTTAATGGTGAAAGGAGAGTTTGGACTCTACTCTTTTTATATTCTGATAGTCTCTACTGGAATTAGTGTCACATACAAAGATATTTTTTGTGAAATGGACCAAGGTCCAGATGGAATGGGATCAAATTAAAATGGACTAAAAAGATGATCTGGTTGTAACATTCCCTTCGAATGGGAATCTTCATACAGTTGTGTTGTCAGTAAAAATAAACTGCTTTAGCATAGTCTTTTTTATTCCAAATATCATAGTAAATAAAGTCAAGCACTGCTGCACAGTAAGTGACAAATCATTTAACATTGATCCCTACAGTTTAGCACCCCCTCCTCTCTCCCCGCAAAAGATACTGCTAATAAAATCTCAACAAAATCAGCAAATCTTTCAAGTTTCCACACATTTTTTGGAATTCATACTATTAGATTTTCATAACCATAACATTTAAGTCACTAGAAACCAGCCATTAATATTTCATTGTTCCTAACATACAAAAAACTAGCTTTGAATAATATACTTCTATTTCTTCCTAACATGGGGGGAGGGAAAGGAGTGGGGAATTGTCTCTCAGAAATTTAGGCTATATTGACCCATCTGAATTATAATTACTCCTAAGAAACCTGTTTTGCTCGTCCTAGTCACTACCAAGATGTCATTGAGGAAAGGTAATAAACTATTTATGCCTCAGACCTTAGTATAAAGATGCCATCAAGGAAAGATGAGAACCATCAAAGATGTTGGGGGAAACCACTAGATGGAAAATGAAATGAGCATAATTATTCAGGTTGGGGATTTAAGTATTTTCTTACTGAAAAACACTCTAGTACACATGCAGAAGAGGTGTAAGGGTAGGACAGAAGGATACACAGTCAGTCATATAAATAAAATGGGATGATAGCGTAGGTAGAAGACACTATTGTCCCATAGGTAGGTAGAAGACCCAAGGTAGAAGATAGTGTCCCATGTCTCAGAAGCCCACAGGAAATGAGTAGAAGGCTTTATGTGTATAACATGGCTCATTACTCTGTACTACCCCCCTCTAGGTTGGTGAGCTTTGAGAATGCTTCTAGTTCAGTAAGCTGCTTTTTGGGCCTTTCTTCTCAGTTTGCCACACATTAGAAAAGGAATTTATTTACTAGTAGCTACTGTTTTTGAAAAAGCATTGTCCATAAAGTTTTCTAACATGTGGGTGACCCCAGACCCTAAGGCTTTTTTCACTGTAGTAGTAGTTTTACTGAGCAGTCCACCCCTCAGGCTACTCTGGCACCAGGAGGATAAAGGGAGTACACTTCTCTCAGCTGCCAAGTTTCAATGAAGCAAACTCAATGGAAGAGGGAAAAGAGGGTAGGGTTTGAATTTGCATATGGGCAAAATCTCTAGTTACAGGTGTTCCAGAATTCCAGTTACTCATAAGGAATTTCCTTTTCTTTTTAATAGTTGGCTATGCAAACTTTCTCACATGTAAGAGAGTCCAAAGCAGTGTCCATGGCACCCAGAAGTGGAACTACATCTCTCAGGCAAAGGCTGACAACTGTATAGTGCTTACAGAATATCTGGGCCAAGCTCCATCCTCTGTAGCAACACAAGGGCTTTACAAAGGAGAAAACCTGAGTCCTGGCTGAGTTTACTCAAACCATGAAAGAGATTCACTTTGGCCACTTCGTAGCAGAATCTAACTGCAACTGGAAATTCAGTTGGATAGACTGTGGGAGGAAGTTGCTAATCCCAGGGTGAGCAATTATTTCGGGCGGAGGGCCACTTAGTGAGTTTTGGCAAGCTGTCAAGGGCTGCGCTGGTAGCCCTTCCCTTTCACAGGTGCCCTGCTCCTTTGTCACCACAGTAGTGGGCAAACTGAATTATGCTAAGGCTTTTAGCCATAGTCCAGGCCTTCCCAGAACTAAGCAACAAAATTGAACAGAGCGCCTTCTGTGACACTGGGAGATGTGAGTGCTATGACTGGGTACTGGGTGAGCAAAAGACAGCAGTTTCCCTATAAGGAATGTGGCTTGCTCAGTGGCAGGAAATCGGTGCACCATATGCTTGGCACAGAGCCAGGGGACTGGACAATTTGGGATGAGAGAAGTTATAAAAGTGATGGACAAACAAAGGAACATGTGTGTTCTGTGCTGCCACCCTGGAGAGACAGTAACAACCCTGGACTTCTTATTTGAACAATGAGGAATCCAGAAACTAACATCCTGCACACCCAGAAGAGGATCTGAGGCCGGCACCACTGAAGTCACTGCTGTAACGCCTGAAGGAAGCGCTTGCCAGGTCACACTGCAAGGAAGAATACTTGTAATAAGCCTAGGGGTTACTATTAAAAGTACACTTGATAACAAATCAGACGAGGGGCCGTGTCAATCCTTGGGGGTCTCTGGTAAAAGGAATCTTAGGGGCAACAACCATCTTGTGACCGGAAATCCCACCCCATAATCCCCGACCATTGCCGCCAGAAGTCCTTCCCCTTGCCCCCGGGAATACTCTTTTCAGCAAGGGGTTTTGCCATCTCAGAACCAGAAAAATACCAAATTATATTCTAAAATTGAACATCTACAACATTAATTTGATTTCAAAACATATTTTTGTCCTGATTTACACGTGTTTGTGTATGTACATAGAGGTGATTGCACAATAGCTTAAAATGAAGTCTTATTCTTGCATATTGTGGAGGGATAGGGGGCATGGGTATAGGTTTGTGGGGAGCTGTGTGTGGGGGGAGGGTGGCTGGCATGTGAGTGGGTGCGGGGTCTGTGTGTATGACAGTGTAAAGTGGGGTGTGGGTGCATGTGTATGGGTATGCATGTGGGACTCACCCTATGAACACACACTCCCTCCCTCACTGTGCATGCTCGCACGCACACACACACATACAGTCAGTCTCTCCTTCTCACTCATACGCGCACACACACACACACACACACACACACACACACACACGCACAGAGTCCCTCCCT
>NW_017728914.1:6887085-6906228 GCF_001723895.1 Crocodylus porosus
CCCTTCCACACCCCCTCCCCCCTGCCATCCTGCTCCTGGCCCAGTGCTCCTGCAGTACCAGTGCAGGCCCCATGCTCCTGCAGTCCAGTGATGCAGCTAGGGGCTATGTGATGTTGGAGCAGCCCAAAAACTTCAGCAGGCAGAGACTTCTGGTTGGGGGGAGGGGGGAGGAGAAGGCTGGTGAGTCATGCCAGCTTCCCCTGGGTCCTACTGCCCCTGGCAAGTGTCATCTTTGACAGGCAGCCAGGAGCAGACAAATATACATTTTCTAAATTTTTAGGGGCCACACGAGCTGGATAGTATGGCCTGGCCACCCCTATACTAACCCTTTGGTTATCTTGGGTGTGGCCACAAACAGGCAGGGGGACTTTCTAAAAGGGGTGGTCCTGCGTAAAACAGTAAAAAGATGAAGTGAGCTTCAGCTCATGAAATCCTGTGCTAAATATCTACCTACTTTGGTTAGTCTATAAGGTACAAATCTACCCTGCCTTGTAAAACAGTAAAAGCTAGACTTCTGTTCACATCTAGTGTAGAGAGTGAGGTCTCTGTGTGACAGCTGTGCAGATTTGGGAGAAAAAACTGGCAAATTTGCTGGCTGATATGAAACCCAGAAACAACTTTTTGCAGAAATTTGGGGTGAGCATGGCTAACTTGTCTGGATAGGACATGTGTGGTTGATCTGCCATCAAGGTTTGGACCTCACTAACTCATCTGACTGAAGTAATCAACACAAAGGCCATTGTCATGCAAAAGAAAATCAAAGGTAGTAGGATGCTACAGGTTCAAGAAGCAGCTCTATAAAGACCAGGTTTGTGTCCTACTGTGGGACTGTGACCTCAACAAATGAGAAGGCCTTTGAAAGCCCATTTAGAAATCTCAGTGGTACAGTGCTTGGAGAGCATTTTAGTGTCAAGAGGAAGGACCCAGTACCAGATGTTGGCTATATTGGTAAGACCAGGCTGGCACCACAGGCTGGGCTGATGGAATCATATTTGCTCTGGTTCTATCACTGTATGCAAATGTGACAATGATATAGGCCCTTTAGTTAATTGGGTATTAAGCAGTTATGACCTTGAGTAGCTCCATGCTGGGATGCTCCCTGTCTCTTAGGCTTGGATCTGTGAGCTTTGGTGCTAAGACAGTGTAGCTATGTTATGACCTCGGCTCCTCTGAGCTTCCCCAGAAATCCTACAGGGCTGAAAAGTCTTTCGGGTAGATGAGGGTGTTGGGACTGAAGATCCAAGTTTCTCATGAAACCTGTTTGTCATGGGAATGGGCTGAGAGCTCTCAGGAATCTTCTCTCTCTTACAGGAACCCTCCCACCATTGAGGGGAATCCTTTCTTCCAGTGTCATGACAAAGAGAAGGAGACTTCTTCTATGTCTTCTTCTGACAGGTAATATATCTGGATCTGGCTCAGGTGCTGGGATGAATACACATTTTACATAAAGGCTTTCTACCCCAGACCTGATGCAGAGCCAAAGGATTTATACAACAGAAAGAGACACTTACCCTCTATCTCTGTCCTTTTTATCCTCCATGTGAATGATTCCATTTCATAAACTATTTGGACACTGGTGTCAAAAATGGATGCATAAAAAATCTGGGCAGTGGTGTCAAAAGAGGATTGGTTAAGTTCACTGATGACACCAAACTTTGCAGAAGTGTGTCCACACTTGAGGATAGGCTGGTGATCCAGGTCAACCGATAGGCTTACAAGGTGAACGAATGAACACCTGATGGCATTCAATATGGACAAATGCAAAGTGCTCCACCTCAGGAATAAAAACCCACATTGCACTTATAGGCTTGACAACGCTACACTCGCTAGCACCATGACTAAAAGAGACTTGGGGGTCATGATTAACCACAAGATAAACATTAACCACCAATGCTATACTGCAGCTGGCAAAGTGAACAAAATTCTGGCTTGCATCTACTGATCCATCTCAAGCAAAACTGAGGATGTCATCCTCCCACTGTACTTGGCCTTAGTGAGGCTGCAGCTGGAGTACTGCATCCACTCTGGGCTCCACAATTTAGCAAGGACATGGAAAAGCTTGAGAGAGTCCAGAGGAGAGCCACACACATGATCTGAGGGCAAGAGAACCGGCCTTATGAAGAGAAGCTGTGAGGTATGGGACTCTTCAGCCTGGAGAAGCGCAGGCTCAAGGGTGACTTGGTTGCAGCCTATAGGTACATAAGGGGCATGCATCAGGATCTGGGGGAACACCTGTTTACCAGAACACCCCAGGGGATGACAAGGTTCAATGGTCACAGACTCCTGCAAGTCTGTTTTAGGCTGAACATAAGGAAAAACTTCTTTACTGTTGGAGCCCCTAAGGCCTGGAAAAGACTCCCCCCAGAGGTGGTGCAAGCACCTACTCTGGACACTTTCAAGAAACATTTGGATATTTATCTTGTTGGGATCCTTTGACCCTAGCTGACTTCCTGCCCCTTGGCTGGATCTGATGATCTTACGAGGTCCCTTCCAGCCCTAATGTCTGTGAAATCTATGACTGACAGACAGAACTGTCAGAGATGTAGGCCTCTACTAGATAAAATAGGTACCTTGTATACCCATTTGAAGTGGAATCAGGCCATTATGGGAAGCGCATGGTCTGAACCCTGGAGACTATGTAGATCATATAAGGCAATCTTGAAGGAACAAAAAGGTGCCACTACACCACAAGTGACTGAAACAGTTCAACCCAGGTAAGGGGGAAGAACAGAGGCGGCTAGTGTCTATGACAAAGCTCAAGATGGTGCTGCCTTGTGGTATCATTCTGTTTGGGGGAGGAAGAGCTGAGGGTGATGTTGAGCTGTAGGCCATCCCTTAAACAAAACCAAGAAAATGAATTCTAAACATTCTTCCCACTAGGGTGCAGGTATTTTCTGAGAAGTGGCTGTAACAAGTTAGGTATATGGATAGTTTCTGAGACTTGAAGGCCACCAGGAACTCTAAAGGAATGCTCAGTCCATAGCCAGACAGTTGATCAGTAGGAAGGAGCAAGAAGTTCAGGGTATATGTGGACATTACTTGAAGTAGAAATATGCACTACAAAGGAGAAGTTAGAAGTATAACAGAAGTTACCTCTCACAAGGTGAAG
The DNA here is from genome assembly GCF_001723895.1 of Crocodylus porosus. NCBI lineage: Eukaryota > Metazoa > Chordata > Crocodylia > Crocodylidae > Crocodylus > Crocodylus porosus. The sequence goes on from NW_017728914.1 coordinate 6,890,195, forward strand.
CAGCAATGAAACATGAGGAAAGGCTCTCAAAACAATTTCACTAATACAAAAAGCCCAGATAAATTTTTGGATGCTTAAAGTTTTCAGGGGAAACAAAACTGGGATTTAAGTCAGTAATGAACAACAGTAAATTTCAGTACTATTTTCTACCAAAAGGTAGCATTGTAGATGCCAATAGTGAGGCAGCTACAGAAAAAGAAAACAAATAGTTACTGGGTATAACACACATAATATTTTAAACTGGGCAATAGATTACACAGCAAGGAACAATTTAACCAAAAAAATTTAAAAAGAACTGTTATTTTATTAAGTTGCTAGAGCTGAATGGATTACAACACTAAGTTTTGAAATCCATGTTCTAGAAGCAATTTAAAGCTCATTAGAAATAATTGTGTCTGGCTACTGGAAAATGTGGTAAAATTTAATCCTCATCCAAATGTTACCTGGGCTGTGAGAACAGGAAATTGTTTTGTGCTGCTGTGGCTAACCTCGTCACTGACCCTGAGCAGTAACTGCTAGAACAGCTGAAAGCTGAAGCAAAATTAAAAACTTACATCAAAGTATATCATGACAGAATATAGATAAATAAAACCAGAATATTGAAAGTATTATTTTTATATCTGTCTCTTATAACAGAGGAGGAAAGATGTTACTAAAAATGTAAGAAAACCACAAAGCAAGAAACAGATACTCCCTAGGTACTATGGAATATGGTTCTTATGCAACAGGGAACCCAAGAATACGTTAATAAGTATTAGACTTATATATATGGCTAAAAGTGAAATGCAGGAACTGCATAGTGAGGGCTGTGAATTGTGTCCTATTTGATCCTATTTGATCTTTTTGATCAGGAGGTAAATTTCAACTTTTATTTTAGAGGAAATATAAAACAGCTATTACCTTAATTACTCAAATACAAGATGAGGTTTCTCCCTTCAACTGGCATGGGAAAAAAGCCCCTCGTTTGATAATCGCATACAAGGAAAGTTCACTAAATACACTGTATATAATTAAACTGCTGCCAAAAGCAGCATGTGCTCAGCAATGGAAACCAAATAAGAAGTTGATTAAATGCAGCCAACACTGAGCATGACTATAAAACACAGCCCACACTGGGCAAACACGCTGATGGGAACCTAACAAAAGAATAGGTGAGTATAGCCCATTTGAATAAGATATATGGTAGTGCCCATTAAGAGCAGTCCCTCTCACTGCCAACTGTTTTTTCAAGTCATGGTGAACCACAACATTGCACATGCCCAGGGAGAATAGGGTCTGACAGTAAGGACAGGGGGAAGAGGCTGTCAGGGGAAAAAGTTGGAGAGAAGCAGGAAGCAAAGAGCTACTTGACCCTCCAGATCTATTTTCCCTGCTGTAGCATTGGGAGGTGGACAAATTCAGGCAAACCTCCAGTAATTCGATTTTTTACCTGGGAAATTATAAACAAAGTATATATTTTCCATATATAGAATCAAATTATTAGGGGGTCATTTTATAATCAGGTCATATTCTTTTCATGTAAATACTATATATTACATTTCTTGATGACTGAATTATCTTCCTTCATGTGCATGGGTTGTTGTGGGATCAAAATGACAATTTGCAATCACAGTTCTTTTGCTGGTCATTCTAAAGTGCGTCATTTTGACTTAAGGAAAAAACAGAGGAAAATTTTCAATCATAAATTAACATTTGATTCTGCAAGTTGCCCAATATTTTGATTGCAACCCAGAAGAACTCTTCACTTCTTTGATTGTTTTAAAATAATTTTCAAGGAAGGATCATGGAGTCTCAGCTCTCCAATGAAGCAAAAACCTTTGCCAGAGTTACTACATTTTTGGTCAGCACGTAGGAATGACTGAGTAGATTCTCTCTTTTCCCATTGCTGTAACAACACCCTGGAATGAGGATACAGGAAATGTAGAAAAGGACAGAGGAAAGCCTGCAAAATTATTTTTCTCTCCTTTCAGTGGCAGATTCTCTCAAGTATATGGACATTATCTTATCTTCCATGAATGACACTTTCAAGCAGAGAGGGGAGGTAGCTGTCCTGAAGTGGGTTACTTTTGATGCTATGACTCTACTGATTTGTTTTAAATCTTAAGTCTGGTACTATGCTGGTACTTTCCTTTCAGTTCACCTTTAGCATAACCAAAATGATGTCAGATCCCTCCTGGGAAGACCTAATATCTTGGGGGATGGAGAATTTGCTCAGGTTTCATCAGCCACACATAAAAGGTGTGATGGATAGTAGCTATCAAGTGATGTTTTTTCCCCCCCAACAAAGTAGAAGGTAGAGAGGAAGATGGCATCAATTATGAAAGAAACAGGAAGAGGTAAGCTGGAACAGCTGATGATGGTAAGTTTGGGAGACAGATGTCAACAGCTGAAACTAAAGGATGATCAATTAAGAGGTGATTTTTTAAGGTAAACATCGAGAAGAGCAGTTTTGCAGGGAAACCAGGGATGAAGGAAGCAAATGTATTTTAAGTAGCAACATAACAATGTATCTCCTTAATGATCTAATGGAAGCAATTAGTTTTAAATTAAATGCATTGTTAATAGTATTTAGTAATAGATACTTAAAGGTTTACTAATTTATCTTTTTCTATGCTGACTTTTTTACTTTGCTAAATCACTTGCATAAAATCGCCTCAGAAGGTATTAAAAATGTGGCAGCACACTGGCTGGTGTTGTTGGAAATAAAATAGGGAAATTAGTTTATTAGAAATAAGATTTACTTGGAATCATTTTTCCTGTCCTATATATGTGTTTTCTGCAGCCTGCATATCCTGACTGCCTCTATACTCTACAAATCAAATGTGTAATTACATCTAAACATCTTTTAACAGAAAGCCATGGAACACATGTTCCAGCAGCAGAATGTATCTTCAAGTGCAGTAAAAACAAATTTAAAAGATCAGATTTTTTCTCTTAAAAAGTAATAGGACTTTTATAGTCTTTCCTGTTCACATGCACTTAAAGTGAAGTAGCTTTATAGAAACTTGGTAAAATTCCTTTCAAATTCTTAGAAAGAAAAATGAGAACCAATACAAGATTTGAAGTCCAATATACTTAGCTGGGAGTCACAGATGTGTTACAATTGTGTTTGTGTACAGGAATAGTAAGATGGGGTAACATTTTATAAAAGCTTTAAATTGAGCCCCAGAGTAAAGCTCAATTATACTGTCAATTGCTGGAATATAATTTGGATACATTAACTCAACCCTGACCCATCAACTGATAGCTGTGGATCCACTGTGTTTGTATGTTTGATAAAGAATGCATAAAGTTGCTAGAAGACATACTACAAAATAAATGACACGGCACTCCCATGATCTATGAATGTAACTTAGTGTAATGTATAATGGGATGATATTGGTCATAATACACTCCTTTTACTTGTTTCACAAATCCATCAAGGTTGAGGAAAGTGAAGTTAACAGAACTCGTACCACAAAACAGATAAAGTATACTGACCCTTCCACACCCCTGAAAAAACCCAAACCACTAATAGATACCTACCATAAGTACAAATCATTTTACTAGCTTCTCTGAAAAGAAGAATTCCATTTGGAGATGACACATCAAAATTTAAACGCTGTGATCTAAAAAATAACAGTAAAAATATTTAGTCACCTCACTAGAAAAACTGCAGTGAAACTAAGACAACCACCCCCTTCTTTGTTGATACAACTCATTTATGATTAACAAACTTTTATTCCTACTAGTGACCAGTGGCTTGTGGGACCATGACATGTACACTAGAATTATCAACATACAAAATCAACATTTAAAAGGCAAGCATATCCCAAAGGAGAGAATGATTTTATCCAGCGAGAGAGACTCAAATGATAAGGGACTCCCTACAGTAATATGGAGGAACAGTACTACTACTGCTGCTAATAAGTACAAGTAGAAGCAACAGCAGTCACTTTCAAATGACTAGTGAGCACCTTTAACTTATCTGAAGTTCAGAGAAAGGCTACAATTTCTTTATAATGCAAGTAATTAGGCTATACTTCTACTTTAGCTACTAGATTCCTATAATCCAATTAATCAGGAATTCAGCTCTGTAAAATGCTCTGTAAATGCAAAATCTGAGTGCAGCCTGTAATGAACATAAACACAAGCTTGTATGTGTACATTCAGATGTGACAGCGATTACAGCACATGTCAGTCTCATCTCTGCTGGTGTAGACATACCTACGTAGGCTAGAAAAAAGCACTGTGTATTCAATGGGAATTCAGTCACTAGGGTTGCAGCAGCTTTGACCAATGGCCTTACCTTGAATCCTGGGGAAAAGGAGCTTTAGAACAAAATTTTCAAAAGAGTCTAAGTGACTTAGGACTGTAATTCCCATTTTTAAAAGTGACCTCACACTTGGAAGCTCAAATCTAAGTGAAAAAACAGTAAATTCCTAAAAGTTTCTTTTGAAAATATGACACTGGCTTAACAGTTGCTTGTTTACCTTTTATGTCTTTTGGGGTTGGCTTGGGAGCCCTATCACTGAACACAAAGGACCAGAGGATTTCCTGGCTGAAATAGTTGTGCTACACACATTTTTGGCACTTTGCAGAGTGGCTGAGAGAAATCAAACGTGGAGGGAGTAGTGCAATGGTTTGTTTTTTTTTTGCAACCCAAATTTTTTCTCCCTGGATCCCCCTTTACAAGGTCTGCTACTGTGAACTTCAGGGAAAACCTGTCTCTTTATACCTTAAAATAGATGAATAAAACATACACTGAATCAAACATTTGTTTATTCTAGAAGCAAATAATGATAAAGTCTGTCAGAGACAAAAACCAAAAACATAACATCTCTTCAGTATCATAGCAGCATAATGCACCATTTGATACTCTGTAACATATTTTAACCATGTCAAAGTGTATTGTATAATGCATTCCATCCTGTAAAAGGTAATGCAGTACACAACTCAAGAAAAAAATAGACCCTTCCCAGATGATGTTCTCTAAAGGGAATAATACAGATTGTTTGAATACCAATAGGAAGAAGAGCAGCATTAATATGGAAAGTAGCTTGAAGAGCTGTCCCTTGCTTGAGATCTACTGTACTTGTTCCTCTTTGCTTTTGCTTACTATTATTAGTATCTTTTTAAGTCCCTTTCCAAACACTTTGTCTCTGAAGTAAGCGGCAGCACCACTATACAGGCAACACAGTACACTATCTTTGTGTTGTGTCAGGAGTAAGAGGTTGAACATTTAAAGCACTTTATTACACTATTACCATGATAAAAAGAGGAAATTAACCTACACAGGCAATAGGTAAGGCCACAGCAAGCAAATCTACAAAAGGAAAGACACTGAAAATTGAGCCTGAAGGTCTGTGTTGACATTCAGGGCTGATGCACAAGTGATACACACTAGCTTTTGGCTTGGAGCCAGATTTAAACCTTGGAGTATCACTGACTCATCACTTATTTAAGCCAGATATTGTTTTCAGCTTTAAATATTTTTCACCTTTTTCTTCCTTTTAAGTTTAACTTGTGAGGAGAAAAATAAGAACTGAATAAAGCGCGTATTTCTCTGCTGAATGTTCCAACTCCCCCAGTCTTGGAAATCACCAGCACTGAAACTGTATTAGGCAGTGTCTTTGCCCTGCAAGATTGTCCTCTCCCATAGAGCATTACTTTTAGTATTTGAGATGCAAGTATAATATCATTAAATGCATTGTTCACTGTCATCACAAACAGTAGAAGTCTGAAAGCAACACAAGCAATCTAAGGTACTTGCATCTTATCAAAGAATCATTCCAAGACCTCTTCACTGAGCCAGTGAGTGCCAAAAGGATTGCACAAAGAGGGAAGAATTATACTGAGCAGTTATCCTTAGTCTTTGTTGTCCTCTGGGCAACCATACCAAACCAGTAATATACTGCAGACAGCATTTGTATTTTGCTTTCCATTTTAACTTTTTAATTTTCTGGGGCCAATAACAACATTGGAGGGTCTTCTGGGCAATGCATTTCCTGCAAAACATGGTTTGGGAGCCAATGACATAGAGACTGATTATGAATAGAAGTGCACCGATACATCGGTCCCGTATCAGACAGGCACCAATATGAGGAAAATTGAGAGTATCAGCAATTGGCTTTTTTTGTCTGATGTGGCCAATAACATGGCCAATAAATGTTGTGTGCATGTGTGCAGCTGCAGCATGCATGCTGCAGGAGCACAGCTGGACAGTGTGGAGAGCAGCTGGGTCTGTCGTGGGGGAAGGGATGAGGGGGGAGGGAAGGGGCATGGGTGGTGCAGATCAAGGTCCCCATGGTGAGGGAGGGAGTGGGGCTGGTGCTGACTAGCCAGGATGGGGTGGGACACAGGATGGAGACACAGCTTGTTTGGGGGGTGTGGCAGGGGTAATCTCCTGCTACTGCATGCACCCTGGGAGGGCACAGGAAGGGGCGTCTGCCCCCAGATCTGCATGGGGCAAGGGTGTACTGCTGTGGGCTGCACTGGGCTCTTTCCCATACGGGGACTGTGCTGGGCTGTGCTCAGGGTGGGAGGCAGTGGCACTGGGAGGGGGGGCAGCAGTCACCCCAAAATTTGCTGTAGGCTCCCCCAGTGCCGCTGCCTGCCCCAAGCACAGGCTGCCCCAGCCCCACCGTGGGGAAGAGCCCAGCGCAGTCCTGGCTCCAGCCAGCAACTGCAGCCTGTTCTTACCCTGTGTACAGATCCAGGGGCACACGCCCCCCCCATGCCCTACTGGGCTGCATGCAGTGGTGGGATCTGCCCCCACCTGTGTCCCCTGGACAAGCTGTGGCTCTGTCCCCTGCTCCAACCCAGCATGGCAGAAAAGTGCTTGCCCCTGCCCCAGCCCCACTCCCTCCCTCACCATGGAGGGGCCTCAATCTGTGCCCCCCACAACCATTCCATCCCCCTCCCCCTTCCCCCACAACAGACTTTTCAGCCCAACGCTGCTATCCAGGCTGCATATAGGAATTGGATCGGTATCAGCCAATATGGCTCCATAAAAATTGGCCATCAGTATCAGCCCCAAAAATCTCTATTGGTGCACCCTTAATTATGAATATAACTGTGCTAGATGCCCTTCTTCTCCAGGATGGATCGGGGAAGCATTCAGCAAAGAAACACAAAAATTAACTTTGGTGCTAAACTTCAAGAGAAAGGAATGCTTTATAGCTCCCCCCCAACACCTGCAATTATTTAGTAGTTGCAGGAAAGAAACTACAGAATATCAGTATTGATCTCCACTAAAAATTTGACATTTATCTAGATTATCATATTACGGAATCTAAAACAACATATATTTTCACCTACTTCTAATAGCAAGTAACTGCAGTATCTTAAATATTTCTGTAATGAATCCCAAATCTTTAATGGATTAATTTTTAATATCTACCCTTCTGGTCAACCAAAGTAAAGGTACTGAAAGGTGAGTGATATTCCAACTTCTTGCTCCACAGCACATTCCTAAATAATGGTGGCAAAGTTAGGAAATTCCACTAATGTGGTCATAAGTATAACACAAAAATGTAGAACAAAGTTTTGTGAACTATTTTGACATTTTCTTGGCAGTTCCTAAATATGCCTTACCTGTTTTGCATTAACTCTGCCATTAGCTTCAATATAGGAGTTGTACATGTTGGTTCACGATACCATAATTCAATAGCTCTTTGTAGAACAGTAAGATATGATGGGTATCTTTTACAGTGTGAGTTAAAGGTTAATTGTAAAAAAAAAAAGATATTTTACAGATCAACTGTACCCTAATTCTACTACACTTTGTTCAGTTGGTGGGTCTTATATAGTCATGGTACCATGCACATAGTGAGGATAAGAGGTCATAAATTTAAGTTAGTCAGTGCCTAAAATGATACATTCCACAGAAACCGGAAACATTAAGAGGTAGACAGGTAATATACATCATATTTGTAACTACATACTGAAGAAAATTACAGGAAAATGAAAGTTCTATAGTGTGAGGCTAATGCATCAATACAGGTATAAAATGTGATTTTTTTACGTCATCAAATACAATTTCAGTAAAAATTGAACCAACTTACATCTAAGTTGGCAAGTTTTGGATCCGAATTGCCACTGCTGTGAATCATATTAGCTATATAAATGGTTGGGGAATATTGCATGTAAAAAAAGTTTCCAAATTACTCAAACTGAGAAGTCAGAAAGGCTATTTGGGAGTGGGGAAGAAGAAACAACAAAAGTAGTTTTCAAAAAATACCCACAAAAGGAGTATGCCCAGGTTCACCAAGGAGGTTAAAGACCTTTTAAATTAAGATGTAGAAAGAAAAAATACAGAACATTGTATGTTCATTATACCGTAAGCTAAATGGGGAAAAAAGTTGTCAAAGGTAATTGTATTCAGATATTTGACCACATTATTAACATATTAATGAGGGTCTAATATGCGAGTTTCCCAAAATACATATATAAGAACTGGGTTTAACAAAGATTTATAATTAGGTGAAGTAAAATCTGAAGCAGCTCAGTGCTACTAGTAAAAAATACAGAGGCTTTTCATCTTATCAGTGAATCAAATCATAAGTACACAATTACGCTGGACTAGCTAGGCTGCAAATTAGTATCTAAATTGGTAATATTTTGTTCTTCATAATGTTAATTTATTTTTTATTTTTTTCTTTGACATTTAATAATACACTTTATTTCACCCAGTGATTCATAGCCAGGGAGATGGGACATCCAGGGGTATGCAGAGATCCTCTGAATGGTGCCAAGAGATGTGAGAAGATAAGCAGATAAACACAGGCTTAGGCTCAGTCCCTGCCTGGTCATTACCTAACCCTCACTACCCTGCCCCTATGCAAGGAGATAATCAGTGTAATAAAGCAACACCCACTGCTCAATTCACAGAAGTTATTGAAGGGTGCCTCAAATCTAATGATGGGTGCCTTGAATCTAGGCAGGTAGGGCTGTGTGAAATTTCACTGGGTGTTTTGTTTCAAAGTTGTTTTGACACGTTTCAAACTCAAAACAGCAACGTCAAAATGAACAAAAGGCTTCAAAACAGCCTCAAAATGAAACAAGGGCACTCAAAACATTTTGAAAGTTTTGAAATGTTTCAAAGCTGGGCTTGCTGCAGATCTGCGCATGGGATGCCAGTATGCTGCCACTGCTGGGCCAGTGGTAGCACCAGGCTTCCTGGCACTCAGCACAGGATGTGCCCAGCACTGGTCCCAGCTGGCAGCAGGAGCCTGCTGCCATCCTGCGTGCAGATCCGGGGGCCCATGACTCGCAGGAGGAGTCTGGCACAGACTCGGAGCCCTCCTGGGGGGCACGGGGCCCCAGATCTGCATGTGGGATGACAGCAGGCTGCCTCTGTTGGTTGGGGCCAGCGCCAGCACTGGGTTCTTCCTGGTGCTCGGTGTGAGCTGCGCCAGGCAGACTCGGGAGCTGGTGCTGGCCCCAGCCCGCAGTGGCAGCATGCTGTCATCCTACATGCAGATCCGGGGGCCTGCACCCCCTGGGAGGAGTCTGGCACAGTCCTGCATCCCTCCCGGGTGGTGCGGGCCCCTGGATCCGTGTGCAGGATGACAGCATGCTGTCACTGCCAGCTGGGGCCAGCAGCAGCACCAGGCTTCCCAATGCTCGGCATTGGCTGTGCCCAGTGCCAGTCCCAGCCGGGAGGGGCAGCCTGCTCTCATTCTGCATGCAGATCCGGGGACCCATGCCCCCTGGGAGGAGTCTGGCACAGACCCACAGCCCTCCTAGGAGGTGCAGGCCTCCAGATCCACACATAGGATGACAGCAGGCTCCTGCTGCCGGCAAGTGATATGAATTTTGCTTGTCAGGAGTTTGAGGTGCAGTTTCCCAGCTATCTCCTTGAAACTTGTCAAATTTCATGCCCTCAGAAGGGGCTGCTACCCCTGCACTTTTCATCTGAATCAGGCAAGAAATGACAAAGTTATAGGCATTTTCATGATTCCCCATTATAGCTTATGGGCTAAACGTCAAAACACGTTGGAAGAGCGAAACAGTTTTTGACGAAATGAAACACTGTCCCTTTGAAATGGCGAAACAGAAGTTGAAACAAAATGGTGCTGTTTCACACAGCCCTACAGACAGGTTGAGAACCACTGATTTAATGTAACTGGATATTGTAGCTGGGTGTTTGCAAAGGAAGGAATTATCAAGAGGCTTAATGTAGGGTTGGAAGAAGAGGTGCCAGATTAAGCACTCTGAGCAATTTTTTTTTTTCCAAAATCCTAAGAAACATAACAATATTTGTGCTCCTAAATCACTCTTGAAAATCTCATTCTCAGGTAACAGCTGGGATTGTGGGTGTTCGAGAGAGACTGCCTATAGTTAGTGTAGGAATGGAGAAAACTTTTATGCTTTATACCTGAAAACACACAAGTGGAGTAAGGGGGTAATGGCATGGAAATGGGATACCCCTGGCTCAGTATCTAGCTCACTTTGTGGCTATTTAAATGTCTGTGCCTCAGTTTCTCCAACTGTAAAACAGAGTCAATGCTACTTACTTTGCTTGCTGAGGTTTTGAAATGGATGGATTTCACAGCTTAGCACTGCTTTGAAGTGCTAAGCAGCATTATTTTACTTATTGTATCTCAGACTATCTTATACTTTAAATTTTATTTTTGATTTCCATTATTTTAATTTTTTGTCATTGTAGTTTCATAGATCTGTTTTTGCTTCTACTCACACTTAAGTAATATGGGAATATGTGATGCAAGGGCCTGGTAACATATTAAGGTACTAATGCAAATTTGACCAAGTTATTACCAAGTGATGTGGGACTGCTATTTGGTAGAACATTAAATTCTGGGCTTATTCTAATTCCCAGTGGACAAGGTGATTACCATCTCATCCTCTCTCCCTGCCCCCAACCAACCCCTCCCTGCACAAACCTCTGACATAATTGGTATTAATTGTAATTCTTAACGGCAGTCTTAGCAGAAAAACTGGGGTATGAAAGGCCCATGAAAACTGAATTATCTTCTCCTCCACAGAGTTGAAGGGAAATGTTTTGCCTAAAAATTTCTTTCTTAGTTTCAATACAGGTCAGTAGACTCAGAAACTTCTACCAAGTTCTCTGTTAAACGTATGCCAGGAAGATGTCCTATTAGCTTCTGCAGAGCTGCCCTGAGAGGCTTTTATATCTTCCAGGGATTTGGGGAGGGGGTATCTTTTAAAAAATGACAATACGTACCCCAAAAAAAGGAAATTTAAATTTTAATGGGAGAAAAATTAATCAAACCATGGAGAGCCAAGTCTTGACACAATACAGGCCTTCTGGTGGAGACTAATGCCATCATAGACAGCACTAGCGATGAATGATATTGCTGTCTCTAAGAAGGGAGGTATTTTGGCTAATTCTGTCTATTTGTCCGAGGCCTCTGGAGACTTGCTCAGCTTTTGCTGCCAACTGCCTACGGCTCTGGAGGCAACACTGCATATTACAGAAGAGACTGACATTTGAAACATACTTCCAGGATCTGCCTCTTCTCTCCTAAGAGGCCTTTTTATTTTAAATCAGTCCTAGCATGTGCATGTACTATCAATATTTCTGCATGCAATAACTAAGATTCAGCCCAGTCTCCCAGATGTGCATGCTAAAACTCCGTCAAAGGAAACACAGAAAATCCTTGCTGTGTCTTCTATCACTTTCATTAATCCACTAATATTGAAACGTGATTCCAAAAGAGCTATATTGTCCTGACACAGGGCAAGACACTCAAAATACACCAGCTGCCATGGAACATACAGGAATGGGAAGCTGGGTGTTATTCTCATGAAGAGGTCATTCTAATTCATACTCCCTAGATGACCATCACCCAGCTAAACTAGTTCAACCTCTAAGTCACATTCTGAAACACTGTCAAAATAATGAGGATCAAAGAAGTCTAAAGGACTATCTGCTAACTCTGTCTCAACACAAACATTTTTGGTAGCATTTTAACCCTTCATGGGAAGACTAGACATACTAGTTTATCAACACCAGCTCAACCCATATTTCACTGAGACTATGTTAGTGGGCTAGCCCTAGAAGAAGTCTTACAGAAGCTGTTTTAAATTTCCTCAAGGCATGGAACAGAGAAATAAGACAGCTTTCTTTCATTCATGACTGACTAATGCATATATTCATTTGCAGATAAAAATAATATGAGAAATGAGTTCAATACTTTTTAACAGACTTTTAATTTGTCAAATGGAAATGAGGCAACAAGACAGTACCATGTGTCCAGCCAGGAATGCTCAACCTATGGCCCATGGGCCATATGTGGTCCATTGAGCCATTGCATCTGGTCTGTGGGGCTCCCCACAGGTCCGGAAATTTGGCAGTAGGGGAGTGGTGGTCAGTAATATGACCAAGCTCCCCCCGCCGAATCCCCAAACTCTAATTCCTGCATGGCCAGTCAGAGCAAAGTTACAGCTGATTTTCCTACATGGCCAGATCACACTCTGCCCACTTCTGGATCAGGGCTGGATCATACCCCCTCCCCTTGCAGGGCTGGGCTATACCCACTACCCTCTTTATGGAGCCAGGTCAAGCTCCTTTCCCTAGTGGGGCTGTGCCTGCCCGCTGCCTCCTGCCCCACTCTGGCCAGATGGTGGTGCCAGATGGTGATGGTGCCTGCCATGCCCACCTGGGCAGCAGATCGGGAACACCGACTGGATCTGGCCTGAGGACATGCCAGCCACTGCCAATCCAGCCTGCTGGAGGGCACTGTCTAGCCATCTCTCGGTGAGAACACAACCAGGTGTTTCATTGAACACAGCTGTTGGGTGCAGGTTTCACCCATGGTTTCTGAAATGGTGCTGACCACAATTTGCCTTTGGCTATACCTGGAAGTTACACTGCTCAGCAGCAGAACTGAAACATGTTATGAACATGAGATATATTCGTTAGCAAATGCACAGGTTTAGGTAAATACCTGCATAATCTTTGGAGCCTTTTAAAACTATTTTAAACAACATGTTTGAGATAAAAAACAACTGGAGATCCTTTAAATACACAGGGATGTCATATTTCAAAAGCTCAACCATGTGTCTACAGTCAATGGCAGGTATGGGTGACAGAAACCAAATTCCGCATAAACTGGAGCCAACCAAAATGCTTCCATATTTTATTTTTAAAAGTTACAAAGAAAACAGCTTTTACGTTGTGGTTTTTTTTAAATCCTCAACACTGAAAAATGCAAAATTCAGCTAATTTGTGAAGTGAAATTGACTAGTCTATCTTCAGACATGGAATTTAAACTGCAAATTAAGATTACTAATGAAGTTTTTAGAACTATATTTTATGCTGTAGAAATATATTTTAGTTTTAGGGCTCTAGCTCGATAAATGCCCTTTGTAATATTAACCATCTATGGCCAGGGTTGGCAATGTTTTTGGGCACAGTGCCAAAACCACCTGCAACCTTAACTTGTAATATATTGGCATACCAGGGGCAGATAGCAGGGGAGCCACAAGGGGTCCAATCCTTGTTATGGCAGCGCAGCCCTGGCATCTTCCCTGCTGTCAACCCTGAAACACACATGCAAATTTGGTAATACATTTATTAATCATTTGAAAAACATACTACAACAGGGTTTGGCAACGTTTTTGGGCAGAGTGCCAAAAAATCCGCAACCTCAACTTCTAAGATGTTGGTGTGCCGGGCATAAACAATGGGGAAGCTGCAAGGGGCCCGATTCTTGTTGTGGCGGTGAAGCCCTGGCACCTTCCCTGCTGTCAACCCCAAGATGTGCATGCACCCGCTGCCAGCAATAAGCTGGGCTGGGGCTCTGTGGACCCTGGTACAGCCATTTGCAGCCTCCTGGCTGCCAACCACAGCTGGCCCAGGCTCTGGGCAGGCCCTTGCCACCTGCCACAGAGCCCAGGCTTCTCACAGCAGGAAGTGGAGAAGTTTCAAGTAGCTGCATTGGGTTGCAGCCAGCAGTGGGTGCATACATGCCTTGAGTCAGATGGTGGGGAAGGGGCTGGGGCTGCACTGCTGCAATAAGGATCAGGCCCCTTGCAGCTCCCCTTCCATCTGCCCTGAGGCACGTGTGTGAAGCAAAATGCTTATGTGGGCCACACTCTGGCATGCATGCCGGGGGTTGGCTATCCCTGCACTAAAATATAATACCTTGAAAACAAACTACCCTTGGACAAGCATGCTTGACTAATGCCTAAGTGTCACATGCTCCTGTAAATGGAATATTTTTAAAAGATGCAGAAGAATCTTCAAATGCGTTTAGAACTGTAATTTTAAGAAAACGTTTTCCATACCTGCTAAAGCCTGATGAAGTACATTTTTAAACATAAAACTAATAGAGTGGATTGGGATTTTGTGAAATAACCAGACAGGAAACTTCAACAATAGATTACCTTTTTGAAAATAAAACCACATAACACCTCTTTTCCTCTGCAGGATCGTGCTTCATTAGTTAGCTAAATAAAGCCCACCCTCAGCCTACCAAAGCAACTGAAGTCTGTCTAGATATTTCCTTACTGCAACATGCCTGTTTTCAGGCTTCAAAATTTTTGCCAATTGGCAGGGATAGGTGAAAATTTACCAGGGGTCTTCCCATCCAATTTTAAGACAACAACAGAGAGTTAAGAGGTAACTGGTCCTGGATCTTCATAGATGTAACTGACTGCAAGATCATGGGCATTAAACTTTAGGCTGGTATCAGTTTGCAGAAACACAGACAACACATTTACATTTTAAAAAAGTATCCTTGAAATAAATATCAAAACACAACATTATTTTATCAGTGGAATAACACTAATTAATAAAAATGGATTCTGATTTCACTTAAAATGGCAGTTTTATATGAAGTTATACCTGCTTGTTCAGACCTGCCCTACAAATTACACAGACCACATTTCCTGAACATAAAAGGCAAATAAACTTTCCAAAGCTATAATATTGTAGCTGTAGTAATACTAGAATCATCATTGACAGCTTGACATATCAATATTTCAGGAAGAATAAATGACTTTCATATCCAGGATTTTTTGTATTATTTCCTTATTCATCTTTCATTAATGGAACACTCTGGGAAGATCCTGCACTTTTCCACCGAAACTACTTAAAAATATTTGGAAATATTTTAATAAAGCCTTTTGAGAGATCAGATAATACAACTTTTAAACAAATTTTACTATTATTATAAATATTTGCTCTTCATCCCTTGCCCAGAGGAAAACTATAAATCTTGTCTCCACTGAATGAACACCATTTATCATATTCATTTTCTTGTCAATACAATTATGAAAAGCCTTTGGCCTTTTTCCAAGGAGCCTGATTTGCTAGAGAAACTCAATTAGTATAAGCAAGCCTACTACAAAACAGCCCTATTTGGCAATCTAACACAGCTTTAGCATACCTGACAATTCACCTCCAAACCATGACCCTAATAACCTTAACTTCTTTGTGAAAATACAGAACACAACGGTTTCTAGATCAAAAACAGAATCAAAGGATTTACAAGAATTTATTTCTACTCATTTTTGCCATCTACTGGACAAAACTTAAAATCCAGATACTTATTTCAATAAGAAATAAGGAAAACTAGGACCCACAAGTTGAACAATTTAAAAATTAAAGATCTGATCTTGAGAGGGTCACACCATATGAAGTTTTCTTGAAATCAATGGGAAGAGATTAGAACCACAACATTTCCAGCTAGCATTTGAGATAAAGAATTATATTGTCCAGTGTACTCTAATAGCACTGATTTAAAATTGTTATTTCCAGACAACTACCTTTTATCTACCTTTCTTGACACCATCTTCTATTATTAAAAATGAACATTTTTTCTTGTTGATTTATACTGCTTGTTTACTTGCTGCATTTCTCTCTACCTAAGGCAGTGAAAATCATCTATGTCAGTTTCATTTTTGTTTACAGTCAACTCCACTTTCCAATGCTGAACCAGAAGGGCTAAAAATACTTGTTTGGATAAAAGAAAAAGGAAAACCTATTTTTCTTCAAATTAAATAATGCTGAAAAATGTTAGATAATTTTAGGCAAGTTTCAGTTAAAACAGGTTTCAGTCTAT
>NW_017728914.1:6906328-7029299 GCF_001723895.1 Crocodylus porosus
AGGGAATGTTACACGTATCAGCATCTCATGTATCAGAGTCCCCATGCTGAAAAATGGTGGTGGGGCGCCTTAACTAAAGCATGTCAAATGAGCTTTAGTTAAAGTGCCCCCACTGCCATTTTTCAGTGTGGGGATCCTGATGCATGTGACCCTGGAATCTGCTGGGGCATGGTAATTACTGCACGGTTAATCGAGTCTGTTCTAACATGTTGTGATTACAGAGTGTTGGAGCAGTCTCCCTTCACGTATATAGGCACCCAGTAACTGATATTAATTTACATCCTACAATGTTAATTATCATCTTACAATGTAAATAAAAGCCTCCCCCACTCCTTTCAATTTACCAATTTTAGTTTTATTCTTTATGTACAGCAAATAAGAGCTTATATGATCACAGCTTACTTTGCTATAATACTTCAATCAATGGGAGCACGGGGCTGCATCCCAGGAAAGATTAAATGCACTGAGCAGAAGCAGGCACTTGCTCGTCAAATCAAAGGTGGCAGGGGAAGGATGATCTGTAACTGTGTACAGGTATGTATGAAAAGAGAAAATATATAGAAAATGATGGGAGTCAAAAAGGCCTTGGACAGATAAGTTTCACTTTTATTTCAGTGTTAATGCAGATTAATGGGAGGTCTCTTGGCAGTCCAAATCTAAAGTCAGTGGTTGATTAAAAATAGCTTATAAATGACTTCATATGTTTTCAAGACATTAGGTACAATGGAGACAGTTGTGTGTTCCGTACCTTCAAGACTAGTATGGAGTGGACTTCCCATAAATTGATCTGCTCCTTGCACAGTGGAAAGGAAATCAGTTACCTGTAGTATGTCTTCTACCACCCTTGGTCCCAGAGACAGCTTTGCAATTCCTGTACCACTGAAATTAAATAGTCTTTTCCCTTATTGTTTCAGGTCTGTAAGCAGTCTCATGCAAGCGGGGCTTGAATCTAAGTAGTCACTTGCAGACCTGCAAAGTTTTCAAGAAGGCCTTTCCAGTTCTCAGCAAGAGTCTATCTACTGATTGCACAAGGCCATAGTTAAGACTGTAAATGGCTCAACATTCCTGCCCTTTCCTCCTTTACATTACATTCCTAATCATAATTCTATAATGACAGAATGCTCTCCAGTTATATATTTTTTGTATAAGTATCTTTTAGCATTTGTCGAAATAACCCTTGTTCCTAGTAAAACAGAACTTGTATGTTATTTTATGTATGCTATAAACAAATTCATAGAAATCATGCAGAGTATTAGCAGATCTAACTCAATCTATATTATACCTTTCCCATTATATATTAAAACAATGAGTTTAATTATGAATGATGTGACAGAATTCGTGACTTGTGCACTTATTAAAAATACCAAAGAGTTCCCTTTGTATTAACAGAATACCGTTAGGTATTAATAGATACATTAGCATATCATTAAGAAAGAAGACCAAGATATTAAAGCAAGCACAGTAGTTTTGGAGTTTACTTATTGAGGGAATCTGTAAATCTAGATAGATCCTTATTTTCTGAACAAGAAAAATGTCATCATATTAATAAAATAGATATAAAACATAGTTATTGGCTCAGTGAAAGACCAGATTAAGCTAGATATAGGAATCCCCCCTGGATTAACACTTGTAAAGCAAAATTTTGCATCAGTATTTCAGATAATTTGTAAAGCAACTTTAAGTGCATTATTCTTTTGCATTAAAGTCGCCATATATTTAACAAAACATCTTGGGCTAGCAATGGGACTGGGAACCACTTGGATATTTTCTAGGGTATTAGTGTGACCAACAAAAAGTGACCTCTCTATGGTCTGTCTCAGTTAACTGCATGGTTGCCATTGTGCTGTAATTTTAGCTGATTACACATTAGTTCATTTAGCTTTGTTTCCTCTTCCCCACTGTGCCATACTATTAAACTAATGCAAGGGGCCTGGTATCCCTCTGTGCACAGAGCTGGTATTGTCATAGCGTAATAAGGATACATCCAGTCAAACAGCATGGTGTAGCTGGTCTTTGTGTTCAGTGCAAAGGCAATCCCTCGAAGATCTCTTGCCAGCCCGATCAACATACGCTGTCAGTAGGAAAGAGACACAGTAATTGATTTTCACGTTAGCGCAGAGCAGATGGAGTAATAATCAGCCAATAATGAGCACATATCTGATTTTGATTCATTAGTTTAAATGTCTCTTTCAAATCCTTCTCTATAGAAAACCATAGATTTTTTAAACAAACAAAATTTGCCCAAGTTTATGGCAGCAACATAACAAAATGCTTAGGGAATGTTTCGCGTTACTCAATGTATTCTGTACCTTTGAATAAATCAAACTCAGAAACATAAGCTGCGGATGCTACACATTTATGTTTAAAATATTAGTACAAGAAGCACTTTTAAAGGAATGATATCAGTAATAAAATGTTAATGAAAGCTTGCAGTATTTTATGTGAGGCATAAGACTAATTGATCCTCATACTAAACCTACAGTTAAGATTATATTAAAATTTCTATTATTTTTCATTTTCACATGCTTATCTCTTTTTGAAAAACTCTTTTGGGATGTCATTTTCTAAGTTTTCAGCCAAAAAATGAATTTTTGGAAGTTGATACAAACTCTGTGCACCCCCATTTTAATTAACTGTGTTAGAGTGAAAATATACATTATTTTTTCTGTCAAAAGATTTAAAGTTTTTTAAGGAACATGGAACAACTCAAAAGCTGATGAAATTTTCCAGGTAGATAATCCTCACTGACAGTTTTAAGTGAATGAAAAATTAGTTTTCAATGTACAGAATACTTCATTGATAAATTATGTTTTGTTTACTTGACTACTGAATAACATAAATATGTCATATTAATATTAGTTATGGATTATAGATGTGGTTTATATTCCTTTTTCATTATGAAATACCTAAGAACTCCAGGGATTGGCTAAACTGTTGAAGCATATAGAGGAATCAGGAGGGAAGATTAATGCTTTAGCCTTTTCTTCTTTCTTTAAAAAGCTAGATATCAAAATACATCTTCAAGACTACTGTATTTGGTGACAAGGTTAAAATATTTATAAGTGAAGAAGTACAAAAGACAAGGTTCACATATCAGCTGAAACTCTCTCAGACGAACTAAATGGAGTGCAGCAGATTATATACAGGGGTAAAACTAGGATCTCATACAAGTGCTCAGTTCTACTTCCAAATACAGATACAGTAACCCCATCAACTTCAGTAGGAGTTGTGCATATTTACTGGATGGTAAACTGGATTCTTTGCAAAAAACTGGTAACTTGTTGATATAAGTACCCTAACAGCTGGATTTCCTTGGAGTTGGGGAAATGGCCTGACCTTGCAAGACTCTCAGTGCCCTGAACTCTGACAAATTTTAGTAATAGAGATCACCTGCCAGGAAACAATCAGCCCATAGAAGGCTGGGACCTAACCATTGCATTTATCTACAATTTAGCAATTGATACATTTGTTCCACAATGTGGAAAATAAATATTTAGCAGATTTGTGCCCTGAATAGAAAGAATTTGAGAAGTTTCATATAATTTTTCATTTCCTATTAAACTGTGTTACTGACACATATGGACTGACATCCTTTTTTTTTTAGCTGCGTTAAAAAGATGGGGGGAGCTGCTGCTCAGGAGCATATGCATCAGCTGTTATGATCTACCTGTTATATTTGAATGATCCTGTAGCAATACAAGTTAGCTACATTGCCCTAAAACTGACTCTGAATTAAGAAAGGTTATAATTAGAGGTGCTTTGCTATAGTTGTATTGCTACAGGCAAATAGAGATAGTAGTTGCATTCTAAAAGCTTGTATCAGTATCCTCTGATATCAATAAAATTGCTGTATTTGTCTGTACCATAATATGTGACAAAAAATTCAAGGTAGGATTTAATAGGAGGATTTAAATACAGTCTTGGCTTTTTGTCCATTCTAGCTACAGAAAGAAAAAGCTAAGACATTTCTAGAGAACGAGGCAAAACTAGGAATCCAATGAAAGACGTGGAAGATGTTTACCACCTAGAACTTGCCTTTCTTATATACAGTAGAACATGCACAGAAAGAAATAACCCATGGTCAGGTGGTGGATAGGGCCTACATACACATAACTAATCCACCCACCAACCCTACAGTTCTTATCCATTCATTTGTAAAAGTAACTGGTTTTTGGAAAACATTCCTTGGAGAGAACATGTCTTTGTAGTGAGACAAGGAAGCTACTCCTAAATGTACCGTATTTTTCGGACCATAAGACGCACCTGACCATAAGACGCACCCAGTTTTTATGGCAGGAGAGACTATGTGTGCCGGTGGCCGGCCATTTTTATTGCCGGCTCCCGGCCACCGGCACGGGCGCCGGCTTCCGGTGTAAACAAGCGGCGGATGTCCCGCTCGGGCTCCGCCACCAAGCTCCGCCCCGTCTCCCCGGGACACGGCATAAACAAGCGGCGGGTCTCCCGCTCAGGCTCCGCCGCCTCCGCGGGCAAGGTCCGCCCCGTCTCCCCGGGACACACACCTTCGGACCATAAGACGCACCCTCGTTTTCCCCCCACTTTTGGGGGGAAAAAAGTGCGTCTTATGGTCCGAAAAATACGGTATGTGTGCAACATGGTTTAGGTGATGACACTGCCTTGTACTAGAGAACCTTGCAAGAACAAGGCAATTTCATCTGCCATTTGAATTTCTGTATCAAAGAGCAACTGAGAAAAGAAAATGAATTTCTTTAGCTATATAACAATGCTTTCCAAAACTATTATTATCTAAACAGCAACCACTATTAAGCATACTATTCTTTATATATAAATTGTGATCTATAAAATTACATATTTTAGTACATATGTCATACTGAACTCACTGGTTTAATACTTCCTCACTGGAAATTTACTTTATAAAATGACAATATGGCTTACAGACGCTGGGGCCAGAACTGCTAAATCAATGCTAGATACACAGAGACCCCAGGTAAAACCCTGGTGTCATAGTTATTGACAACACTTTCCTAACTTCAATGAGGTTAGGGTTCACTCCGAATCCTTTGCTCACTGACCTCTCCAAGGGGTGGTGGAATAGACTTGTTAGACCATGAATTTTCAAAGGTATTTGTGTTTATAAAAATTGTTAAGAAAAATAGTAAATAACATGATACATTTAGGTATCACCTTTGGGGGTTTCAGTCTTAAGAACTGAAGAGTATCTCACAAATTTAACATAGTAATCAAAGTAATCTAACAAAGGGAACATTTTGTTCACCACTGGAATGCAGTCATCTCTGGGGTGCAAAATCACAGCTGTTAGGAGTACTCAGCAACACTGCATAAGGATGTAGGATAAGTAAAGAACAGTGTATCCAAGAGGCATGGTGAGTAGATCGTAGAGAGGGACAATGCAGGCTTTCACATAAATTAATTTTTATACTAATTTTTGCCCTAACTGATTGGTTTCAAAATATTCTTCATCTGTAAAGCAAAAGGTGCTAAGTCTACTTTTAATGAATTTAAAAGACTGCTTTTTCTATTATGACATTATTGTCTAATCTTAAAAAAATATTTCATGCATTGCTACTGGAAAAGAACTGAGCATTTAAGCATCCATAGGAAGAAACCCTAAACTTGAATTGTGACTTGACAATGTGTGCCAAGTTTCTGACTAATGCAATTTGAAACAGACGAGATACCACTCACACCACCCACCCCCAAAACAGGTTTTGTAATGGAAAGTCTGACAGACCCTTAACTATAGTAGCACTACTGGGTGCAGCTATAATATTACCCTCATAATTCTACTATATAATAACAACAAAGAAAAAAAAGGTGAAGGGTCATTGCGCTTTGTCTTTAGAATTAAGATGGCTGTCTTCATCCTTACAGCATACTCTTAATTCTGGAGACACGTCTTAATAACCTCTAAATAGTTCCAACAAAAGAGCCGTGTCAGAGGAATGAGCAGGCCCCAAGGTGTTTCAACTGGAGTGTTTTCATCTGCCTTTATTGCTCTATCCCTCTCCAGAATTAAGGCAATAACCTGTGATAAATTATTCAGGAACTGCTACAGGGATCAAAGCAAAATCATTCTGTTAAAGTGCTGTTTGCAACATTTGGCACTTAGTGTGAAAACTTTTAATGTGTGCAAGCTGAAAATCAAGGATTTTAAATAATTTAACAGCATGGAGTTTCTACAAACCAGCTAAAGATAGCATGTTGCTATTTAACTGCTCTTTTCCCTCAGATATATTTTTTCATTCATTTCTATTCAAACTGATGATGTCATAACTAACATAAAAGTACCACTGAGGTTCAGGCTAGCTAGTCAATATATTACTTAACTGGATTGTCAGGGCAAATCCAGAGAATCTGAAGGGAAGAATTGGCAATTGTTTTAATACTATGATTTTTTCCTATTCATTTCAAAGTGGAAAAAAGCCGATGACACATACTAGGTCTTCTTCAATTATATTACATTTTTCCAGAAAAGAAACCCAGGCATAAGTTTTACATATAGCTTGGTCAACTGCAAATGTATTTCAACAAGAGCTCTTTGGCTGTAGTTATTTTTTAGTTGTGAATTTAAAAATATATAAAAACAGCCCGTTAGAAACTCTTAGTAAAAACCACAAATTAAATGAATTTGGCAGTCATGGGCCATTTTCATAGTAATATTTTAACTGTGTCACTTCCCTGCAGATCAGAATGCTAAACATTTTATTGAAGTACAAAACTGAACTGTTTTTTTCCCAGTACTTGGGGGGAAAAAAGTACCTGAAAGCACTTTTGCATGTATTATTTATTCATCATGATAGAAAAATAGCTTCAACCTAATAAATTATGTTTAAAAGAATTTAGAGCAAAAGTTTTGTTTACAATAAAGCAACAGATTTAGTTCTTTATTGGTAGCTCAAAGCACCAAGTTTTCTTTATACAAATTAGACAGATGGTGCTTACAGTAGAATTTACTAAAGGTCTGTCACAACAAATGCAGCCAAGCTGCATATTTAATCACTGCAGAACCTTGTCTACCTGCAGCTGCCAACTGCTAATCCAATTTCCCTGATAAATGTGGCAAGAGACACGATCAGCAATAAAGAGCATCTAACTCCATTTTCCTGCAGGGCGTCTTTTGATGAACATTTAGGACGGAAGCACGGAGTGCACTGTGTGGCCCTGGCTTGTGGCAGCTGCATGCATTTTGAAGACACAGTTCTCAGGTTACTCACTTAATTCTGCCACTATCATTATGTTGCTATTGATCTCAGTAGCTCTTGTCTACACAGCATTACTCTAGATGAAGCTGAATCAGGCAGTTATCATGCATCAAACTTGCTCAAAAGCCTGGAGATTTCCCCTTAATTACTTGTGATTTTATTTGCAAATACCGTTAAAGTGTAATCAAGCAGTCACTTTCCAGGGTTGTTAAGAACTTGCTTGTTTAGGGATATATGACTCCACTCCATTAAAATGTCTCCAGTAAGGTGGTTTCTATCAAACCAGACATAACTGCATCAAAATTGTCTTAATACGACAATATCCTCAAATAAGATAAATGAAATTTCTTACAAACAGAATGGTTCTAAAAGGATGATGTCTTAGTTCTAATTTTTAAAATTAGTAACAAAAAAAGCAAAAGAACTCATCATAATTATATTTATTCAATATATAAAAAGCAGTTTACAAATTAAATACTTAAGGCAACAACAAATGTAGAATCTAGATTATGTGATCTTCCATTCCATTCATATTTTCTAAAATATTGATTTAATCCAAGTGGGTATTATGAGTTATATATCCACTAGTCATGCAAAGATGTATGACAGATAGCACTTCTGATTACTGCTTATATTTCCAGGAAAAAAAGAGGGCAAATGATGGTGAGGCAGCGTGAAGGTTTCCATCATATTTTAAAATAGTAAATTAAAAATTACTGTTAGAGCTTTTAGAAGATTATAGTATGTATCTGGAACAGGCACTCTAGAGTGCATTGTTAACTGTTTTTTCATAATAGGAGAAAGGAATCTATTTAATGCAATACTGCCCTAATGTATTATCATTTCTGATGATGCTGTTTCCATTTAGCAAGTCTTTTTCTTGCCTAAAATATACTGTTGTTTTGACACAAACAGCTTGCTACACTTAAGGATTTTACTAATAAAACATAATGTTGTGTTAGATATTATGACTGTTGCCACAGCTGAACTGACTTGTCAAATCAATCCTAATATGGCTCCCACAGGCACATAAAAACCTTATTTAGCTATCAGTTATCCTAATCACTTTGTTCAGTTTAAGGATGCAATACTTCAAGACCAGTTCCTATTTATACATATATGCCCAGCCATTTAATAAAGTCTTGATTTATATATTAAATTCTTGTTTGAAAAAATACTTTAAAGATGCAGTGTTTTATCAAGTGTATTACAGCATCTCTCCTTATCCTCCCAAATAAATATGTTAATGTATATAAAAAGATACACACAGAAAGAAGGACTCATATATGAAACACACCAAATACCACAAGAGGCATATCTGTCCCACTGAGTGTATATGTGACTCAAATGAGATCACTTTATCTGCAAAACACTTATGAAATCCCAATGGCTTAATTGCGCATTTATAAAGTCGTTTACTTTTATGGGAAATCAAATATAGACTTTTTAGCTCAATACTATAAAGGAAATTATACACATATGTACAAATGTATGTGGCAAAGATGAAAATACAAAAGTCAATCTGCTGCAAAATATTTTCATCACAATTAACCTATTTTACCAATAAATATTTTCTTTCCTTAAAAATGAAATGACCTACCTTTGCCTCCTCTTGTTTAAAACTATTGTTGAATATCTGAGTTAGAGTTTCAAATGAAACTGTGAGGGGGAGCATGAAATTTTCAAACTCATCCTCATCTTCACCTAAGGAGGGAAAAAAAAACAACAACAGAGCATCACATCATATTCATACTGCCATTTGGCAGGACAGTACCCAATCCTATACACCTTTAAAGGTCAAGACCCCCACTGACCTTTAGTGAAGGGCAGCTTGAGCTAAGAGCAAAAGGAGTAGGCCCTTAGTTCTGAAATATTTTCACTGAGGCGCACAGATTGAATAAAAAAATACAGACAAGTTATTTACTGCAAATAACTTGAAATTGAGACTACTCTTTTTTCCCCCTTTTATAATTCTATTCTTCTAGTAGTGTGTATGCACACCTCTGTGTAATAAACACACCTTATTTATTTATATTCCTTTCATGTATTACAAATATACTAAAGGAATATTATAAATATTTTTACAGTTAGAAAAGTTAGTATAAAGGCTGCCTGTGCAAACACTTGCAAACCTTCTGTGTATGAGCATATGTCTAAAAAATGGCACAATCACACAGTATTTAGTCCATATAGCCCCTGTCTCATTTTCATGCACATGAGGATAAAATCAGGGCTGAAAAGTAAAGATAATTTCTGTTTGTAGGATTCCTGCCTGATTTGTTACACAAGTTGGAAGGTGCATAGACAACAAGGCAGGGACAAGGAGGTCAGCCTCAAGGTTAGGCCACCAAATGATGTTGGGGAGAACTGACTTCTGTGCCTTATTTTACCTGTCAAAGAGTTCCTATGTGATGCTGGACAAGTCACTTAAACTTTTCACAGGTTTTCACTAACTGCGTGTCCCTCATTTCCCAGGTGCCTGACTTGATATCTTGAGGTTTGATTTGCTTAGTATGCCGAGCACACTGAGTTGCAAAGTTAACTCAGGTGAAGTTGTGCTTTGACAAAGTGCTAAGTACTTGAGAAAATCAGGCTTAAGTTGTCTCAAAACTTGGCACACACAATTAGTGAAAACTTTTCATTTTATTATCTGTGTCTCAGCTCTCCATCTGTAAAATGGGGACAATTATAGTCCCTCACTGCAGAGACATGTCATGAAGCTAAATTAATTATCATTTGTGAAGCACTCGGGTCTGATAAGCTCAGGAGAAAAGTTCAGGAGAAATTTAATAATTCTGTCTTCAGAGCAGAGTTTAAATAGTGTACAAAGAAAGTAAAACATGGACTCACAGGATGAATAATGAATAGAAAAAAATACTAAAGCTACTCATGAAGCGAGACTATCCATCTTTTGCAATGAGTAAGGCAGGAATCGTATCTAAAACACTGTATTTGATCATATAAATGAAGGCTATCATCATGATTCGTGTGCACAAAGCAAAGGAAATTCTAACTGCGTCATCTGAATTGTAGCATTTCCTACATTTTGTAAGCTTGTATTTGTAACCTTAACCTTAACAGGATTTTGTTCTTGATTTCCTAGGTTTTTAAAAAAGCAAAATGAATAAAGACACTACATCACATGGCTTTGTACTGACATCCACTGGACCATCATCAGCACTGAAACTTTTAGACCCCCTCCCAGACCACTTCCTTTTGAGCTAATGGGAATAACTTGTGGCAAGAGTAAGCTGTGACCTTCCATGTGGACCAACACTGGAGGGGATGAGACACGTTGCCAGCACCTTTCACAGATACTTAATAACTGTAAGGAGCTGGGTGAAAGTTGAGGAATTTGGGTTCCAGCCCGGGCTCTGAAAGTACCACTGCTATTCTTCTGTCTGTTACCCCCAAAGGCTTGACGCTTTCTCATCCATGCCTACCAACCTGTTTTTGACTCTGACCTGTCTGTTCCCTGACCTACTACTTGTTCCTAATCTACTCTCTTCCAGGTTAGTAATCTAATCTTAGATCTATTGCCCCAGCCACTTGTTGCTAAACCAGTCCAGTCTCAGGTACCTTCCCACAGCCCAGTTTCTTGTCAGCATGGACTCCTGTTCTCTCTCCTACCCCTATACCCATTCTAATCCTAGTATCTTTTGTCAGTCCAAACCCTAATTACTTTTCCTTTCTTCTTCTCAACGGTTCCATCTTCTTCAGCCTTCTAGCACCCAGTTTTGCATGATCCCAGTCTTCTCTCACCCCAGCTCTCAGTCCTAAACTCTTGCCCATCTCCCAGTCCCAGCCTCCCTTTCCTTTCCATATCGCCCAAGTCCAGTCTTCTGCTCCCCACCAACTCTAGCCACCTTTCTCAGCTAGTGACAGTAACAGTCTTTTTCCCCACCTTCATCCAAATGTCATCAGACTCTTTTCCTCCCCACACCTCCTGTTCCCTCTGACTTGGGTAGGATGGATTCCTCCATCCTAGTGCCTGGAAATTAGCAAGGTCACAGAAAGCACAGGAGAGAGGCTCCTTAATGTCAGCTTCTGCCCCCCTCCTGTACAGAGAAAATCTAGCACTCTCAGTGAGGATGGATGCCTCAGAACTCTAGCCAGAAAAATCTAAGAAATCTTCACTGAGAATCTGCAAACTGAGATTTTTCAAAGGTTTATCACTTTATCAAATCTGGGTGTTTTTTCTCAAGGCTAGCCAAAGACATCCTTGACACAAAGGCCACACTTCTGCCAAGTTTTTTGTTCCTGCTTCATGACATCAAAGCACTAGAGCAATTTAAAGAAAAAGTCATTAGAAGTTTTAACATGGGTAACGCAATGAATTTTCTCTTGCTTCATTTATATACATGGCAGAAATGTTTTGGCTAAAATTATCTGACAGAAAACTTCAGTTAGAAAATTTGGCAGTCATAAGCAAGAGGAAAAAAAGGTCTTATGGAGGGAAATACTTGGCAGTTACAGAACCATGCAGTGCTACCAGCTTCTATAGCTGTTGCTGTGACTGGAGAAAGGAATGACCTATCAAACCTTTTTTCTACCAAGCCAACTTTCAAAAAGTTAAATTTGTCAGAGATGATACAAACTTTAAAAATGCTCACTCATCAGGAAGTACTTAACAGCTATACAAATATCTACTTTTATAATCTCCCTTTATGTTTTTATATCCATTAAAAGTTATTTTCTAATTTCATAGTTTACATATTGTTCAGATTCTACTTCTTTATTTATTTTTTATAATTTCTTTTGGAGCAAACAAATTAATATCCAAATCTTGCAAAAAGAACTGTGTTGGAGGAGCCCTACAAAGTTCTACTGTGCCATTCTGTAGAGAGGTTGTGTGACAGGTTGGGATACAAGTCACTTTTCATTGGAAACTAAGTAGTTCTTCAATATGAAAAGGTACCTTCAGCACTTTTTTGTTTTAAAGTTCAGTACAGTTGCATAGGCCAGGAAGAAGCCGTGATAAAGAACCAAAACAGTAACATTTCATTCCTAAAATATTTTACTTCAGTTAAAAAAAAGCTGTAAAAGAAAGTACCCATGCATTATCATTACACAATAAAGGGAAGTGAAATGATAACGTTAATTTTAACTGGAAAAGGAACAAATTATTCCATGAACAAAGTACTACTGCAAACTGCTTTTTTGTTATGATCCAAGCTACCTTTGCCTATATTTATAGCCTCATCATGCACTTTGAAATAAAGAAATGTATTAACTATATTTTGGTGGATTTGTGCATGCTAAAATGTATCTTACTGGGTAGACCAGGCTGTGGTTAGTAATAATGGTATTATACTCAATGAACTTGGACTCACTTTGACTGGCACTGCAGTTTGTAAAATCTTTGGTAAACCAGAATTAAAAGAAAAATTGGATTATTAAACAGCATTAACATTGTTCAAAACTTTTATTTAAAGAAAATATTTTGTTCATATTTCTATAACAGTTTTCTTCATAATTTACACAAATGAATATTTAGTTTACTTAGAAATCTCAGGCCAAGGACCATTGTGATAAAATGGTACAATTACAAACTGCCAAAAAGCCTATTTTCATTAGACACACAACCTGGGGCATATAAAGAATTCAAAGTCTAATTAAATTCAAACAAGGTTCAAATTGTTGAACAGAAACCAAAGTGCATTTTGAAGCAAATACCAATTAATCTACTGCTATTTTTCCCATATTTGATTTGTATTTTTGAATCACTCCAAAGAACATGGTTTAAATACAAACAGTTTAAAATGTACTGTTTAAGACAGATTTGCAGTGAATTTTACACTTCAATTTGAACATGCACACTCCCTATTTCTTTAAAAAAATCCCACAACATTTATCCTAATTTTATTTATATGTACATTATTTTAAAAAGTCAGTAGTATGAACACCTTCATAAAGAAATCCTAATTATATTTTATTTTATAAAGCCTGAAAAGGATGACAGGCAATATAAACAGTTCTCTCTGAATGAAAACTAATGTTTTACAACCTGTCTTCTAGCAGCTAACCTAGATGAATCAAGCTCAACTCAATTTCACTGTATTCATTTTTGCACAGTCACATTTCTCCTAGTCCTGTGTTTCATTTGCATAGAGCAGGGGTACCAACCTGTGGCACACATGCTGCAAGTGGCACAGTCAGTCTCTTGTGTGGCACATGGCAGGTTAGGAAAGAAGCAGGCAGCAGAGGCAGATAGGGCAGGGACAGTGAAGCAGTGCAGATCGGGCAGGGGAAGGGGATTGGTGCAATACTTGGTGAGGGAGAAGGGCTTAGTTTTTGGTAAGCCTGCTGAGAGGGTTGGCCCACACTGGACGAGAGCTATCAAGCAGCATGGCACTTGCTCACACAAATTCTCTTTAAAGATGTGATTTTTCGCCCTTAGATGGACTCATTCCATCTATTCTTTCTCCTCTCCCCATAG
The DNA here is from genome assembly GCF_001723895.1 of Crocodylus porosus. NCBI lineage: Eukaryota > Metazoa > Chordata > Crocodylia > Crocodylidae > Crocodylus > Crocodylus porosus. Next base: position 6,919,970 of record NW_017728914.1, read on the forward strand.
AAAAGGTTAGTGAGGCTGCAGGTTCTGATTTATACAGGAAATGTATCTATTGTTTTCAATAAATGTCAGCAAAGCATGCAGCTTAATGGGCACTGAAAAAGGTTAGCTGCAAGTTGCAACAGGAGCCACTATGTTTAGAAACCTTTTAGAAACAAAATGAAGCTGAATATGGATTAGTCTTTTCTTGCAATTAGACTGTTTAGGCTCAGTTCAGTTGCATTCATTGCTGACTTTTTTTTTTATTTTAAATCAGCAGTGGGTGTATTTACTAGTGTAGGTACAGGCTTCAGTGTGAACCTATTTCACATATATGTTGGTTGCCTAAACCCTGGTGCAGGGGCCTGAAAATCAGTTTATATGTCTAATTCCTCTTTTCATCATCTCTATCTAACACTAAAAACAAGAAACAGCAGGGAAGATGATGCCAACAACAGAAAAAATATTTTTAGTAAAGAAGTGTTGTATCTACCTAGGAAAACTAGCAGTCCATTATTCTTACTAGAAAAGTACCTTAGTACAGTAATATTTAAGAGAAATAATACTATGTCTGCAAATGAATGCATATAGTGGCCGGCTCCTGGGCTGATAAATTAGTATAGCTATAACGACTTTATTAATCCAAGACCTGCAGAATGGTACTTTGTACCTGAAAGCTTGTCAGAATTCTTGTCCAATTCTGCTCATGGAACAATAAACACCCCCCTCCCCAAACCCTTGCATCATGCACATTTCCTGGACCATCAGGGCTATAACACCAGAACGTCACTACTCCAAGGCCAGGACAGCTGATGATATAGCCCATTACTTTCCCCAAACCGTACTACAAGATTTTAGAAAATGTTCTGAGGTTATTGTTACTTGTCTTAGGATATAACCACCTCTTGCTAAATCAAAAGCTGACATCTGTTCTTACAAGCTGACTGAAAAGGTGTCATTCTTACTTGATAAGAACCTAATTAATTCTATAGAGCACTTAAGGAATTTTCTCCCTCGCCACTAAGGGATGCACCTCAGACTCTTTATGGATTTTACATTAAATAGTTGTTGGATAAAACAGAAACAGATTATCCATTAAAAACCAGAACACAAGCATCATAACTCCCATGTGAATACCCTAAATTAAGGCTGTCAAACTTCTGAGTAGATATTCTATGTAGGCTGCACACCCTAGCAGGCCAAATGCTTTTGGGCTGTGTCATGCTATGCCACACTACACAGGTGCCTTCTCCCGACTGCACAGCAGACACCCTCCTGATGTACCATGCCAGCACATCTGCCCTGCACTGATTTCCCAGGTCCCCCCATTGTGGGCTTTCTCAGTCCCATGGGTGGGAGCAGAAATTGGAAGCCAAAAGAGAGAGAGGGAGCCAGGGGACTCTCCCGGCAGCAAGAGCAGTTGGGTAAGTGACACCTGGACTGGAAAACCAAGGGCCAAAGGTTAAGCCCTTGAGGGCCAGATACAACCTCTGGGCCTCCAGCTGAACAGCGCTGCCCTAAGTGATAGGCAACCAAAACCTGCTCCCTCTTGTAGTCTCTCTCTGTGCAAAGTCTTGAATTTAATTCTATGCAAAGGCACAGCTTCAACAGGAGGGATGTGTAGGGTATGTTGCTGGGAGGTTAAAGATGTTGGTTTGATTCCATAAGACTGAGAGAAGTGAAGGTAGGTCTTTACCTTCTTAGGCAAACAATTCAATTGCTAGGCTGTTACACAAAAAAGGTCTTTTCTTTTAAAAAGAGTAAGTTCTGCTCAGTTTTTTAAAGAAATGTGGGTGCCTACTTTCAAGAAGGCATTCAGACTGGATACAGACACTTGACTGCAGATCTGGCTAGGTGTCCAAAATCTGAGAAGAACTGGAATTTCAAATACAACTCTTCCATTTTTCCTAGCAGCTCGCTTTAGGCATGGTCATGGTCATTGTCTAGGTTATTCTGGGTCCCAATTTGAGGAGCCTGACTCTCTTTGTAGCATATAAGGAGTCTTGATACTGAACCTCAGCATTTGGGATTCCACTTCAGGGCCAACACCTAACTTTCAGGCACCTAATTCCTTATTGAATCTTAACCCTTAATGTATGCAGTTAATTTTACGCATACAGAAAATATGATTGAGTTCTATGGGATCCCCAGCTAGGGGTTACACAACTGCTCAATGATCTGATAATCTGAATCTAACTCAAAATCTAATCGCTAAGTCTTCCTATACAGTGAGAATTTATACAAAGTAATATTAATCCTTGCTAAAGTAAGCACCCACATGTCGGGAGTACCCACTGATGCTACTCGGAGCCGAAGAGGTTCAGCGCATCACAAGATCAGGTTCTGATCATATAAATAATTAGCTTAGTAACAGTGTGTAAAGGCCTTCTGTGCAAAAGAAAAATCTACTGAGGTTGGTTGTAGAGCTCATAACAGAAGGTTACAAACAAAAAATAAGTATTGCATTTAAATAGCCACAAACCTCAAAAGCTGATTTGCAGTATTATAAATACCATTGAGATCAAACGTATCTTCCTTATTAACTGAGCTTTTTAATGGCATTAACCTATCATTAAATATTCTTAAACTACTTCAGCTCTGTTACTAAAATTGGTAAGCTTACAAAAGGTATCAAGATGTCTGAGGAACATCTTAAGCAGACTCTTACCTAGATCTACCATGAGGAGGCGGGTGAGAGCCGTATAGAATGTTGTTCGGCACCTAAGGTCGCTGAGACTGTAATTATCATTGACACCCAAAAAAGGGAAGTGTTTACTCTGACAAAATAGAAATGCATTAAAAGTTAAAATGGTTTACAACATTATGGCTATATCTAAAATATTTGAACATAATACAAAAACTTACTGTGTGAGTCTGAAGCATGAATTTCACAGCATCTATTTTCACTAGTTTTTTTAAGAGAATATAAGTAACATATGTTAAGAAAATCTGCCTTTAAAACATTATGGTGAGATTTGCATTTTTCTTTCAAACTTTCATCATTATATAATTGGTTTTTATGTATGATACAGCTACTAACTAAAAGTAGAAAAGTGTTTCTCTCAAAGACTACCTTGAATTTCTTAAATATATAGCACAGAAATATTCTTTAGAACATTAAAAAAGATTATCCATTATTAACCAAAGCAATTACTTTTCATGTTATATATTCTAGTCACAAAAGAGACAAATGAACTAAAGGATTTTTATAATTAAACTGAAAGTTTTCTTTTACAATAAATGGTGCTGGTTTTCCACATGACACCACATTATCAGCTTTGTGGAGAAAATATTGCTGCTTTGTAATAGTAGCAGCCAATGGAGTTTCCTGTTGCTGAAAGGTTGCTATTGGGTGGTGGCACTGGTTGACTGGTAGCCTTAAATGAACAGACAGAACAGAATGCTGTTTATTTGTAATTTTTCTTTTCTGAAGTTATCTTGTATGATGAACAGTAAGACAGTGATGGAACACCCTAGTCCCCATGGGTTTTTTTAAACCTCAAAGACAATGGTAAGAAGATACAGAATGAATTAGACCACCCTTACAGAGCCAATTTAAAATGCACAACTTCAGCTCATATTGTCTCACAGAATCATTACAAAAGAAAGGTAGATAAATGAAAAACAATGTGTAACACTACAACACACTAAACTACAAATTCTGAAAGTGAGGACCTTCTGGAAGATCACATGTGGTTAATAAGTGAAAAGAGAAATTTATACGGTAATACATTATCATTTAGTGCTTATCTTTTTAATTTTAAAATGTTGATGTTAAATACTCACTGTTCTCCATCTGAAGAAAAAACTTTTTTTTTAAAGTGAAGAAATTACATTTTAGTAGTTTCCTTAAAAACATTTTCTGTTATTGGCAAGGAGGCTACTAACTTAAGCTTACGAGTCTGACCCTATGAAATGATGAAGACTAGTTAGCTAAGGAAATTAGTATGCCATGACATCTTTTAGGAAAATATCCTATTAGGATTCTTTTGCAAACAGACAAGTAATAGATACAAATATGCAGCAGAAGGACAGCTTTAACCATGGCATATAAGGATGTTATTATGCTTTCTGGTTGTGGGATAGGATTGCCTGTGTAGTTTTAGTAATAGGTCAGACAAGGATTTGCTTGGGATGGTTTGGATAGAAATGATCCTACCTCAGGCAGGGAGTTGAACTAGATGACCTACAAAGATCCCGTTTAGCCCTACTTTTTTGGGATTCTATGAACAGGGTATTTCCTGTTACCTGAACAGGATATCTATACACAGACACAGACACTACTTATGGTATATATTTAGTATATATATTAAAATATACCTTAAAAGTGTGTGTGTGTGTGTGTGTGTGTGTGTGTGTGTGTGTAAAGGCACTCCCATAAGTAGTTAAAACCTCCCCTTTCCACAGTGTTAATGAAAAAAAACGTTTTGACAAAAGAGTATTTATGGAAGGAATAAAGATGATTCTCAGAATGAATCTTGTACGTCGAAGGTCTATTTACTAAGAATATATATGCAAAGCTTTCTTAAAAACAAAAACTTTAAAAAAAGAATATGTGCACATTTGCTGTCTAATTCCATTCTAAACAAAACACAAGCAATGCATGTATGCTAGCTCTGTTTGCAATTGACTCTTGAGGTCACATGGTTGACTGAAGTCATTTAGCAATGAGTCCCCAGTGAGGCCTGCTACTCAGTGCCCATCAGCAGAACATAGGGGAGAGGCTGCTCTATAGGCTGCTTTAAATTATATGAATTGAAGAGGTAACATAGGGATCATTGTACTAGCTAGAACTTAGACAGGCTGTCCTGTCCTTTGGCTAAGGACATACACCCAGTTTCTGACTCTTCTATCACTATAGTGTCCCTAAAGATTCCTCCATCAAAAGAACCCATGGTTTACCATTTATGCCACCTTTTCACATACCTGAAAGCTGAAAATCTGTTTACAGAGGAGAAGTATTATGGGTGATATGTGTAACTGCATACTTAAGTTTTCTATATGTTTCCTATAAAAAAGTGTCATTTTAGTTGTTTCTAACTGACCAGGTTTCATCTTTAGGTTGTTATTTGGCATGCTTATACTAGAGCAGGGAGCTCTTGCTTTTTTTAAAAGCTTTATCACATGCAGTTAAGTTATATGTAACGACTGAAAATGAAATAAATGGAATGAAAATTTACATTTTTTAAATGGTTCACTTTATTTTGAAAATAAAATGAAAACTTGCTATCTGGAAGATGATAGTTTCTAGGTCATAGCTGTTTAGCAATGGACAGAAGAAAATTGATTTTAATTGCTTGAGTTATAAAAATAAGTGCTTCCCCCCTACACACACTTGCAACAGGTTATAATAAACATTAAAATAAACAGGCTCCAAAAAATCCACTGAGAACACAAAGCCTACGTATATATACTATAAGGAAAAATCCTATGAAGGCATATTTCTAGACTGCATTGACTAAAGATTCTTCTACTGTGCAAAATAAAGTGGAATGCATTATCAATTTTCATAGAAAGGTGATTACGGACTATCCAGAAAGGTTCACAACTCCAGTTACCTTCAGTAACTTATATGTAAGTGTGTACTGAACAAATCATAACTTCCTGTGCCTTACTGAATGTATATAGGGTGCAGAACAGAATATTAGTTTCATTGTTGGTAGGGTTGGAAGGGACCTGAGCAGATCATCAAGTCTGACCCCCTGCCGTGGGTAGGGAAGAATGCTGGGATAAAATGAGGCCAGCTAGGAGATTATCTAGCCTCCTTCTGAAGATTCCTAGGGTAGAAGCGAACACCACTTCCCTTGGAAGTTGGTTCCACATCCTAGTCGCCTGGACTGTGAAGTAGCGCCTCCTGACGTATAGCCTAAACCTACTCTCAGTCAACGTGTGGCCGGTATTCCTAGATAACTCTGGGTAGTATTCTAGAGAGACTTATCAAAGAATTGAACATGGCAGAATTTCATTTTTTCATTTGCCTGTTAAAAATATCAAGACAAAATGAATGTTGGAAAACTCAGTTAAAGAAACATTCAGAAGTTGTTAACCCTGTCCGCGCTATGTGAATTATGATAGTACGTGTTCATGTAATTAGGGTAGTGTAAGAATGATTTTGTAGCAGTGATGTTCCTGAATTATGTAAGAAGTAAGGATTTGTTAGAGTGATATCTTTTATTGGACCAACAATGTAGCTGGGATAAAGACAAGCTTTTGAATTCAAGACATTCCTTCCCAGCTTTACTTGCATTTGAAAGCTTGTTTAACTCTACATAGTTGGTCTAACAGAAGAGATCATCCCAAGAAATCCTTGCCTCTCGCATTCATGTCATTAAACACTCTTTATTTCTACACTGATTGCAGCTGTACTGCATATTCTGAACGAAGATGGGTCTGTTATACTTCTATTTTACTGAAGTGCTTCTGTGACGAGTAACCAGTGTTGGCGGGAGGCACTGGAAAATGATGAATGATTTAGTCATTAAGGTAATGGATCAGGACCCAGGAGTTCTACTATTGTTGTTTTTGTCCCAAGATTTTGTGAGTCATCCTGAAAGAACCACTTAAGTGTGCTTCAGTTCTAGATCTTTAATACATGAATAAGAAATTCTTCCTGACATCCAGGGTTATTCATTATTTTTTTATGAACCCCACAAACAAATCTAAAAAAATAAAAAGAAGAAAAATCCCTATTCATGTGGTATTTGGATAATATAAAATAAATGAGTCTTGGGCTCGTGTTCTACACTGAGGATAAAAAAACAACAAGCAGCTGCCTTTTTCACTGAGCATCATTCAGCTCTTGAACTGAGTGAGGCAGGGGTCCTGTGGAAAAAAATAGCATGTGATCCTGTAATTTCAGTCTGTACAGTTATGTATATACACAAGTGCTTGAGTTAAGACTGAACAGGCAACCTTCATATTCTTTTAATATAAGGTCTTTTTATTGTAGGAGTTATTAATTATCAATTTTTATTTTAAATTGACAAAACTATTTTTTAAATTATCCAGTTGTCCTAAACAAATGGATGGAGTAGATAGCTATTTTTTGGCAAGTTTGATAACCGTTTTTAAGAACAGCTTTTGGCTATTTTTTGGTTAATCTACAGCATTTTGGTAATACTCAATTATTTTTACACTTCAAAGCTATACAATTTCCCCTATTAATAAGAGAGATTCTTTCATAACAGCACAAAGCATGAAAAAACCTACTAAGTATTTTGCAGCAGGTTGCTTTACAGAATAACAATGAAAATATAATTATTTTGTTATAGATAATCTACACAGAAAAAGTTAATTATTAGAAAGCACTAAACATACATGAGGGAACACTATGATTGTACTGGTATAAAGGAACCACTAACATGTTCCATTATGTAAATGAATTCAAAGATATTTCATGACTGACCAGCTAGAAGGGACATAATGATTTATAATTCAAATAACTGAGCTTTAAAATCAAATTGGGATAATATATTTCTAAATATGCAAACATGGAATAATTGTTAAAATGATGTAAAATATGATACTAGGACAAATCTTGTGTTTCCTTTTGTTGTTAAAAATGTCAGTTTTTTTTTCTTTTGGCTGCTATGTAGAATGCTTAGTAGAATTGTGATTTTTCTTTTAATTCTAAGAGACTCTTGAGAAATGATGACATAATACAAATATAAATCCAATTTCTAAGAACATGCAAACACCGACTCACTGAATGACTTAAATACTGGACAAGTGTGAAAATTAAACACATTTTTTAACCTTTCAACCCAATCAAATTTAACTTATATTATACACTGAAAATTGACCCCCTAGATCCAGTCTCTTAAAACATACTTGTTTCTTTCTAAGCAATGTATATTCAAACCTTTTTAAAAAAAATAATACAGTGTGAAAAGGCCAAAGTTTGCAATGCCAGGCACTAGTTATAAACCACTTCATATGTTTGAAATAAAAAGTACTTCAGCATTATTATTTAAAAAAACCCTACTGGTACAGTTTTTATAAGAAAAAAATACATATCTTTAAAAGCCAAAATGACCAGTGAAATTGGGTTGTATATCATTTTCCAGCAAAAAAGGAAAAACAGCCTCGACAGGTGTAATTTATCATTTTTCTGATTTAATACCAAAGAAATATATTAAAATAATAAAAAGAATCCTGAAATCCTCAAAATTTGTAGTGATAAATAGCCCTCCCTGTCTTTATTGCATTATGCCTACTAACAGAAATATTGCATGGTGGATTTTGCCAGACAAGGACGATTATTTTCCAATAAAAAGTTGCATATTAAATTCCAGCACAAAAGTGGGTGTCTAATACTTTTGAAATCTTTTATGGTTTGCCAAGGAACACAATTTTAAACTTAACTAATACAAACACATCACAGTGAAGTGAACTGGTATTAGAGCTATCTCTATTCTATCCCACCAATCTGAACCAAAGATGCTACTGTTCTCAGAAAGACATTTCCTTTGCATAGTACTTAAATATATTTTTAGCTTTATCGTTTTAGTTAATTTTCTTTTTATTAATTTTCAAGTATGTTGCATACATATTTGCTATTTCATAAGTCTCAAGTATGTTTGATACATATTTGGTATATCTCATAAATAATACTACTGCTGCTTTTGCATACCTTTACACACACACGCACACACACACCTGAAGCTTTGCTTTCATCAGAGCTCTTAGCAACACAAGTTATTATACAGAAACAATTTTCCGTACAAACTGATCATTCAGGAAAGCTCTGGGCATTAAATATGTACTCCTTTCTATCATGTTATATTGTATCCAAATCATACAGAGCCAACTCAGCTACTTTATCCAAAGTCCAGAATAAAATTAAAATTATTAGTCATCAGTGTATTTCTAGGTCTCTTTTTAGCCTTAAAAACAAGTATTAGATGCATCAATAATTTATACTGCATATTGACCCACAACTTTTGGCTAGGATGGCAAGACATTTGTCATTCACACTTCACATTTCTATACCTCAAATATTAGCTTCCCAAATAAAATGAATAACAATAAATAAAAGTCTACAATGAGAAGGCGCACAACGTTTAGACACACATAAATATATTGTGTTTTTTCAGTTGTAGGCCAACCTTGCACATATGTCCACCACCATTATTCTCAAGTTCACTCAGTCAATACTCGCTGAAGTCAATCTTACAGATCAAAACTCTGAATTACCATTGCACTTACAAAACCCCAGAGAAGAATCAAATAACCAGAGAAAAGACCTAACAGGTTAAATAAACTATAAATACTAAAAATACAATTAATGAAAAGATTTTGGATTTGGTATTTCAGACTGCAAGTACAAAGGTAATGACTCTAGAGGGCCTAATTATAGGTCAAGCCCATGTATAAGTAAAATGTGATTTTCATGGTTCTTTTAGAGGGAAAAAAGGAGACTTACAGAATACCTAACTGCACATTAAAAACTGCATATGTTTATTCATTCAATGCAATATATCCTCTCTCTTGGTTTTTATAAAATACTTTAGAAATATTTAGGTTTCATATGATTCCTACATGTGTGGTGACATTAAAAGATTTAATATCTCACATATTGGTTTAAGAGCAATGAAGTATAAAAAAAAGCAAACTAATGTATAATTTTACCTAAACAAAACACCCTTATTCAGATTGCAAAACAATAAGCATAATTTAATATAAGGAAATACAATACAACTTTTCTAAGATGACCAGAATTTTAAGGAAAAAATAAAATGATGGCCACCTTCTTTTCCTTTCTGTTTGACTAAAATATTAATCTCTTCACTCAAAAAGGTTAACTAAAACTTTTACTATTTAAATATTTAAGGAATCCACTTATATAATTTTTCATTTAGTCTTGAAAATGTCTTCTGTTGCCTATATCTACTTAAATATCATGATATGGCAAAATAATTATTATATTTTCTTGCATAATACACACCATGTTTTAGAAAGGCAGAACGAAAAAAAGAAAGATTTTTCCTGAGTTATCGCAGCACAGAGCAGGGATAGAGCCTAATCCTTAGATAGCTTACCTCCATTTCCTGCTTTGGCTATAAAATAGGAGACGACAGAGCAGGAGCTAGCAGACAGCAGAATTGCCTTAAGTTAGCTTGATTAACGGAATATCAAGCCTATTAAAAAAAAATTGTCATTAACACCTGTGAGTGGACATCAATGGGCCATTAAGTCAATTGACTTCTTCAGCTGCCTGAATAGTAATACCACAGTTGCTGAACTGTGGAGCAGCAATCAAAGCAGGATGCTTGAATCCCAAGCAGAAAATCAGCTCCCCAAAATCATGCACCTCAATTTTGCAGGGGCTGTTTTTGGGGGACAAAAGGTGTATGTTATATGCAAGAAAATATGGAAATTGTTAATTTTCTTTAAAATTATATTATCTTGCCTGACTTGGAAGCTCAACAAGCAAAAATGTATTTTATTTTATCTTGTGACTAAGATGCGACTTAAGTCCTTGCTAGAAAATTTGCAACAAATCATAAAACTAACACACTGGATTTTGACTAACTGTTCAGAGCAAAAAAGCAATGAGCCCCATTCTGTTTTTCCCACAAGATTATTGTGGTGTTTATTACAAAAAGGTCCCGATTCACCATGTCCATACATGACACTAAGAGCACATGAGCAGCATGCAGGTCCTTAAAGCGAATCAAGGCCAAAATGGGCTGAGTTTAGTTCTCTTTGGAGACAATGAGATACCGACTTCAAACGATTCTGAACAGGACCAGTGGTGTTAATGATCTCATCATATGGATTCTATTCCGTTGAGAATAATTATGTGAAATCATCCTGGAAAAACTTCCTAAAAATGCACTACATATAAAAAGCGTAAAGCAAACTAAACTAGTATTAATATTCTCAAGGGGGTCAAATCATTTCACTGTAAAATAAGTAGGAAAATGACTCTTATGATCACTTTTTACTATATTATAACCTAACAGGATATAGAATATACAATAAAAAGGATATCCAACAGAAAGATCATTTAGAAACTGAAGAGTTCTTGAAATCACAGGCTCACATCTTCCCCAATATTTAAGGTTTGTAACACTAGAATAAGAAAAAAAGAGAGAATTTATAACAAGTGTTTCCCTTTATAAAACGATAGTAAGCACACACACACAAACAGAAGATACCAGGACACGATACTATGAATAAACCTGTCTAATCAAACCTTTATTTTTTTAATGCTTGTGAGACAGGAATTATTACAAAAAATATGGTAATTCAAGAGGTAGGAGTTCTTCTCTTATATCTTTTATTGGAACAACTGCATACTTGGGAGAGAAGTTAGACAAGCTCCCAGGCACAAACAAACCTTCCCCGGGTCTCAGGGAGAAGTAGATCCAGGTCAAGCTAAGCAGCAGAAAGAACTCTCACCTCTTACACATTTCCTGGAATGTCACAGCTACAACACATGTACCCCACCACATAATCCTGCAACTGATTTATTATGAAATATTTTATTGTTACCCATCAGTAATCCCTAGTTAGTGACCTGTGTTAGTTACTTATATAGCTCTATCACACTAACACTAACCACTTCACAGTCTATTCCAATTATCCTCCCAATCTCCATGAAATTAGAAATGTTAATATCCCCGGACAGCAACAGGGAGAGATATTGTGGGCTAGACTCACAAATATTTCCCACTGAAATTGTACCTTATAAATCGTGTAGCAATGAATTCCTGCTTCAGTTTCAGGAATTCCCCATCTAGTGTCATATCAAATGCTATACTGCATTTCAGACACATTAGATCTATCACATTTCCCTACACATTCTGGGGAGTTTTTACAGGGATTAGTCCTCAGTCCCTTTCAGCTTTTACTCCCTGACATCTTTGATAACTTCTACTGTAGAAATATAGCAGAACTAATGTAGCTGTATCTTCCTTTCATTTTTCCATTATACTCGTACAACACATATACCAAGGCATAGGGTCCATTGCTTTTCCATCTATTAGCGTCCAACTACCACCCCATTCCATGATACTCAAATCCTTGAAAAAGAGTTCATACAAAAGTCTTCCCCCTGTTTGCTGCCTGTGACTTGGTCATAAAGCTAAGATGATGTCATGTTATAAAAATCACTGAATTAACATTTTAAGGGATTTGATAAGGGTGGAACAGGATTATACTTTGGCACCTAGTATGTGGAATAGGATCAGGCCCATAACATTTCTCCTGTCATCACTTAATATGCCTTCCCATACAGTCCTGCCTTCTAATACGTATAATTTATCAAGTGGATGTTTATAAAGCTCTTAGATGATGAAAATGACCAGATATCCTATATATGGTACCGTATATTACTGAATTCACCACATCCAAGACAACTTTGAATTTAAGATGATCCCCACCAATAATTAGATTCTACACCTGGAAAATTATAAATTTGTTGTCATTTTACACAGAGAAGGTTGTTTTATATTTGTCCCCCCTGACCTATGGCGGGGAAGGCAGAGGTGGGGATGGGCCAGGCCCTTGCCCCTGGCTCTCCTGCACCTTATCCCCCAGCACTTGTGCCCATCCCTATCCATATCTGCCCCATGCCATACATCCCCACTGTCACATACCCTACTGCCACCTGCCCATCCATGCTTGACCCTGACCCCCAACTCCCTGCTTCCCCACCTCCTGCTCTCCCTAGGGTGGCCACTGGTCCTGGTTTATATCAGACTGTCCTGTTTTTAAACCTGTTTACTAGGGCTATGCAAAACGGCACCCTTCCATTTTGACTTGAGTTTTTGACAGAACAGTTTTGAATTTAATTTAGATTCGAAACAGCTGTTCTGTTTCACTTTGCTGAAACTGTGAAGCTGTTTCTACGCTGTTTTGACGTTTTGCCCATTCAATATAATGAAGCTCCAAACAGCCTCTCTCAACTGGCAGACAGATGGGGACCTGCAACCCTAGGAGGGCTGCGGAGCCTGTGCTAGTCCTCCCGGGGCTGTGGGCCCCCGATCTGCCTGCCAGATGAGGGAGGGAAGCCAGCTGCTGCTGCCTGGGACCGGGGTGCTGGGGAAAGGAACCGAGCCCGATTGCTCAGTTCCCTTCCCCAGTGCTAGATTGGGCTGGGGAAAGAAACCCAGCCCAGCTAGGCTGACTTCCCATCCCTAGCCTGATTGTAGCACTGGGGATGGGAAGGCAGCCTAGCTGGGATGAGCTCCCATCCCCAGCACTAGATTGGGCTGGGGAAAGGAAGTCAGCCCAGCTGGACTGAGTTCCCATCCCCAGCCCAATCTAAGGGCTGGGGAGGGGAACCGAGAGATCTGGTTCAGTTCCCTTCCCCTGCACTGTGATTAGCTTCCTGCAGCCTGACCACAGGAGGTGCGGAGAGCCAGGGATGCACTCCCACCTGCCGCTGGGAGCGCAGCCCTGGTTCTCCCGTCTCCCACCATCTGGTTGCTGGCTGCTTCAAAACTCAAAACGTTTTGAAACTTTGAAACATTTTGTTTTGAGGCTGTTTCGAAGCCCTTCATTTTGATTCAATTTTGCTGTTTCCAGCTTGAAATGAGTCGAAACACTGTTGAATCGAAACAGCCAGTGAAATTTTGCATAGCCCTACTGTTTACCTCCTGTCAGTTTCTCAATAAGGAACAGATTGCAAAAATTCCTGTTTTTTCAGTTGATTAGTGGAAATACACGTCAATCATTTGTCCTCACAATTCTATTCACTATGCCTAGAAGTAGGTAGACACACAACCAGGAGGAGCAGGGTTCCCAGCCAGGAAGGGAGGGAAGGAGGTGGCCTTTCTGTGGTAGCCCTATCCCTTGCTGCTGATTGGCCAAGGCAGTGGCCTCACCCCTCACTGCTGATTGGCTGGGGAAACACCCCTCAGCAAGGGGATGTCCTGTATCCTGGGGATGTGCCAGTGGCACTCTAGCTCTCCTCCAGCAGCCTGCTCCATACCCTGCTCCCTTCCCCCGCACCCCTTGCTCTCTTGTGCCTGTCTACCCCACTCCTGTGTCTGACCCCTACTCCCTGCCCACCACCTCCTTACTTTCTGCTACAGCTCTGCTCTGGATCACAACAATCAGCAGCAGTCAGGCCCAGCCCAGTCTGGCCAAGGATTTCACAGATTTCATAGACATTAGGGCTGGAAGGGAACTTGGAAGATCATCGAGTCCAGCCCCCTGCCCCAAGGGCAGGAAGTCAGCAGGGGTCATAGGATCCCAGCAAGATAAACATCCAAATTTCTCTTGAAGGTGTTCAAAGTAGGTGCTTGAACCACCTCCGGAGGCAGTCTATTCCAGACTTTGGGGGCTCGGACTACAAAGAAGTTCTTCCTTATGTCCACCAGCTTGAAATGGTCCTGGAGGAATTTGTGACCATTTGACTTTGTCATCCCATGGGGCGCTCTGGTGAACAGACATTCCCCCAAATCCCAGTTGGGCACCCCAGATAAACTTATAGGCGGCCACCAGATCACCCCTGAGCCTGCGCTTTTCCAGGCTGAGGAGTCCCATGGCTCTCAGCCTCTCATCATAAGGTCTGTTTTCCTGACTTCTTATCATGCACATCGCTCTCCTCTGGACTGTCTCAAGGAGTAGCAGTGGAAGTTTCTGGCTGGGTTGGGTAGGGCTGAAGGGACTGGAGCCTGAGCAGGAAGTAAAGAAGGATGGGGGGGAAGGGCAGACACAGACACATTTCACCTGATCTCCCACCAGTGCTGAATAGAACAGAATAATTACTTCCCAGATTTTAATATTAATACATCCTGGAATCAAGTTAGCTTTTTTTTTTTTTGGCAACAGCACTGTCCTGTTGACTCAGATTTGTTTTTTTAGGCACTATAACCCTCCCCTCCATTCTTTACTGAAGTGGTAGCTTTCCTCAAAAGGACACATTTCCTTTATGTCACCTGCAAATTTTAGGTGTACTACATTCTGTCATACAAGTAATTAATGAAAATATCAAACATAACTAGGCCCAGAACCCCATTCAAGATGCTTTCTCAGTTTAACAGAAAACCATTATCTCCTATGCTGAAGAACAGTTTTGTAAACAATTGTGCACCCACCTTTTGGGGATTGCATCCAGACTATATTTCTCTAGTTTGCTTATTGAATGTCATACGGGGCACTGTCAAAAACGTTACGGAAGTGAGGCTGTATTACTTCTATTGCTTCCCCCTCAATCACTAGGCCAGTTATCTAGTCAAAGGAGGAAATTATATTGGTTTGACACAACTTGTTCTTGAGAAATCCATGTTGGCTGTTTTTTATTACCTTGTTATCCTCTAGATACTTATAAATTGATTGTTTAATAATTTGTTTTAGTACTTTCCCAGATATCAAAGTTAGGCTGACTGATCTATTGTTCTTTAACTCGCATCTTTTTCCTCTTTATAAAGATAGGCACTATGTCTGCCCTCCTGCAGTACTTTGGGACCTTTCCCAGCCACCGTGAATTCTTTAAAAAAATCACTAACAGTTTAGATGTAGTTTCAGCTGGTTCTTTAAGTAGTTTAGGATGAAGTTTATTGGGATGTGTCAACTTGAATGCATCTATCTTCTTGAAATACTCATACCTGGGCTGCCACTATTCTCACCTATGCTCCTATCTTGTTGTTAGAATTAATTTCATTAAGTATCTGAGTACAACTAACTTTTGGGGAGAAAGTTAAAGCATACAAGGCTGAATACTTCAGCCTTCTTTATATCATATTTATCTTCCTTCCCTTATTAAGTAATGAACCAATTCTTCTTATATTTTGTATAAAATACACACAAGAATTCTTCTAATGTCTGACGGAGAGAACCTATGCACTGACACAGGAGAAAAATGCTCAATGCTCCAAGACATTAAAGCAAGCTACCATTTGAGTCTAAGTGCTGGTTCCTTTTTTCTTGTCTCTCAAGTGGCTTATTGATTAAAAATGTTATAAATGAAACAGAGTTAAAGCAACCAATCAGAAAGTTTCAAGTGGCAGAGTAAAGAATTATATTTAATAGCATTACCACTGTCAGGTGAACAGGAACTTATGTAGTTTTGTCTAAAACGAATATTCAAAACAGCAACAAAAGATTACAGATATTCCTTATAACTACACTCAAAGCAAAGAACTACACTGTACATTTTCAAAAAGAGCTAGTTTCTAACCAGTGCTTCAATAATAAACTGAAAAATCATATTTAAATTAAAAAGGTTATTATTTTTCAGATTATGGAAAAGCATGAAGACTAGCTTTTAGTTTGGATGTAGTACCAGAATAAAGCTGAGGCTCTCATGGTTCTCTGCCTTAGAGCCATCCAAATGATTCTGAAGCCTTTTCTAATTGCATGAATTTGCCAGAGCCAAATGCATGCTTTTTCTAAGGTAATGCCTTCAAATGTATTGACCTGTCATTATTTTAGACCCTGTGTTAAAAAAAAATAAATTAGAATAAAAAGAAAATAATCCATCAGTTCCTCCTTCAACCTGTAATCATAAACAAAACAAGATTACTGTATCTTACATATATAAAGTGCCTTCTTAATTAAAATTATTTTGATTGGCGAATGTTTGTTGTTAGGGTTTGTAAAACTAATGGCCCTTCTACATTTGCAGGAAAAAGCACAAAGAGATTTAATGCCCAATCCACACAATTGCGCCTCCTGCCATGTTAACCATGTGCATTACAATCCTGGGCTCCCCCTGCATTGGCTCGCAGAACTGCAAGCTGCACAGCTGCTGGGAGTTGCAGTAAGGGCAGTGCTCTCACCACTGTCTCTGCTGAAAGCCCCACATCTGATGAGGCTCACAGCAGTGGCAGCTTTCTCCCTGCTGTCCCCTTGTGCCCCAACCTGATGAAGCTCACAGCAGTGGCAGTATTCTCCCTGCTGCAAACCAGAGCCCTGCAGTGGTGGCAGCATTCTTCCCTGCTGTCTCCACTGCGAGCCCTGCAGCTGACAAGGCTCACAGCAGGGGCACTGCCAGGAACACTATCAGCTGCAGTCTTGTCAAGTGCAGGGTTTGCAGTGGTAGTGCGCCCCTATGGTTGGGAGCCCCTTAGTTGATAGGGAGTACCTGGCCCCACACACAATTAATGGCATGATAAGAACAAGCTATGAAGTCATTACACATTTTTTTGTGGAATAACTTTATAGCTTATTGCTTGTCTTAGCAAGACATTAATTGGTTGAATGTGTAGCTGGGTAATGACTTAAGGCATGATTAACTGGTTAATCATGCCTTAAGTGTAATGTGTAGTTGGGGCCTAAACTTATTATATTAACAAGGACTGATAAAGGATGGAGGGTAAGGGTGATTTCCTCCAACCTTTGTAAACTACTTCACACTGTTCTACTGTGTTTCCTTTTTTTTGATCATCCTTTCTAAGTCTTGCTGACAAAGCACTCTTCATACTGAGAATCCCAAATCCATGCTACTGCTATCAGCACCACAGATCACTCTTGCATGATAATTTTTCAGACATACTGACTGTAATGAACTTAGTGGTACCTGGAACGAAGATGATAACTCTAGGATTCCTGCTTCAGAAGGAATGGAATGAGTTAGGAAATAAAAGACAGGACATGAGATGGGAATGAAGAAGCACAGAAGGAATGAGGGTGGGGAAAAAGGAAGGGTGAAGGTTTGAAAAGGTATAAGGAGAAAGAAAGAAGCAAATCTTTTTTATTCATTTAAGGGTATCATCTCTATTTATCACTGCATGCAATTTCTTGTTATAATATGACAAAGCCTTATTTTTTAATTTTTATTTTAAATGAAAAAGAGGATTTTAGAAACCTGTTGTGCCATTTACGTCATGAATCTGTTGTGCCATTTATTATGTGGACATGCACAACAGACAATATGTTGAAGCAGCTGAATTATGAACAAGAAATATTTGATCCAAAACCAGTTGAAAAGCTCAAGGGATATATTTAAAATATAATGAATAATATTATGGCTATATTTACACAACATGATCATGTTTATAATATTCAAAGAAGTGTAGAGTCATAATAGAATATTTCAGGCCAAATTTTTCAAAGTTGTCAAAAGGGTTTGTATAGATACTTCCCATTGAAATGTATAAGATCTGGCATCCAAATGTATAAGAACTCGCATCCAAATCCCATAAAAGACTTTTAAAACATCTCAGCCATAACATGGTATTTATATACCAGTAATAAGGAACAGAGGGCAATTTGTTGGCAACAGGGCTCTGAACAGCCATGTTTTCATTATTTCTTCTAGATTATCATAATTTAAAATTAAGAACTCTCTGTGGCCCAATGACAGTGATTGAACATATACCTTTCATTAAAACTGAGCAAAGGTGAAAAGTTAAAAAAAAAGTGCTGCATTTTAGTTTGCTATGATTCAAGGATTACACTGATTATTCATGAATGTATGGAAGACTGCTGGGTATTTGTAAAAATGTTGACATATCCAAAATGTTCCATGAACGTTTTGAGCTTAGATAAAATGACACAACCTACAGGAAAGCATGTGTATATATGAAGACAAATAAACAAATAATTACTGGGTGCATCCACACATGGAAGCATGTCTGCTTGCAGCAGCTAAAATAGAAGCATTGCAAATTTTAGCCAGGGCTTTTTGCCTCAGCACACATGCTTGGACATGCACTTTGCTGTGAAGCAAATTGTGCCACTTGGGGCAAAATAACCCTGCCTGGCTCCTCCTGGATCTGCAGCCAGGGGGAGCTAGAGCCCAGGGCCAGCAGTTGTGCTGTCTCCAGCACTATAAAAACCTGCCCTGCCCAGCAGCTCAGGGTTACTCACCCTCAGGAGCTTCTGGGGCCCAGCCAGTTCATATCTGGGGATACTAGCCCCTTGTGTTAGCTAGACTGTTGAAGCAGCATCCCAAATTCACTTTTTAAAATACCCCAAAATCCACATTCTTACACAATTAGAACAAAAGAGAGAGAGAGAAAGGCGGACTGATCAGATGGGCAATGTTTTATTGCTATATTTACAATGTTAAAGAAATCTGGAAGCCTACCAGTGTCTCCAGCATCATAATAAAATAAATCCTAAATATCTATGTTTTAATGTTTTAACATCGCCACACTCTGGGGGTAGATGTGCACCTGTGTGCACCCCCTGAGCATCGCCAATGGTCCCCTGCCTCTCACAGGGCAGACCCCCCCCCCACAGCACATGGACTACCCTGCCTGCAGGGTCCCAGGGCCCCCCAGGGGCTACAGTTTCCCCTCCAGCCTCCCTGCTGGTCTCCAGCCCCCTGCTTGTCTCCAGCCTCAGGAGACGAGCAGGAGAATGAGTAGGGGGCTGAAGGCCAGCAGAAGGCTAGAGACAAGCCCCTGGAAATGAGCTGGGGACATTCCCCTGCTCTCTCCAGCCTCTTGCTCATTCTCTGCTACTGCTAATGAATGTGTGGGACCTGGGAGAGACAGTGGGAAGCTAGGGGAACAAATGGTGGGCAGGGGGAACTAATAGGGGGTGGGGGGAATGAACAGGGAGTGGGGAGAGCGAGCTGGGAGCTCGGGGAATGAACCAGGAGCAGGGAGAACAAACAGGGATGGGGAGAACAAATGGGGTGGGGGGAACCAACAGGGAGTTGGAAAAGGTCCCCTCCCCCCTCCTCCAGGCCCCCAACCCCCTACTTACCGGCAGAAACTGGGTCCAGGGCCCTGCAGATTGCACCACTGCCTGTCCGGTGTGGGCAGGCAGCGTGCTTCAGGACCAGGGAAAGAGCCAATCACTAGGGTAAGAGCCAATCCTCTGTGGAGGACTGAGACTCCATTTGCCTCAGGGCACAGTCTGGGATCATGCCCTGACCCAATTTTTTCCCTCAGGGTTTTGTTTGAACCCTGGATATACAGGGGTCTAATTTTGCTCCCCCACTGCAAATCTGCAGCAGGGGGAATATTTTTTTGTTCTCTCACGTGCCTCTTGCAACATCTCAAAGGGGTTTGAGATGCTGCAAGAGGCATGTGCAGGCTCCTCTGGATGCGCACACTATGTTCAGTCAAACATTCATCCTGGATGCATTACACAACATTTACTTTTCTCATCTTGTTGTTATCCTATTAAGGACTAGAAACAGTACTGTGTGAATTCAATTACAATCACACAAAACAAATACCAAATAGTTGAAAAAATATTTTGTGAGCCCATATGCTAATTATTAATAATCACAATTGCATGGGTGTCCATGTGATGAATAAAGGCTCATTCCTTAAGAGAGAATTGTTCACATGCTCAGCAGGAGACTTATTTCTGATTTTCAACAAAACATGGATGGAAGGCTTACTATTTTGTGGCAAAGAGACATAACTAACTGAAATAATCAAAATAGTTATAAGAAACTCATGGTGGCTAAACTCTGAGAATACTTCTGGCTTTGATGAATATCTACTCAACATAAGATTTAATGCATTAAGTAAAAATAAGTGACAAACTCTCTAGTATCACAAATGCTGCTGGAAGATTATCAAACATGTAATACAACTTGTTCACTATTAATGTTGCAAAATAACTTATTAATGGATATTGCTGACCAGGTCTGCACTGTGGAGCCTGTATTAAAGAATTCAGAGGGAACAGTTTAAAAGCATTCACATGGGAATGGCCCACCGGAGAAACTAAAAACAGGTGTAGCTAAGATACTTTAGACAATTATCTTCAAATCTAGGAGAAACATAATTCGCTTGTCCTGTCATTGATCACTGAACTCATACCAGACTTCATGAAGTGCTTCACATGGAAACCAGAAACTGTGTTTTCCATGAGAAACAGCAAACTATCACAAAATAGGATGGGTAAGTCTTCTAACAGCAGAACACAAACATTCTTTAATATGTCACAAAGGATTACTGCATGTTTGATCATTACAAATCAAAATATTATATGTGTTCCTCATGTTTCTCCCAAAGCATTTAAAAACAGAATATTTTCTCTATGAATCTTAACTGTCATGATTAGATGTAAAGCATTTTTGATGTAGTTATAGGATCACCTCAAAGTAAGCAATGATTCTAATGGTAGGGCGTAGTGATGACTTACTGATTCAATATTTTCAAAGTGTTTTTACCATTTTTTGGTATAAAAAGCAGTGGTGGTCATTAATGAGGCAGTGTAATTTTTTAAAATAGAACATAACTGTAGTATCTCAAATAACACTATGCTCTGACAAAGCAGTAACCATAATGGATCACTTCTAACTATAAAGCAACTTAAAAATGTACTAAAGATACAAAGTCACTGTTATTTTTGATGAATATAATGTTAGAGCAATAGTCATCATGATCATTTTCTCTTATTTTATATAGATAAAAAAAGGTTTTTTTGGCTAAGCACAAGCATAGGTTAATATTTTCCTACTGTGGAGCCATCTGTTAAAACGTGGACTTGGCTTACAGGGAAAAGTGACTGGTGATGTCACTATAGTTATAGTACTCCTCGTCACAGTTGGCAGAATTTGCTCATTAATGTGGTAAGAATGAAACAACAGAAATGCTGCCACCCCAAGCTGCGCCATCTAGTTATACTTATTACATTATGCATCAGGACATTATGGGGTGCCTATACACATGCTTTGACACGTTCTAATTAGAACCTGTTGGAACAGACCTGATGCTTGATGCTGTAGCATCTCATGTATTCAGGAACTCATGTTTCAACATGGTGGTAGGGGGCACTTTAACTGAAGCTTGTCTAATGAGCTTTAGTTAAAGCGCCCCTGCGGCCATTTTTAAATGTGGGACACTGAATACACGAGACACCGGGGGCATTTTAATTAGAGCGACTCCTGAGACTGCTCTAATTAAAATGCCCTCCTACCTCCCTCTGCTACCCCCCACAAGTACATGTATAGGCCTCCATAGATTCTAGTGCCAATTTTCACAGAACAACCTATCACTGGTAAGCAGGTAGTTTATTTCAATGGATGGGGACGTGAAAGTGGGTGTCTAGATAATGGATGTATTGTCAATTGATAAATATGTGTCCTGCTTATTCCTCAATTTAAGTAAAAATGCTCCTTTTTGACACCAAAATGATCTCCAGGATAATATTAAAAAAAAGACAAGGTTTTCATATAAACTTAAACTACAAATGTAAAAAAAATCCAATACTAAAGATCAAACACACCACCTAAAGCTGGAAATGTTTTCTTTTAAAACAACTAGTCGTTAGAAATGTTGCATATGCTCAGTAAATATATATGCAGGACCAGTTTACTGCTTAGCTTAAATGGCTGATGCAAATACATATATGTCAAATCTAATGCATATAGTAGTATTTCTAACCTGTGAAATGATTTTTCTGAGACTTGGTTGATATGCACAGACCCTAGTTTCCTTTCAATGACAACAATAGATGGGAAAGACAGGCAAACAAACTGAAGTCTCCAAAATGTCATACAATGGTCTTTCTTTCTCAGTTTCCCAATTTCACTGTAGTTTCAGCAAAAAAACCCAAAAACCAAAAAATCCCCCCCCCCCAAAGAGGAAGGTTTTTAATTCCATGATAAGCTTTGCTTCTAGAAATCACAAGAAATGCATCCATCAAAGTGGGCCACTGTGCTGACTGATTCAGTTGCAAATAATTTGTAGATGACAGAAAAAAAGAATGTGTGGGTTTTTTTGTTCAAGCACAGATCACAGCATTCTTAATTACAATAATTTTAAAGTATCGTGTGTGAGTATATATACTTCGAAGCAAAAAGTTATCCAAGTGGAGCAGAGGAAGGTAACTGTCAAGACACCCACACAAATCAGATAAATAAAATCAATTCAGAGAATTGGGGACAGAAGAAAGGGATATAATACATGGGCATATTTTGTTATTTTTAAGGATGTGGCTTGCCCTTAACATAACACAAAAGGCAACTGGGAAACAACAGGCCTTTCATTCCATGCTCTACTCCCACTCTTTATGTAGCTGGGTAGAGAGAGAGTCAGGAAAAGACAAAAATCCTTATCTTGCTGGACTTCAGATAACCACTGGACAGCTAATCTGGACAGAAAGAAAAGAGAATTTTCTGTACAGAATTGTGTCGCTCCAGATCAAATATATATAAAAAAACCCTCCTTTCTAGCTTCAAGACTTTCTTGGAGAAATACTTAGATTTAATAGGCAGGAGAGTTTTCTTAAAGCTAAATGTTATAGCTGCCTCTATCTTATTGGGACGAAACTATTTAGCTCTTGTCTTCACTTGAAAATTAGGTCATGTTAGAAAAAGTCCCTAAGGAATCATAGAAACTAACACAATGTTTGTAGTCATGGTAGCCAGAGACAGGTTACATTTAATATTGTGTGAACTTGTCATGTTTAACCTAATTGTTCCAGTATTTTGTCTCCAGTAAAAACAAATCTACTGAAGATCATTTGAAAGTCTGCAGACTAGGTTTAGAGGAAGCCAGTTTGGCAGCACCATTCACTTTTTTCCCCCTCGGAAGCATGGGTAGTTAGTAGAGCTATGCAAAACTTTGGTCACTGATTTGATTTGGAGGAGATTTGGCCTGATTCGCTGGCCGAATCGCTGAATCCAAATTGAATCAGGAGACCCATTAATCTCTCTGAATCAAATTGGAAGCCTTGGATGTGGACACAGCTTTATGTTTTTTCTACATACCTCAAGATAACAGGCAGCTTGTGAATGCTGAGATGGTGGGGTGGATGGAGTGTCCAATGGGAGTGCGGGGGACCCAAAAGTGGACTAGAAGCACTTTTGGTTCACTACTTGGTCCGCTGTGGAGTGCACGGGGGACCCTCCTCCCCAGTGACTGATGCCTCCTGGGTCTGGGGGGAGGATGATCTGGGGGGGAGGCACGACTGGGGGTGTCCCCACACTCGGCGGCAGACCTGGAAGTGGACTGGAAGTACTTCTGGTCCACTCCCAGGTTCACTGCCGAGAACACGCAGGGCCCCCCTGCACTCGTGTGGGACACTCCATCAGTCCTATTATGTCAGCATTCACGAGCCACGCCTGGTACCTCAAGGTACATAGAAAAAACATATAAAGCTGTGTCTACGGCCAAATTGCTGATTCTCCAAATCAGAATCAAATCTTCAGATTCAGCCAAAACGAGTTGGGACAGTGATCCAAATCAGCAAGTTGAATCAATGTCCCCCAAATTGGGCTGAATTCGAATTGAATATGGCCCACTTTGCACAAACCTAATAGGTAGTACATTCTTGTTTCACTTTTCCCAAGAGCACAGAGAAATCATTACTCTTCAGGGACTTCAAATTTCTTCACAGATTTTCCAAATCTCCAGAGATACTCTCTTGCCGTAATTCAGCAGTTAAACCTCAGATTTAGAGGAAAGTTCTCTTTTCTCATAAGACATAACATCAAGTCTTGATATACAGGGAAAAAAGGGTATAACTTTCAAAAATCAAAACCTTTAACATTTCTCTCAGGCCTGCTAGATTTGAGAGAAAGATAAGCATGCCCAAGCAGACCAGAGAAGGGCCATGACAAGAGGCAAGAAATTCTCTCTAATTATTTCCTAGGAATAATAAGGAAAAAAGAATCTATTTGAATACTGCAATCCTGGTAGACTGGATTTAAGTATCAGAGAAAAGAGGGCAAGAATTACAGCTTCTCAGTGATGTGGGTTTTCTGGAAAATTTTGAATTGGAAAATTTTCCAGAAAATTTCCCAATGACCTAAATAGAGCATAATCTGATTTAGCATGTTTATTTGACTTATATTTAATAAACAAAACTAAAAAAGTACCCCCATGTTAATTTTATTTCCCAATAGCCACAAGTGTTTGAACTAAAATATATGATTAGGAAAAAAAATTAAATACAGCGCACTTTATGTGGTTTAAATGTTATATTCAAACACATTCAAAGCTTTATGTGAAAATAAACTATTTTTATTGGAATACTTGTATGTATGCAAAGACAATACACAATAGTATGTACTTCCCTTACATTGTTTGTTTAAATTTAAGAAAAAAATGAAGGCACTGAAAACTGTTGACACACTAATTTTAGCATACCCAAAGAACTGTGCATGATATGCCATGGCTGTCCACTCATCTACTCCAACAGAGTTCAACTCTCTTCCACTGAGGTCATTGCGGCACCTCCAGTTTCACTGTCACTATCTGTACAATCACTTGCACTACTTACTAGTTCCATTTCAGAATCGGATTGAGGCAAATCTGATTGAGAACTACTTGAACCACATTCACTCTCGCTAAAGGATGTTTTTACCAATTAATCTATGGACAAGGGCAACTTATCGCACTGCATCTTCTTCACTATTTGTGCTTCTGACTAAAACTCCAGAAGCAAGACATTTTGAGAAATAGAAACAAGCTTAGCAGTGCATTCATTTGTTAGTCTATTCCTCTTTTTTGTCTTAACTGAGCTGAAAGCCTTCCAGTTCCATTCACAAGAGCTGCTGTTAGTGGAATTCTTAGGATCCTTAAAGCAATCCTACACAACAGCCAGGTGTTACAGTAACCCTTCCACCATGTGAGAGGAGACACATTCTCTGCGGCCCGCCAAACAATATTTTTGCTCCAATGTTTTTCTTTTGCATGATACTTAGCAATGTCTGCCATCACAACTATTTCATCAATGTTGGGGATGTTCTTAGCCACTTTAATTGCACTGAGGGCTGTGAATAATTCATTTGATAAATGTTGTCCTCTGTGTTGAGGAGCGAAAAGGTTTGCTGCCAGATTAACTGGTTGAGAGCAAAACTCAGATCTCTTAGTAAACATCTGTTTTACTTCTTTTTTGTATAGAGGTGAGGAAGGCAAATGCCCAATTATATTTTCATTCAGTTGTCTCAATATCTCTGGAATATTTGAAAGGCCTGGTGTATCTCCTTCAAGTTTCTTGACAGCAACTCAAATTGGTAGTAGCAAATTGAATGCTAACCTTGAACTCGAACCCAGAACACATCCTTGTTGAGAATCTGCTTCTGAATGTTCCTGGGAATAATCCGGGATACTGTGTCATCTAGTGAAGCACACTACATACAAGTTCTTTGTGTGCAGCAAACTATATAAACACTTTGTAGCCGAGCCCCAACTAGTTTCTCCTGGCAATAAAAGTGCACTTTCCTTCCCCTGCTTCTCTTTGTGTAATTTCTTCAAAGTCTGATTAGCACCATGATGATTTTTGAAATTGCTTTGCAGTTTGCCAATATTGTCTTGATTGTATTTACACTTACTATGTCCTTTGCCAGAAGATTCAAACCATAAGCAAGACAGACAAATACTATTAAATGAGGATATTTTGCCTTTTAATATTTGCCATGCAGCTTTCATATTACTTGCACTATTAGTTACAAGGATTGTACCCTGGAGGGACTTGCACTTTCAATCTCTTCACTCGGTAATTTGGCTATGTAATCACCTGTATGACGAGAAGCTTTGGTAGCAATGGCTTTCAGGAATATTGGTTCAGGTGTTGCTAACATAATGTTCAATAAAGGATTTCCTTGTATATCAGTCCATCCGTCTAAAATCAGTCAGTCATTCTGCTTGACCATTCCCTTGAATAATCATTATTTGAACTCTGTCATACTCTCTATCTAAGAGAATGTGATAAGCAATATGACAGTAACTTATATGATGGGCAAATTAGTTCATAAAATTCCTTCCAGTATTGATTTTCAGTTATGGAAAGAGCTGTTCTGCTTGAAATATAGCTCAAGCTAATGCAAAGGGAAGCGGAGGGCCACTAACCCAGTTTTGGCAGGCTGTCGAGGGCCACATGGGTAGCCCTGCCACTTGACAGGTGCCCCACCCCTGGTCACCATCTTGGGACCAATGTCCCAGGACCAGCACCAATGGGGCCCAAAGCGGGGCACAGATTGGCAGAGGTCTGTGGAATTGGGCTGGGTTGCACCAGCAGGGGAGGGGGGAGCTGGCCTGGCTCCATAGAGCCTCTGTCAGCAGGGACCCCATGCTCCTGCCACCCTGCTCTGGGCCCCGCCGGCACTGACCCTGGGGCATCGGTGTGGGCCCTGTGCTCCCACTGGCTCCCCGCCCACTCACAGTCAGTGCCCCCCAGCCCCGCGGTACAGGTTGGGGGCAGTGCACAGCTCCAAATCCCTGCTCACCGGCAGGGAAGAAGCTGGTGCTGAGCGCAGGGAAAAGCGGCCCCTCACCCACCCCATGGCTGGCACTCCCTGCTGCAGGCACTCGCAGCCCACATGGGGCTGTCTAGAGCAGGCACAGGCAGTCCCAGACGGGCTGTGAGCGGCCGCAGTGTGGGGCACGGGCCACACAGCCAGTGAGGGGCCACTCTTTCCCACGCTCAGCACCAGCTTCTAACCCACCCCACTGGGGGAAGCAGCCCCTTGCCAGCCCCATGCCCAGTGCCCCGCACTGCAGCTGCTTGCAGTCTGCCTGGGGCTGCCTCTGCCTGCTCCAGACAGCCCCTCATGGGCTGCAAGCACCTGCAGCAGGGAGTGCTGGCCATGGGACAGGAGAGGGGCCACTTTTCTCCATGCAGGGAAGAAGCCCAGGGAAAAGCTGAGCGTGGGGGGGAAGCGGCCCCTCCCCTGCCCCATGGCTGGCACTCCCTGATGCAGCCACTCATAGCCTGCATGAGGTTGTCCAGAACGGGCACAGGCAGCCTGATGTGGGCTGTGAGCAGCTGTAGCACAGGGTGCTGGCCATGGGGTGGGGGCCATTTCCCCCCCCCCGCGCTCCTTCCCTGCCCGGGGTCCCCCCCCTTCTCACCCCCCACTTACTTGCAGTTCCAGCGCAGAGCAACCACATGCTTCCAGTTGTGGGGCAGGGCCGGTGGGCAGGCCCTGTTGTTGGAGCCCAGCGGGCTTCCCCTGGATCCTACTGCCTGTGGTTCCTGTCATTTTTAACAGGAACCAAAGGCAGAGAAATATTAATTTTCTACATTTTTAGGTGCCCCGCAGGCTGGGTAGAATGGCTTGCGGGCCATATTTTGCCCACCCCTGAGCTAATGTCTCATCTGCTTTTTCTTGAGCTTCTTTTGACATTTTGTCCACAAATCTTGATAAAAAGCTTGACTGTTATGGTGGATTGAAATATCTGGTGGTAGTGATCTTGAAAGTGAGGATCCTGCTTTTTCCTCCAGACCTGGCAGCTCAACATTTTCATTTTCCATTTTTTGCAAATTGGCTATTTCACTTGAGCAACAAAGTTCCTGCAACGAAAGGGGGAAAAGATTTTTATTTTAGTGTATATTATCCTAGCCTTATCCATAGCCTGGCCTCATCCATCAGAAGGAAAAGAAGAAGCAGCAGGGAGCTTCCTTCTCCCCTCCCCCCCACCGCCCCACCAGAAAGATCACTCTGCTGCTCAACTTGTTGTTCAGTTGTCCTGGGACTGCAGAGCTAAAGGGAAGTATAGTCTGGCCTCTGCCACTGGCCAAAGGACTCAGCTCACTCTGCTGGATTGAAATAGTTAACTATTTATCTATTATGTAATTAAAAAAATATATATATTGCTAAGCCTAAGCCAGCGGAAAAGCAGGATACAAATATTTTAAATAAATAAATATAGTCCAGAGTTGCATTAACAACTTTTAAAATTATAGTGTTTTAAAACAATATAGAAGCTAGTCTATACTGTGTGTTGTTTAACATATTAATTTGTTTACTTACAAAGGATTCCTAAAGTAGACTTTTCTCAGATGATGTTGTTCCTCCACTTTGGTGTATTAGCTTTCTGTATATGGCTTGTACTTTTTCAGGACAGTTTCTACATGTTATTAAATGTTTCTTCATTCTTGTTTCGTTGTTAGCATACTCCTGCCCACACAATTTACATCTACCAACTTTCTTCCTTCCTTCAGTGGCTTAACTTCACTATAATGATACCACACACTAGTTTTTTTTTTGGTTAGGCATTATTATGACTACTTCAATGCAAAAGTACTAGAAAACTAACAGATCTTATACAAATACTTCCAACTTTCCCAACTCAAAGAAAGAAATGAGACGCTGCTCCACGTGTTTGCTGAACTGAAAGTGAAACAAAAATTAATCACAGCTTTAGTTTTGGCTTTGGTTTCACTTGCAGTCTGAGATGAAATAAGAATTTTAGCTTTGGTTTTGATTTGACATGCACAGCCAACTAGGTGGATTCATAACTTGGTTTTTGGTTTGGATTATTATGCGAGTGTATTTACCCTCCTGTTTACAAATCAATAAAACATATCTCTATTCTCTCTCACTTCCTAGGGATAATTACCTGAAAAACATTAATTAGAACTTTGAAACTGCCAAGCTTACCTAATATTGTATTGACATCTATTCATTGTTACTAATGAATTTTATGAAACAATTAATTTTTAGAAATGGAAAATTTCCTACAGAAAAATAAAGCACTGGAAAATTTTCCGCCCCACATGTCGGCAGCTTCTATTGTTGTCTGCCTTCCTGCTCCCAGGTCCTCTATGAACTTATGCCTTCTGAATTTCATAATTTTAAGGATGAGAATTCAGTCCAATCCACTCAACGTCTAGCTACGTTCTGACAATTGAAGTGTGTTTCAACAGGTACCTTCCAGCATGCGTACTCCACAATGGTGCGCACCAACCTAAGGAAATGAGGGTAATCTGCTACAAAGGAGAACAAAGCAACTTCAGTGCGGATTATGCTCTTCAGGTTCGATGATGGTCTTTCTTGATTTTTACCACAGTGTAAGAGTGTTGTTATAGCCAACCTATAAGCTGTTTCCAGTGTACAAGTGAGAGGAAAACTATGTGGCCTTCCAGGCCCAACCACAAAGATAAATAATCATGTGTACATTCTTCATACATCCACAGTTCACAACTATAATGAACTGTTTAAGACTATAATGGTATTTTGAAAAGAACCAATGCAGTTTAAGCTCTTTTATCCCACATTCAAAAGTGATTTAGGTATTTGTAGTTTAGACCCCCTCTGAAAATTCACATTTATGAGCCTAAAGCTGCATTTAAATTTTAAGACTTAGTGTTTTAATTAAAATTATGTTTGTGAATTAAAACTGAATTTAGATCAACATTTAAGCAAAAGAAAACAGCACAGACTCACATTTTTGCCACAAATGTTTCAAGAACATGGCTGTCATCTGTTATTCCTAAGACTTCTGACATTCGGGCATACACCTGAAAATAAACATTGCAACAGTAACATATATAAATGTATAAGTACAAAATATTACTTATTCTAAAATTATATTAATCCTTTCCTATTTGGGTTTTGCTGAAGAGAGGCACAGGCATGAATGTAGATTATTCTTTCAGTCTGTCTGACCCTGGCTAAATCAGCATATGGATGATTCATATCCTTCAAGGCAGTGATTCAGGAATTTGGGGCTGATAGATTTTCACTTACCATTGCATAAACATATTCTCCCACAAAGAAACTTTAAATACTCAGCATAAACAATGCCCTCACTTTGTGGCTCAGGGAGCAAACCATCTCCTTTCAAGGAGGTAATGGTGCTTTATAAACAGTTTCAAATGGGTAGAGAAAAGCAACACGGTACAACATCAATATAATGAACTCCCATGACACAAGAAGAAAAGGTCATTTTAAAAATTTAATAAAAGGTGTTTGCTACCATAAGATTAGCTAATTTGCTGTATGATAATTATGAAAAAAATGGTTCCTGTTATTGGGACTGTTAAAACCAGGGGTTTATTATAATAAGTGCATAGTGCATACGATGTACTCTCCACCATACTCTAGCATCAGTAGCATGAACATAAACAATGCTCCTCATCTTTCATTTATATAGATCGTTACACAGCCAGTTGTGAAATCTGGTTGAATTAGATATTCCCTAGATTTCAGTTTTGGGCTTTTTCTTCTCTTGGCAGTCAACTAACTTGAAGACATGCTTTCTAATAACCGTTTGTCCCAGGATATGTACTACTGCTCTTGTCCTAAAATTCCACCACTCAGATCTAACTCCTCTTGTGAAATAATATCAATGAGTAGGCTAAAGGACTTGTAGCATTATACCGCAGATTTACCAGATAGTCTTACAAGATGTTGTGACATTTTTAATCACCATAAAACTAATTACTTTGTACAACTCTGACAGAGCCAGAAAAACAGATGCTTTGTGAAATACTTCACTGTTGCTCTGCCAACATACCTTGCCAAACTACATAATCTCTGAGATTCATTCAAGACCTGGACTAAAGATAGCTTTACCAGCTAGTGCAACTCAGTTTAGTCTCTTTTAACCCTAATTGATGTCAGAACAAGGACTGTCAAATATTTAATCTTTCCACATTATGTGATCAGATCAAGTATCTACTAAGATCTAAAATGGGAGAAGCAATTTCAGAACATGTGTAACCTAAGTCACCTAGTAATGAAAGGCTGGTGCCATCTAGTGCCAATTTTATTCTGGACCATTACTATCACACTATAAATTACACAGAATTACAGACTTAAAATATATCTCTTAAGATACTAAACTTATTTAAATCAAATTCTAATACTTCAAGTGATGCTCACCTCAGTTATTCTTGAAAAAAGAATTTTATACTATGATGGAGCAAGTGACAATCATATATTCATGTTCTACACATTTCAACAGTTTTTAATCAAAATACAATAAAGCCATGATTCAATCCAATTTTTGCTCTAATGAAAGACTACACCAAAGCTCAACAGCAAGGATATATTTACTTACAGTTTTGGCCAAAAGTCAATTTTTAATAAGATTATACTGTATTATGATAAAAATGTACACTGAACAGGACATTTATAAATAATAAAAGTATGATGACAAATAGTATAATCTCTCTCTATATATTTTCAAAAATATTTGACGAAATATCATTTATAGCACTGGTATTTAAACAGGTTTCAAAATATTTATAATAGCATACTTAAATGTTTTTTTAAAACATTTAAACATCAGGATTTTTATCCTCAAAACTACTACTCCTGTAACAAGCCATGCTATCCATGACTTGCAAAAGGTTTAACTTGTTTTCCTACTTTTTTTTATACGTGATCTTTGAAAGTTTTACATTCCTTACTAACACACACTGATATTCAGATGCTTTCTAACAAGAGGGAGAGAAAGCTAGACTGGATGTGAACAAACATCTGCTCTACTATCGTTGGGTTATGTTGTCAAACTAGGCTTTCACCATCCAAGTTTAACAAATAAAATACTGGAACTGCAGTCAATGTTGACAAAGAGCAGTGCTTTAATCCACAATTATCCTTATAACTCTTACTACTCCTTTTATCATCCATTAGCTTTGATTCCCATTATCCCATCAAGAACTGTGTCAACGCTTTTGTCCCTGGGGATTCCCCTCAACTACTAGGATCTGACAGCCAAGGGTGAGTGCTAAACAGGATCATTACCTCTTAAATCCACTTATCTGATCCAGTGAATAGTAAATTGAAAAGCTCATTAACAGCAACAATCTGATTTGTTTCCACATGTGACAGGGTCATTTTAAGTCAGGGTATGAATACACTGTTTGCTTTAAAGACTCCTACACATTTTGTGGCAAATCTTTAGCAAAAATGCACGATATTGAAGTGATTAGAAAACATCTACAACAAATACAAAGCAATATAGGTATAAAAGTGACAGCCTCAACTATAAGTCTGCTCAACTTAATTACACTTGAACCCTTACTGTGAAAAATCTAAACAAAATCAGATTTAGCTGTACTCTCAACATTTCATGCATTCATGCAATTCCTCCGTCTCCACGTAATCTGCGGAGAATGTAACTGTTATGTTAGCTTTCATGGCACAAGGCAGGGTAGAGATGCACCTTATGTTACATTTTATATTACCTTCTGTAATTCAATAATCCTTTGTTTTCAGTCAAGTATTTGGGGCAAATACTGCAATTCCCTCACACAGGGTGCGTCTACACATGCACATTTACTGTGCAGAAATAAAAATAATTGGGCAGTACGGGCATGTCTACATGTGGACACCCATACTGTGCAGTAAATATGGCAAATTATGCCAATTTGAGTGTAAATTTGGTATCTGCATCATGCAGGTATTAAATTTACGCCCGATTTAATTACTGCACAGTAACACATGTGTAGATGCCTTACTATGTAGTAACACCGTGGACTGATGTGGGACTACAGCACTTTAACGCCTGCACATGTAGACACTGGCCTATTCCCATTTACTGTACTGTAAATTCAAGCCAGCGTAAAAACACGTGTAGACATGCTTACAGTGTTGTACAGTGAGTCTCAACCAGGGTATGCTGAGATCCTCTGAAGGGTGACACAAGGTATGAGGAGATAGGCAAGGGGTGAGGAGATAAACAGATAAGCACAGGCTCAGGCTTGTCTATTTTTGGCCAATTCCCCACCCCCACTGCTCAGCTCCTCTGCAAGGAAGTAAGTACTGTTATATACAAATTACTGTATTTACTCAATCCAAAAAAGGTTTTTTCCCTAGTCAATATCTTAAATTCAAGTAAAAGGTGGAGAGGTGGCAAGGTAGCTCCTGCTGCACTAGTCCCAACCTGGGCTTGGGGTCCCTGCCACACTCCCTGCAGCCTTGGTATTCTTTTGGCTAGGCAGCAGCTCCAGCCCTGGTTCCAACCAATGCTGCAACCTGCTATTGCCACAGCCATTGAAGCCTGGCTGGGTAGGGGCTAGAGCTGGGACTTAGAGTAAGTGGCAAGGGGATCAAGCAGGGGGGCAGTGGCACAAGGGGGCTGGCACAGGGGTTGAAGGCAACAGTGGGGGGGTAGGAGACAGAGGGGTTGCATTAATGGGGGGACAGGAGGCAAGCTGCAGGGGAGCAAAGAAAAAAAGTCAAGCCATTTGACTCCCCCTGCTGCCAGCCCCCCTGCCACTGCTTCCCCTGCTGCAAAGGGTGGAGAGACATGAATTTAAGATGACAGCCCAATAATCAGATTTTATACAGGGAAAATTATAATCTATTTATAAATTTTCCATCTACAGAATCTAATTATTGGGGGGATCATCTTTAATTCAAAGTTGTCTTGGATTTTGGTAAAGACAGTAGTTTTGCCACTCAGTTCACAAAAGTTATGGATGGGTGCTTCAAGTTCAAAAACATTAAGAACCACTCATGTAGGAGATATTTGTGAGCTACATATACATTCTTGGTTACATTTTGAGTTTGTTCTGGAAATTGTAAAGAAATGTAAACATCTATTAAAAACATCATTACCAAGAAGACAATACTCTCCTGCTCCGAGAAATGCCATGATTCTTGGGCACCGTGAGTGCTGAATGCAAGCATTTTTGGACATAAAACATATGACAATTTTAAAAAGGGGAATGTACACAGAGTACTACAGGGGGGTGTGACAGGTGCGCAGAAACTGCTCTTGTTTTAAATTTCTAATTTAAAAATAAGTTAGAATTACTTGGCTTATATCACTGGGTCACAAAGATAGGAGCAATGTATGTGGTCAGATAGGCTGAGTTCCAGGGACTGCATGGAGATGCCCTTTCTGAGGTATCTGAATCCTAAACCAGTCCATAGAACATGAAAATGCAAGTTCTGAGACATTCATATGCCTTTAGATCCCTTAAATAAAAAGGATTTCTCCATAAATTGGAAACATCTTACAAATAAATATTTTATATTAAGCTAAATGCACAAGCTTTAGCATCTGTAGAGTTTCTACATAATTATTCTTAAACCTTCTCAACAGCAGTATCTGCAGTTTCACAAGGGAATCAATGCATACCACTGTGTGCCAATATCATAATATCATAACGTAGTATTATAGGAAAGTATGGCATCCCTTATTCCCATCTTTCCCCTACTGAAGGCAGGATCATCCCAGACTACACAATCTCAGCCAAGTGTCTGTTCTACACACTCTTGAAAATTTCCAGTGATGGAGACTCCACAACGTTCTCTAGACAGCCTGTTCCAATAACTGACCCTCATAGTGAGAGTTCCTCCTAATTCACAACTTAAATTTTCTTCACTACATCTTGAGTCTATTGCTGCTAGCCCTGTTTCCTATAGCCACAGAGAAAAGTGCATTTCCATCCCTCTATAATAACCCTTCAGGTACTTGAAGGCTTTTATAAAATCCCCCCACCCTGCTTCAGTCTTCTATTTGCCAGGTGAGCCTATAAACTTCACTTCATCAACCTCCTAGATACAGAAACTCATGGACTCAATACAGACATTGGATTTATGACGCACTATAACCTGCCCAGCATCCAACTCCTCAGGTACCTCTGCACTTTTACCTGCTACATTCCCCTCCCTGCCCACCCCAGCCTGTCCCTCACCCCAACACCTCAATTTATATTTTCATTGCCTGACTTTCTTGCCTGCATTGCATGCCAGCCTCTGGCTTCTTTACTGTTCCTTCCATCTAGGAAGAGCACACACATGAACTACAGATGCTTCCTCAGCCTGACAAAGAGTTTTAAACCCGAAAACTTGCCAAGCGGGGGGCTAGATTCGATGATCTTCTCAGGTCCCTTCTGGCCCTAATGTCTACGAAATCTATGAAAACCACCCCTATAATGTGGCCCATGCCTGGCAGATGGCATCCCAGGCAGCTAAGCTCACCTAGAACTTCACAACTCCACTGCAACCAGCAAGCCTCTCAAAGCTCTTACAGGTCTGGACTTTCCCTAGCCAGGACTGTGTGTGCATATGGTGGCTGGAGGTTATAAGGCACCTCCTACCTGCTTTTCACCAGGGAAGTTTGTGGTGCTGGCATTTCTTGGGGGCTGCTGTGCCACCAACAGTTCCACTGGGCCTCCTGCAGCTGGTAGGGTGTAGTTTTTGGTAATGCCCAGGAGCTGCTGCCTCCTCCTTCTCCATAGCCCTGGCCCATACCTGCAAGTTTGTCCTGGCATGGGAGCTCAGCAGGGAGACGTTCTCCTGCTGGCTGGTGATACAGCAAGTGCAGCCTCCAGCTCTGAGAGCGGGCATTAAAGGGTTTAAAAAAAAATTTAAAAAGGAAATGTGTGGATTCCTGGAGCTTGGGGAACTCCAGCAGTGGGAGGTTCACCTTTAGGAACACCAGCTGCTCCACCAAACCAGGATCCAAGGAGGTGTGGTGGGGTATCACAACATCCCCAGCAATGTCGAACATCCTCTCAGTCAGAATACTGGTCAGTGGACAGGGCAGGTGTTCCCAGGCAACTGTGGCCAGATCCTGCCACATCTGGCTGCAACTTGCCCAGTAGGCCAAGGGGTCGCAGAGCAGAGGCTCCACCTCCTCGGCGAGATACGTAGCCACTGAGGCCTTGGTGCTACCCACCCAATGCTGGAATCTGGAGCCTCTGGACCCCAATACGGAAGCCATGCCTTTGGCCCACATTGGCAACACCTGTGGTGGAGGAGACTGGCTGGTGGATGGAATGCTGGCACAGGACAGTGGTTCCCCCTCTTCCACGTCCCCCTGCCTCTGCCCTTCTGCCTCCCTAACTCTGTTCACCAGCACTTCCATCCAGTGATCCAGGGTTTTGGTGGCATACATGCTCCCCTTCACCCTCAGGTTACACAAGGTCACCAGCATATGGACTGTACTGGACTGCAATGGATACAGCCATTTCCTGATGCCCTCCTTCAGCTGCTTCACCAGTGCTTGCATCTCTGGTGACAGCAGCTTGCCCCAGCCAGAAACATCGATCCCTTGGAACTTCTCCACTTGGTTCTGAAACTCCCTCACTATGGGGATCGCCTGGCTAAGGCAGGTATTGCCAGTGCTGAGGCTCTCAGCGGCCTTGAGGAATGGCTTGAGGACCACCAAGATCTGGGAGATGGTATCCCACTCCATTTTGTTAAGGGGGCCACTGATCCCAGTCTCCCCGAGTAAGGCCATCTCATGGATGGCCTTCAGTTGCTCCACCAGCCTTTTGAGCATCAAGTATGTAGA
The DNA here is from genome assembly GCF_001723895.1 of Crocodylus porosus. NCBI lineage: Eukaryota > Metazoa > Chordata > Crocodylia > Crocodylidae > Crocodylus > Crocodylus porosus. The sequence goes on from NW_017728914.1 coordinate 6,956,749, forward strand.
GTTCCACTGAGTCTCCACATCCTGCATGATTTGTGCTGCAGAATGCTCAGCTCTGCCTGTTTTTCCCACAGCATCTTGCCCCCCTCGATGCTCCAGTGGAATTAGCCCACCACCTTCCTGCATTTTGAAATGAGCTGGCTGGTTGTGACAGTGCCCTGATCAGCAACTCTGTCCCCCTCCAAGGCATCCTTGACTATGAGGTGGAACTTGTATGCCACACAGCAGATGCCAACTATGTTGGCATCATGGACTCCCTTGAACATATTGGCCTCGTTGTCAGTGACCATGAAACTGTGGGTGAGCTCGCCCTGCCCAATGAGCCACCCCTGCGCCATGCGGTTCATGGCTCCCAAGATTTCCATTGCCATGTGATGCCATCACCTCTGCTTGAAGGAGAGCCCACTGACACCCTGACCGATTGCACCAGTGCCCTGTGAGGGAGAGCTAGGCATGATCTCCACCCTGGCTGCTCCACATGTCCAAGGTGAATTGTAGGCTCACCTGTAGACCTGCCTTGTGCAGCTCCTCCCTCAAGTACTCCCTGCATCCCTCATACAGGGAGGGTGCCACTGTCTTGCTGAAAGTGGTGCATGTAGTATGATGGGGCCATGAGCGCCATGAGCTGCCTGAACTCTGGCCACTAAACAAAGGAGAAGGGCTGGCCATGCAGAGCAAGCATCTCCCCAATACTCTGGGTGACCTCGTTTGCCTTTGGAATACACCCTGCTTTCCCTCTGCCTTCCCCCCACTGGTCCAGGGTGGCCTGCCTCTGCTTCTGGGGGATGGGCGCTTTGAAGCAAAAGGGGAACTTCCCTTTGGGCATGCTCCCATTGGTGCCAGGCTGAGGAGGAGAAATGGCAAGGAGCTGGTGCCTTCTGAGATGCACCAGCATCCCTGTGGTGCTGAAGTGTTTCTTGTTCTTGCCGTGGCTGCTCTTGCATCGGCAGTGCAGGCAGATAGCATATGTGGGATCACCTGCCACCTCAAAATGATCCCACACTACATGCCCTCCTCATTTCTGGGGTGTGGGTGGGGATCCTGCCTTATTCCCCTCCTCAGCAGGCAGAGGCACAACAACAAGAGGAGCTAACTCACCTGAGTCACTTGCCTCCACAAACTCAACCCCCTCCAAGGTGCTTTCTGAAGAAGGAGACCTGGCTCTAGGGGAACTTTGAGGGGTGTGAAGCACAAACTCTGATTCCTCCTCTTTCCCCAGAACTTCTCTGGCTATGCCACTGCACTCCCCTGGTTCCAGATCCAGTTCCTCCTCTGGCACTGGAAGGCTCTGACTGGGAACTGAAATTGGGGTGGAGAAGACTGTCCCGCTCGTGGTCCTGGTGGTTATTATTATTGCTAGTGTTAGTGGAGGTGGGGCAGGTGCACACACTGCTCCCACCTCCTTGCTGCCACTGGCAGCAGAAGTCTCATGCCTGGTAGAAAAGAGGGTGCATCTAAGTTGGGGGGGGTCTTACAGCTCTCCCTCTGCCTCCTCTCGCTCCCCATGCCAGAAGACCTAGTGGCCTTTCCACCACACTTTATGTTTGGTGTGCTGGAAAATGTGTGTCTGTGTGCTCTGTGTAGTGCTTTCCTGCACAGTGATGTGACACTGCCAGGCAAAGTACACAGGTTTCTTTTTGTTTGCGGTGAAAAAAAAAAAAGAAGAAGAAACAACAGGATTTTTGGGGGAAGAAATACTTGAAAGGGATTAACAATAGGGATGGCAGGCAAGGGTAAGTGCAAAAGGATTGGCTAATGACTGGCTACAACTTGTTAGGAACAAACTACTTACTGCTACCAGCCTAAATGCTTCAGATGTGCTCTGCTGCTCGTGTTGCAAGAGACAGATCTCACAAAAGGCAGAGAACAGTTCACAAACAGCCTTATATATTCTTTCTCCGTCCCTCCCCCAGAGCACTGGGATTGGAAGGGACCTCAGGGACAGATCACAGACACGGGCCAGCTACAAATGTCAGTATCAGAATAGTCCTCCCCCCTCCTCCCCCCGAGTTTCTATTTTTCCTCAAACCCACCTCCGAAACATTTTGAAACATCCAAAACATTTGGGATGGTTCCATTTTGTTTCAGAGATGATTTGAAGCCTTTCATTTCATTTTGGATTCAGTGTTTTGGGCACCAAAATGGGCCAAAACACCTCTCAAACAAAACGGCTGCTGAAGTTTCACATAGTCCTAATAACTAATGGTTCTGAAATTACCTCAGCTAATTTCTTCAGTCGCCTAAGGTACATCCCCATCCAACATGACAGGATCTAGCTTCTTTGAGTAATCCTTAAACTGTTCTGCTACTACCTTAAGTTGTCTCCTTCCCCATCTTTGCTGCCCACTGTGGTCATCATCTAGTAGCTACCTCTATTTGTGGAGACTCAAGTAAAAAAGGCACTGGATACTTTAGCTGTTTCTCCATCATCTGTAACTAGACTGGCTTCTACATTTTGTAAGGGGCCTACAGTTTTTTGGAACTTCCTCTTGACATACTTGAAGAATCCCTTTCTATTGCCCTTTATGTTCCTTGCCTTGCCCCTTAACTCAAATCATGCCTTGACTGAACTTTACAAAAAGAAAATGCAACATAATTGTTTTTTGAGGTTTTCCAATCAATTCTGCAAGTGGAATTCAAAAGAATGCAGGACAAATTCATGGAAATCTGGACAGGCAGTTACTTCAGCCTACAATACTAGCAGCTCCTCATGACCACAGAAACTGAAGGTACATATAAAAAGTTCTGGTTTGAACCAATATTTCCATGACTACAGCCAGTAAGCAAGTCACAGATAATACAATAATAACAATGAAGAAAATGAATGCAATAGTGACTGGAAGGACAAGTAATCAGGGAAGCATCTTGGCAAGAGTGGGTGGAGGATATTCTGAACTAATGTCACAATACACTTCCTTTATCTGTACAACTAAAATAACTTATTAGCAGTTAATACTGTAATTCATCAGGTACTCAAATTACATACAGATACTCTTCTTCCTCACTAATCTGAGATTCATTTGCTACACTACATAACAAGGAGGGAGACAACGAAACATAAATATATGAACAGAGACAGAATTTTCTGAAGCAATTTTAATGTCATTAAAATTTAAGAAAACAGAAATAACTTGGTAAGCACTTTAAAAATTAAATTTTTATTTCTCTGTGTTTGTCTACTCTTCGGCCTTACATAGGATTAGCTTTGGGTTTTTTTGTACTATCATTATAACTCTGAAGAACCTAATTATGTCAATCCTTAAATGTGAAAGAGATTACAGAACTGGGAAACTCAGAATATGAGTTCTTAAAGGTTGTATGGCTATATAATGACAGTCACAGAAATTCAATAACAGCACTGTATGGAATGTACTCAAACGCACCACATGAAACAAATTAAAACAGAGCAATGAATCTCTCACACTGTGCAAATAAGAGAATACAAGAAAATGTTGATTCTATATGTTTCATAAGGCTGTTATAATGAATTAAGATTTGGGATAATGAATCTTTAGAAAATTGCAGTTAAGTTATTACCCTGAGGCATACCATCAGTGCTTAAGATGTTATAACTTCCTGAAAGCTCTCCATGTCTTGCTGCAGAGAACTAACATAGAAGATAACATTAAAACATTTTGTCATCAGATACTGAGTCATGAAGTGCAATTCTCTTTCACTCTGTGCAACAGCAACAAAAATCACAAAAATTTAAAGGTTACCTATGTATTTCCATTCTGGCCTGAAAAGATCCCTATGTGACTAAGACTCAGGCCACTTAGTATTCCCAGAAACAAGTCACTGACAACATGAGCAGCTAATTCTATCAAGCTCTGTTGCAATCCAGATTTACCTGGGAAGCCAATTAACTATGCTTAAATCCTGAGATCCCCTTGGAGGAAAAAAAATCAAACCCTATAATGAATAACATTTTGAAGCTGCGATCATCCATACTTTGATGGAGGATAGAAGGGGATGGCCCACCCATCTTCTGTCAACTGTTTAGTTTGAGAGCACTTTCCTGAGAAATGGGAGGTTTGGGTTATAATCCCTCCTCAGCCTGATGGGGTCAGAATCCACATCTTGCCCTTCTCAGAAGATCTCTGAATCAGCAGGATAATGGCTTGGGCAGGACTGAGAACATCTTCTATCCTTCCAGCCAAGAGTGCACCATTCATAGGGTCAAAGGATGAAAAGCAGGAAGAAATTCTACTCCCGTCTAGGAAACCACTCCCATGGGAAGGAAGGAGCCCTGTGTTATAGGGCCTATTGCCAAAGCTGTTTATGCATTTGAATAAAATAGTCATTGGATAAAATGGGATAGTTTTTCAGGCACTTTCCTGGCAGTGGGCAATGTGGTTTTAAAACTCTGTAGGCTGAGTAGGACCTAGACTCATTAGGCTACTGGGCCAAAGGTACCTTACCTCCTTATCTACCCCATTACCCTGAAGTCAGTGCTGTTGTCAGTTAGATATACCGGTTTGAGTAAGCACTTGAGCAAGCTAGATGCTGGTATAAGGGAAAGTTCCAGTAAGTATTTTATCTCTGAGCAAGCGGGATCATGACATGATCAAAATGGATAAAATGCTCCCCCTACGTCCATCTCACTGAAAAAATGGGAGAGCTATGCACCTCCTCAGGGAGCAACAGAATTAGGCTCTGGAGACACACAAGTCTTCCCAGAATAAGAATAAAATAGCTACGCACCTCCCAGACCAGCTAAGTCTTAAGCGTCTCAAAGGCAGAATAGGATCTGGGCCTCGATGTATGGCTACTTGATTGAAATATTGCACAGAGATACTTTTATCATGACAATCATTCTATGAGATGACATTTTTAAAAAGTACTTGCGGACTACAATAATTAGGGTATTGTAACTGTAACTCAACGTCACAGGTTAAATGAGACCTGATGAAGAATGCTCTGCATTTGAAAGCCTGTCTTAACATTAGTCTCTACTACACAGTTGGTCCAATCAAAAATATCACCCTAAGAAATCCTTGCCTCTAGGTTATATGTCAGCACATTGTAAGTATGTGCAGAATAACCCATATATTCAAAATCTGTACAACGGGTGCTCTCTCCTGCAAGTCAGACAGAATATTCTATTAACACTGGAGAGTTGTACTCATATGTTCATCTTAAGGGTGATATTAGCACTTAATACTACCATTAAGAATTGTTCTTGATGTTCCACTCTCATTAGCTCAAGTAATAGAATTCACAGGATGATTAAACCCCTGACTCTTTAAATAAAGTGCATGTCACACTTTAGATACATTTTTCTTAATGGAATTGCTCTTTTATTTTGTTGAATTTGTTTGGAGTGAAGACTGAAATTCATCTATTCTTTTAATCCTGTCTTCAGTGTTCCCTCTCCCTTCCCCAACCTCTTTTGACTTAACACATGTAGAAGAATGAGAATTTTTTTGGACAGTGATTTGCAATCCAGCTGTACCTAATGTGAAAGCATTGGGTTGTTGTTAGTCTAGCCATATTTTTATACAGGTAGTCTAAAAATTGCAAAACTTTCATTGGACAACAACATTTATATTTATTATTCAGAAGAACTATAGGTTACCCTTTTGATAGTTTCACGGTTGAAAGATTAAAGAAATCAAAAGTAGCTCTGAACAGAAGATCACAGAAGAAGAAAACTACGTTTTTTAATATCAATAGATATTTTAGTCTATTACTTGGTGTACTTAACATGCAAAAAAGGGATGTATTGTGACAGAAGCAGTTAACCCAGTATAAAATGCATGTATATCACATTCTATTCTGCTTTGATTTTAGCATAAAATTCCTAAAAATAATGTGGATGTTTATTATTTAAGTAAGGAATTCTAAAGTCTTAAAAGGTTTACTTGATTCAACTGAAGATGCCAGCAACTACTAGTTTTAAGGCAGTTTCGGAAGTCAATAGACTAGGTGTGCCTCTCTAGCTCTTCAAACATTCTTTGTGTTAGATAACTTTAGGTTTCATTTTCTTTCTATTTTCCTTGCTAGACATTTCAGTTAATTCATTAGATCTTGTTTTAGCCATTCATGTATACACATGCTTAATTTTAAAAACTGTGTAACTCCATTGTTTTTAAATAAAGTACTAGTTAAGTGTTTAAATTGTATTTTGTCTTTTTTTCCTCCTCCAGATATTAGTAGTAGTATGGTGAGAATTTGAGAAAATAGTTCTCACTAAATACTCTACAGTTTTAATTTTAGAACAGTCCCTGACTATCACTAAAATTCACAGGCTTTCAGAATCCAGTTTTGTGGTAGGAGTCTCCAGGAGGTAATCAGTACCATACAGTGCACTGCACAGACTGAAACACTGTATGCAGTCAGGTGTTTCTTTTAATGACAAAAACATAACTGTGCTGAAAACCTGGAATGATTAAGATTAATCAACATTTTGAGGACTGATATATGAGAACAAATTTATTCCAGTAAGACAATTCCAAGGAGAAATAACAACATTTAGACATGGATAGAAATTCCAACATTCTTATTTGCAGTGAAAACTATAAAAATAATATGCGACCAAATTCAATTATACGTGCTTACCTTCAATACAGTTAAAACTTAACTATACTTGAAAATGGGTTTTTTCAGTTAAATGTAAATAATAAAAGTAGTAGTAATATAATTTGTAATGGTTTATTCCTAAAAGTGTTCAATATTCGGAATTTCCCATTGACCTCAAATAGTAGCTGCGGGTGTCCAGCACCATTCAGCATCAAGCCTTGCATATCTATTACATACGTTTTAAAAAGATTTTTTTTTGCACGTTTATCCTAAAGCATTAGGAGAAGTGTTACAGCCACCATAGCTAAGACTAGCAATTTGAACAGCACTCTTTGGCAAGCCAGAAATAAGATAATTGTTCAACACAGGCTGGCTCTTCTGAAATACTGGAAGCATTGCCTGTAATTATAGACATCTGTCATTGCTAGCCACTCAGTAGTAACCCTGACATCAATATACAACTATAACACTAAACTGCCTGCAGGCATAGCAATGGAGGCCAGATACGAGAGGCGGGCAATCATCTGCTTCATCCAAACTATCTGTCAAAGGTTTCCAACCACAAATAGCTCTTACGTTTTGTATCCTTAGGATAATATGTTGATTTATTTTAGAACCTCTAATATTTACAGTCTAGGCCATCTACTAAAATAAAGAAACAAACCTTATGGCTAATGGAGGCAGTTACTGTTCAAAATCATCATGAAAGATCATAGCTCACAACTCACATGTTAAACATTGATGACTGTTTTGAACATGCACCTGTGTATAAACTTTTTTTTAAAAACAAAATTTGTGATTATTCCCAAGTGTAATTTACAATGGCCAATACAGTCGCATCAGCCAATATGTTGTCAAACTGATTGGAAGAAATATTTGTATTTTAAACCTCTAGGTGTCTTTTACAAAGCTATATAAAGTAAGCTGCAGTGTGCTAAACTTCAATGTCTGAGTATAGGGAACAGTTAGCTTTCTGAGTGTTTTCTTATACAAAATTTTTTATAAAAGTAATTTGCGATTTATTAGTGCATATAGATATATTATTAACTCCTGGTAGGAGACTGAAGTAGGACCTTAACCAGTAAAAGTTTCCTGAAATTTACTGGTAGCTGTAGAATAACATAAAAAAAATGAGGCTAAAACAAAATTTTAGATCCCTTAAACTTTACTTTTCTGTCTTCAGTCTAAAATAAATTGGAGAAGGGCAAAAAATGGTTCTTGGTTTAAGCTAATTAGGAATTAACATCCCTACAATTATCATAATTTGTTATTAACAAACCTGAGATTTCTTAGTATGATCACAACAGCCTCTGTTGAAGAGAAACTATTAATTACTAGACAGACAGTTAGCTTACAAGTGAGCTGCATTTTAAAAACCTCCTTTAAAATACAATTGCTAAATGCCTTACAGTGCTGTAATGTGAGACAGGTTCAAATCTTATTACTTCACTGAAATTAAAACCTAAGTTTTAATACTGTTCAAGTCGAACAATGATTCCACACTTTATTGCTTTTGAAATCCCTTGATGATCATAGGAAAAAATGCCCTCGAGAAAAAAAGACTCTGTTTTCGATAAACAGAAAATACAGTTTGCACTCTTAGCCTCTTTGTCATCACAAAAAAAGGATTTAATGCCAATTCTTTAAAAAAAGACTTTTTTCACAAAATGTGCACCTTGTGTGCCATTTGTAAAATCAGTTCACTTTCTTTTATTTATTACTGCAGCGCGGCAAGGCAATAAAGCAGCTACTGATAGCTAATAAATTACATGCCTTTTAAAACAATTCTCCAGCTACAAAAACTTGTAACTACAAAGGTTTACATTTACATGGTACATCATGTGAAATGTCTATATTTATGTCCTATTAGCCAAGCAAGGAAAATCTGACCCTTTACCTAACAGTTGAGCATGAAACAGGTTATAAGTAAGACAAAACAGAGAATAGCTTTCTTATTTTAGGTTTTTCTAAAGATATACACAATTTCATGAAAAAGCTTGGTGGCAGGCTTGGCAAAATCATTTGTGTGCAAAGTCGTTTAAATAAAATGTATTTTTAAAGATGTCCTCCAAACCACCTTGATGAAAAAAGGTTCATTAATTTTTCAATTATACTCTCCATAACTGGCAGTCATTTATTGTTAAATATACTGATTCCAGTGGGTTTTCAGTAATAATTGCAATATGTATTTATATCATATGCAGCAAAAACAGTAGTACTATTTTTAATTAATTACATTTATAGATCCCTAAGAAAGCACTTTTTGGGTGAAAAACAGATTTTAAAATACATATGGAGTTTAAGCATTTCCTGAAGGTATACAGATAATGAAATAAGATTGTGTTTTATATATCTATTAAACTCATTAAAAGCTGCTCTTAAATAATGTTCTGGCCTATTACAACTGGTATAAGCGATTACATCTAAACCATATATAATGCTGATGCATATTTTATCCTCCTATATTTTAGACTATATTATTTTTCTGTTGATATGCTAAATTATTTTCATACATTTCTTCTTCATTACTTGACTCTAAATATTAAGCGAAGCACTGTACTCTTTTTAACTCTCAATATAATCAAGATATTTTATTTATAAAGTATTGGCCTATTATTAATTTCCTCCATTTCCTGATATTTTTATATTTGTGGCTTTGGTATTGCTTTGTACATTAAGCTTTTTTCCTGTGTAATACCTCTAACGTATTAATTTATTTTTAATTAGGTATAAAGACACTGAGGCTCCTCTTTCTCTCCTTACCCCTGCCGCAAGAAACCCACACAAACGCATACAGTATTCTTACAGATTTCCTTAAAAAAAGGACAAACTACTGAATATTGGTAAATGAACTGCATGATCCTAAATTCCTTATAAGGAATATTACCAGCATGACTATTGATCATTTTTAATGGAGATGCTCTGGGGCAGATCCTTCGAACTGACTGACCTATGGTTGGTACAAAATGAGATGGCTGAGAAAGCTTTAGGACACTTTTGTTCTTCCTTAATCCTTGAGCCACCACTCCTTGGAATACTTGAGGGCTTTCTGAAATGGTATGTATTATTTCTTGACGTGGCACACATGTGCTTGAGACTCTACAAGATATGAATATGCAGATAAGCTTTTCCTTTGAAGTGCTTGTTATTTAGTTGATAAAAAAGAGAAGCAACTAATCAGGAGTCTCAGAGAAGGGTAAAGAAATGCAAACATTTTGGGTGTTTGTGGGGATCACAAACAGGTGCAACTCTGAGGAGGAACATAAAGAGAAAGAGTGGGAGACTGGAAAAGCTACATTTGGAGGGTGTTCTTTGTATTAGGGGGGTTTTAGAAGTGTAAGACAGAACATGAAAAAAGAAACCTAGGGGACACTGACGCTAAGTACAGATGCTTGGCGAAGTTAGATCAAGTTAAAAATAGCTACCTGATCTAAGGTAAGTTGGGATGGGGGAGCTAGCAGGACGGCTGGAGGAGGGCAGGTGGAGTCTGCAAGGGGATTGGGGGTGTAGACCTCCATGGGAGGTATGAGGGAGGGGTTAGCAGGCTCTTGCAGGGGGATGGGGGTATAAATGGGATCTGTGGGAGCAATTGGGGGTATAGGTGGTATCCATGGGGGGGAATCAGGTGGGATCTGTGGGGGGAGGGGTCCTGGAGTCCAGGAAGGTTTAGTAGGCAGGGTCCACTAGAGGGCTTCAGGGGAAAAACCAGGGACTACTTTTACCCCCACCCCGACCACCCAGTGAACCTACACCCCCATCCTTCCACCCATCAGGATTTACTTCTTTGGCTCCTGGCTTTGGCAAATGCTGATAAAACTGGCAGCAGGAATAGCTTGTGGGATGGGGGTGGGGGGGCGGTTATGGGGTGTGAATAGCTAGTACCTGGGGAGGGGGAAGCAGGGAAAGGGGTTGGGGGCTCCTACTAGCCTGGTGCCAGAGTAGTGGGTAGGAAAAGTGCAGCCCTGGGATGGGGCCAGCAGCTGGGCTTTCCCAGTCCTAGGGCTGTACTGGGAACTATACAGAAGTCTGGGGAAGTTAGATTGGTCTAAAAATGGTCAACCCGATCTCAGACAGACTACCTTCAAGTAGGGTTAACTTATATCAAGTGGGCCATTATTTGACTGACCTAACCTTCCTGGAACTTCTGTTCAGTTTGCACTTAAATCCACCTAACTAGTGATCTAAGTGTCAGGTCTGCACCTAAGTGAACAAAGTGACATCAGGGGACCATTTGTAATGCGACCTAACCTCTTCCTAAATCCCCCAAATGTCTGTACTTAGCCTGAAAGTGGTGTCACTGGAGAAATGGACAGGGACATATAAAAATTAAATTGTGCAGGGCTTTGAACATGAAGATAAACGCTGATATCTAGAACATACTGAAGTCAACAGGAATTCTGCCATTAACTTCAATGGATCACCTGACCAACTGAATTTGGATACAATGAGCATCAGAAAGCCAGCAGGAGATTAAACTAAAATAGGTAGTACAAGCTATGAATAAGGAAGATGTTTCACAGCTGCATTTTGGCTGGAAGGATGGTAGTCACTGTCCTTTGCAGTCAAAGACAATTACATTTAATTTAATAGCTAAGAAATGAATTCATTCATTTTAGCAATGAGTTCCTGGATAGTTGGTAGTCTGATTTTCACTTGAAATATAAGGCTAAACACGGAGAGATGATGGTACGTGTTGTAGACACCGAAGTCTGATCCTGATGCTCAAGCTTTTGTAGTATTTGTACTCTGCTCTCTTATGTATCAGTTCTCAAAACCACTTGCTCTACTGTACACCAATTTCCTCCATGTTTGCATTCCCGGGATTTTTGTTTTCAGCTTTGAACATCAATGAACATCAATATTGGATTGAGTTAAGGTTGTTTTTGAACTTTTTATATCTTTTCCATTTCCCACCATGTGAGCACCTGCCAGAGCAAAGATCAAATCCTCCTCAGAGGATTTTCTTGGGGAACTAGTTATCATACATCCGAACTACATGCTCAAACCATTTTAGTGGTCCCCTCATAATCAAAGACAACATTAGTGGTCTGCTGAAGGCATTCAGTATACTGGATTCTATCTTGCCATCTCATTCTCATTAGCTTTCTAAGAAAACTTCTGAACATGATGGATGTATGCTGCCCAAGTTGTACAAGCACTCCAGACTCAGGAGGTCTGGAGTATCACACTGTAGACATTCAATTCTGTCCTCAAAGGTATGCCAAAAATGTTCATGTAGTTTTCCAGAAACTGCAATTCTGCCAGAGTTCATTGTCAATGCAAAAACTGCGAAAAAGTGTACCTAGATAGATGAATCTACATATCATCTGAGGCACACGTGCACAAATGATGAAAACTGTTGGTATATAGGGCTAATGAGGAACAGGCTCTAGTTTTCTAAGGTGAATAGTTCAAAATAGAATCATGTAGCTACAAAGCCTAGGGATGTGAAAGGTTAAACAATTAATCATTTCACCAATAAACTCAGTGATAACCAGTTAGCTTACTGTTTAGCATAGGGCAGAGCTCAGTATGATGAGAAAGTGGGGAAAGAAAGCCATGCAGTGCCCAGCAGGAACTGGAAGGCAGCAGGGCAGGCAGGAGGGGCGAGTGGGACTAACACCCATAGACTATGAGGTTAAAGAGCAGCCTAATGCCTCACCAGTTAAACAATTAGTTGCTCCTTCACCGGTGCCCCCTCCCTTGCACCCCAGGGTTTTACATGGGCTGTGTTTTCTGGATGGGCTTGTCACTACCTTCTTCCCTATCCCATGTCAAAGGGCCCCAGAATAGCTCCAGGAAGCAGCTGCTGTGTTACTGGTTGAATGTTTAACTGATATAATTAGAGGAGGTTAAACAGATATTTTTCTAAACAGTATTTACATCCGTAACAAAGCCATCTGTGATGACTTGTACACCTTACTGGGGATAAGCAGTCAAGGCACAGACATCAGCAAACAAATTCCTGGACAAAATTTTCATCCATCTACCTTGCAGCCATATGGATTAAATGGCTTTCAATCAAACCTTCATCTCATCTGAATCTAAACATGGAACAAACTACCAGCACAGCAGCAAACTAAATGCTAAAGTGGTAGGTGCCAGAACAAATACTTGTTTGACCTGGCTTGTTACTAGAAATGGTTTGGAGTTGCTTCCATCACTCCAGTCATTATCCTATCATAAAACTGCCTAATTGCCTAATTATCACAATAAATTTGTCAGGGCAGCCAAGATAGATGATTCCATGGGCCTGCTCTGTTGATGGTGTCCAATGCTTCTGTAAGATCAACAAAGACAAAATAGAGGTCACTATTCTTCTCTTTTAATCTCTTTCATGTTAGACATGAAGTAAAAATTATGTCTGTTTTAACCTGTCTTCCTCTGAAACAACACTAGTTAACAAGAAAACATTTCTCAGCTAAACTGCATATTAAGTGGTTGAATATGTGTGTCCCAGCAACCAAAAGGGAGATCTCCCAATCACTTGCATATAAAGCAATTTCACTTCTTTTTCTGTTTTTGGAAGACCACTTCTCTTTTTGCCACATCACCTGAAAGAGTGTTATAAAGATACTGAATTAAATATTGCCACCAGACATAGAATAGCACCAGAGCCAGATGTTTTGTCATTTCAGAACAATGCAATTGCCTTTTCTGTCTCTAATGATAAGATTGTTATTGATGGCATAATGAACGCTGATCATAGACCTGATCACTGATGGAGGATGAGCAATTTTTTTTAAAGCAGCCAGACCACCTTCCTAGAATTTGGTTCTTTTCATTCAGAGGGATGTTTTCATCTGCACTCATAGTAGGGGTGAATTAATTTTAATGATGACACACAGTCTTAAGAAAAGGGATAGACCCTCTTCATATAATTTTGGCTGAATATGATTGTAATTTATCAACTTTCTTGCTCCACCAGGCATTAAACTTAGCTATCAATTCAGACTGAACAATGCTATGCATTTCATAAAAAGTGATTTTCTTGAAGGCTAATGTTTTCAGTCATCCAGAATAAATATAGGCAATGTTTCTCATAAAACAATCTCTTTATATCCTCTGCATTCTCATCAAACCAATCTTGATGTTTCAAAACCACTGAACCCTGTAAAAAGTGGCTTTATAGACCGTACCTGTGAAGCACTTGAAGTCAACTCTAATGCTTCCAGAAGCTGTATTTGTGATATTTAGCTACTTTTCCACTGCATTAAGCCCTTGTTTTATAGTATCAGTCTTCAATCTCTTAGCATTTAGCTTCTTCAAAAGCTTTTTTTTTTTTTTTGCAGTGAAGTCTTGTAGGTAGTTTGACATGGATACTGAATAGATGAGGCAATGGATTTGGTAATCTGGTAATCTTGACTTCATTAATGTATCTTTGCCTGATAATGTTGCAGTCAACCACATGTCAATGTCTGGAGTGGGGTCATGTTCAGTAAATGGTGTTCTTATTTGGAGTTGAAAGATGACATTTGTAACAAGATTTTTCTTGTGGTAGTTCCCCAGGAACAAGCAGCCATTGCATTTTCCATGCCTGTTTGAAAGTAATACCTTTCCAGATTTGGTGATCTGACCCAACAGGAGCATTGAAAAAAACCAAGGTAATGAGCTTGTTCTCCTTTGGTACCTGAGAGATGGTATACTTCAGATTTTATCACAAGTTATCTTTAATATCAGCTGTTTTTTGTCATGGTTGGTGCATGGAACTTCTCACAGTGATAATCTTATGCTAATTAAGCAGTCATCTGTGCCCACATTCCAGAAAACTAATTTATTTACAATACCATGTTGACTAGCATGACTGACATACGCCTCTCTGGCCAGATCCAGATACGGTTTGTGGCACAAATCTGTGCGCTGCCACAAATTGCACGCTCAGCACATTAAAACTTGCCCTGAGCTGCAAATTTGCAGAAATCCTGGTAGCAAAAAAACCCGTGCAAAAAAGGCACAGCATATGCTCCAGGAGTGTGAACCAGCAGGCACAGAGGCTCGGTCCTCCCAGGAGATGCTCTGGCTGCTGAGCAAGGTGTCTCCCTTCTAGTTGTAACCTGGCACCTCTAGCATGCTAAGAGCCAGGAGGAGCTGGGAAACAGCAGTTTCCCAGAGATGAGATGTTTTACTCCACACTGAAGCCCACATGCGGGGCATGTGCAGTGGCAAAAAGTAGTGGCACTAATTTGTGCTGTTACTTTTTTCCCCCAATTCAAGCGCATGCCGCTGCATGTGGGGATGCGTTCTCTACAATCTTCCATGGGATAATCACGCCAAAAGAAGGTGCAATAGATCCCTATGCTGACCTTCCTCTCTAGAGCCAGTTTCAGCCAATTCCCCATTGGGCATTCTACCTTTGGGATATTTTCTATTAACCAAGAAAGTTATTTGCTCTGAAAGGTGAGAAATATTACTGTTCATAACTATTTGTTTATTCTAGGTTGGCATGTTCAAGAAGTAAATTTACTTTTCTTATTATTTTCATCATTATAATGGGATAACAATTAGCTGTGGTGGGAAGACCAAAGAAAATGTGAAGCAGGTAATGTTCCAAGCACTTTTTTTGTAGGTAATATAACAAAAAATGGCTGTACAATCAGCCAAGAGGATGTCAAACTCAACTTCTGTTTCAATACAGCAGAGAATGACTTATATCTCGAGTTGTCTATGGATCCATAATCAATTCTCAAGAGCTGGTGCCATATAACAGGCACTGTTACAGCAGCTGGCTACTAGGTGGCAGGGGAGCCAGTTTGGATTGAGTAAATTACTACCCCAGGATAAAAATGATGAGGGGATCACAGATATGATGGGTATGCTGGTGAAATTTACACTGGTTTATACCTATTCCTTACTTTTGAGAGGTAACTTGAATAAAATGACTTACAGCAACAAAATCTGTTTGCTGTGTCTCCACTTTTTTCTGCAGAGTGAAGTAACCTTTCCCCTTAATTAATGTTTTGAGTTTGCACCTTATATACACATTTAAAACTACAACCTCCAGAATATCTATGCCTGATGCTTCACTGCTCATCTACTGTCACAGGACTGTAAAAGAAAATCAAAGGTGAGATGAGATTAAAAGCACCTGTGCATGAAATGGTTTATAGCAAGAAAGATTTGTGCCGAGTCACTTAGTTCCCTTAGAATCATAGAAAATTAGGGTTGGAAGTGACCTCAGGAGGTCATCTAGTCCAACCCCCTGCTCAAAACAGCACCATCCCCAACTAGATCATTCCAGTGAGGACTTTGTTGAGCTGGGTCATAAAACCTGCAAGGATAGAGATTCTACAACACCTCACTATGCAAACTTTTCTAGTGCTTCACCACCCTCCTTATGAAAAGTTTTTCTTAATATCCAATCCAAACTTCCCTTGCTGCTACTTGAGAACATTGCTCTTTGTTCTGCCATCTGCCACCATTGAGAACAGTCCAGCTCCACCCTCTTTGAAACCACCCTTCAGGTAGTTGAAGGCTGCTATTAAATCCCCCTTTAGTCTTTTTTTCTGCAGACAAGATGCACCCATGTCCCTCAGTCTCTCCTCATAAGTCATGTGCCCCAGTCCCCTAACCACTGCCCTCTGCTGGACTCTCTCCAACTTGTTCACATCCTTTCCGCAGTGGGGGGCCCAAAACTGGACACAGTACTCCACATGTGGCTTCACCAGTGCAGAAGAGAGGGGAATAATTACTTCCTTCAGGTACACTGTTGACTTATATCCAGCTTACTCTCCACTGTAACAACCTCCAGGTCCTTTTCTGCAAAGCTAATGCTTAGCTAGTTGGTCCCAAGCCTTTGGCAGTGCACGGGAGTCTTCCATCCTAAGTGTAGGACTTTGCACTTGTCCTTGTTGAACCTCAAGAGATTTCTCTTGACAGAATCTTCCAATTTGTCTAGGTCACTCTGAATCCTAGCCCTACCCTCCAGCATATCTACTACTCCCCCTAGTTTGGTGTCATCTGCAAACTTGCTGAGGGTGCACTCCATCCCATCCTCCAGACAGTTAATGAAGATATTGAACAAAACCAGCCCCAGAACTAACCCCTAGGATACTCCACTTGATACTGGTTGCCAACTAGGCATGAAGCCATTGATCACTACCCACTGAGTTTGATGATCCAGCCAGCTTTCTATCAACCTTACAGTCCATTCATCCAACCCACACTTCCTTGGCTTGCCTGCAAGAATGCTGTGGGAGACCATATCAAAAGACTTGCTAAAGTTAAGGTACAGCACATCCACTGCTTTCCTTGTATCCAGAGAGCCAGTCATCTCATCATAGAAAGCAATCAGATTGGATAGGCCTGACTTGCCCTTGGTGAATCCATGGTGGCTATTCCTGATCATTTTCTTCTCTAAGTGCTTAGAAATGGACATGTTCATCAAGGCCCAGGGACAAGAACAAATCAAGACAACTGAAGGATGAGGTTGGCTATAACTGACAGCTTTAAGTATTTAATGCAGTGATTCTGAACCCTGGGATGCCTTTTCAAGGGTGCCAAATGTTTGTTTTTTGGCAACCGTCAATCCTTCCAGATCACAGCATATGCATGAGACATTACCCAGACCTTCGATGCATATGCCAAGGCAGCAGTTTTGGAGGAGCGGAGGCTGCCCAGACCTTCCATCCCCACTTTAGGCCACTGAAACAGAAAGAAAGGCCAAACTTAAGCTAGACATTTGGTGCCTCCATGGCTGTATTTGTATAAGCATCCAGAAATTGAACCCAGATCTTCTGTGGACCAGACAAGGGTTTTACTACTGAATGACAGTGGACTCCAAAGATGCCACAGAATGCCACAGAATGTTAGCACTGTTAGGTGTGCAAGTGTGATTTACAAGATAAACCCAGAGGTTTCAAATAGGAATCCACATCATTAAAAACTTTCTGACCTGCTGTGATCTGAATTCTTTCAACAGAACAATTGCTTTATTACTTTTGCATAGTCAAAACAATGAGTGAAAAAACAAAAGCTGGCCTTTGTTGAGGGGTGCCTTGAATCTAAAATGGTTGAGAACCACTGTTTTAATGCAACTATATTGATATGGATAGCAAGCACTCATAAGGATACCAGTCTGTTAGGGCTTGAACCTTTATTATTTTCAGAAGGTAGGAACAGACTTGCCATGTAACAATTTCTGCTTCAGTACATCATACTGGTATGTCATAATGCTTGTCTAACTTCTTACCCTTAGATGGTATTGTTACAAACCTCCTAACTTTCACTTCAGTTATTTTAGCTACCTTCTTAAACATACTGAAAGTCCAAACTTTTACACTTCAGAATACACAAGCAAGCAAATTTTCCAGTTATGACAGTCACTTCTTTCTCTACATTTCTCAATATATTGGAGTAAATAATGGGGGGGCTACATTCTGGCTTCTTTTACATCATTATAAATAGTGGAGAAACACCACTTAAATAGTGCATGTATATTACTTAACAAGTTTCTACTATTGGATGTATGATTGATTTCTAAGAATTCTGAGGGCTCATCAGAGAAATCATCAGTACATGTTGTGTTGAAAAAGTACAAAAGACTAAGTTGATGTTGCTCTGCACAATGAATTTCCTCTCCTATTTTCCTGCAGCTCTTGAAAGGTTTATTGTTATTCTCTCTGTATCAAACATACTGAGGTATTAGGCTGCTTGCAGACCTTAAACTCCCCCCCTCAAACATGCTTTACCATAAGAAGCGTTTACTTTGTTTACTTTGACCTGGCTCTGCAGCAGCTGTGTACATCAGGCACTTCAGTGGGGCTTTTTGGTGCTTTTATCTAAAGCTGAGTCAATCAAGTATTAGACAAAGGTGCCAAAAAAGCCCTACTAAAACACCTGATCTATACAGAGATCACTGGGTGTGCTGGGCCCAACCAAGGCACTGCCTCTTCTGGGCATACGCGGAGCTTGGCATGGGAATGTGCTGAATTTTAAGTAAAGCACCATTTGTTTTGTTTTTTTAAAACATCCTCAAACAGCCTTTAATGCTAAGTCATCAAGTTGCTAGGACTGTCCAACGAGAAGCCCATGGGCTGCATGTAGCCCATGAGGGGTTTACATTTACCCTGCGGGCTTCTACCCAGCTCCTGCTCCTCCCACTGGTTCTTCTTCTGGGGTGTCCAAATTCTGCCTTCTTCCTCCAGCTTCTGTTCCCTGTTCTTATGTCTGAAGGCAGGGCAGGACAGCCCACTCAGAAATTGGGTAGCCTTAAAGTACATCAATCTACTTCCACCCCCTTTGACTTTAATGGAAGAAGGATTGCCATATGACTATATCCTTTCAATATTTACCCTCATTAACACAGTACACTGGGGTTTTTTGTTGATGCTGCAGAGTGATAAATTCTGCTATTGTAACAGATATTTACGTAAGGAAGATTAAAAGCCTATGAAATGTTGTCATTTTAAATATACAGATAAAATGTTTGCACTGTGAAATAGCAAAATATTCAAAATACTATATTAGTGTCTTGTGAAATAACTAACTTCAGAAACGATTCAGCATGAGAAGCCAATTTAATGGCAATATCATATGTTTTCCATGGTTTTCAGAAGCAGTTTACTACAGAACGGGTTATAGTGGCTCACGTCACAAAGTCAGTCGAGAAAGGAGTGTCACAACATTTCCTATGCAAAAGATAAGCCAAATACCATAGTGCACGATCTCAACTGCTAAGAATCTTCAGAGGTGTAGCTACATGTACATTTGTTTGCCTTTTCGGCATGATGCAATTGGGATGTAATATGATTTATATCAATGTCCTTTAATAATGCATAGAACATATTTTTAGTATTTTCTGCTGATCTCTTAAGCAAATAAGATAACCATATTTATGTGTATACGATACATAATGCAATACTGTTAAATCTGATTAAACTGTACATCAGGGAACCTGAAAGACTAAGAGCTAAACAATCTCTTAAAGTACCAAATCAGGGTGTATTCTTATTAATGAAAACTAGCTCAAAAACACCCTCAGATACTTACACTGCTTGAAACATTTTCCCCTGTGTGTACTATCTTCAGGTTTTAGGAAATTTCTATCCATCTAAAATAGCACAATACAATTTGTTTTATGTATGTACTTCCTGGTAACCAAGACTTTTCCATCTAATACCATATAATATCTACATAAATAATTTAATACTTAAACATAAAAAATCTGGTTCAGATATTAGTTGTGTCCCCAAAAAGTTTGTTTCTTCATAGAGCCACATGCCTGGAGTGACAACTTATCACGAGCGAGAATACTCTAGAGAAATAACACTAAAGTCTCCTTATGGCCTTCCTATCTTCAGTTCTTTAGAACTGACTTGGAAGACACTATAGTCTACAGAATTCAACAAAAAAGGTACTGACAGAAACTAGATGCCACAGATAGCTGAAATAAATGGCTTTTCTCCATCTCCAGATACCTGGGAAGTGATGTCCTTTAAATAACATTGAACAGATGTCTACTTAACACCAAGAAGAAAACAATTTTAAAATAGAAAATGGTAGCTAATAACAGATTCATACTAGTACCTCATACCTATCTATGCTGTTTTACTCAATAAGGTCACAAAAGCACAATATAAGAGATCTAAATATTTCAATAAAAATCACACAATGCTGAAAAGACTTTTACAAATAACTGATGGAATGCAAAGAATAATCCAACTTTGTACAGTCTGCAACATCATCATGAGGCAGAGGAAAATGGCTATGCCTAAGACAACATATGTAATGCCACCTATTGATCCTGCTATTGCTTGAACTTATGGAGGTAGCTATGCAGTCAGCTATCGCTGGCTTTCTCTGTCAGGTGTGTAAAGATGAGTCCTTCCATCCTCCAACACACTTAGGTTAGTGTGTACCTGCACTAGTGTCCCTTAAGATTTCCAAAATAAATGGAACACACTAAGCTAACATGAACATGAGCTACAAAGCTACTATGAAGAAACTTGCCTGTATTTTTCCTTTAGATGAATGAAGTAGAGAAAATACTTTTTTCATGTTAAACATTTCCGTTCTGTTACGGCATAAACGCATGGTGATTCGAACTGCTTCAATGCCACAACTGGCAATTTTTTAACGTAAGGTATGCAAAAAAACCCCAAACCACTGTCAAATAATGAGTAATGGGCACTGATGGTTAGTGCACTCAACCACGTTCTGAAGAGTAACATATACCCCCCTCAGCATTTGCTTTAGTTCTTGATCTATGGTATTATGGTGATAGACCCAGAAACATTCTGAAAAGGAGTAAAAAACAGACGTTTTCATCTAAAATCATCTCAAAACACTCAACCGACCTTCATACACAGCAGTTTCTCTGCCTTCCACTCCATATTCTATATGCATGACAAACTGCAAAGAACCACAGCGTCTCAAACTAATAGGTATACCATCTACCTCACATAAGGCTATCAGAACATTTTCTCAGTTTGAAACCATTCCTATTCAGGGACATAACCTAATTTGAATAATCTTGATTGTCTTGACCAAACATTTGTAGGTTGGTAACTGCAGACTTCATTAAAAAAATGTTATTTTTGCCCTAGCAACTCTAGAATAGCCAAATTAATTTTTAACTTAAATTCAAAATTCCATGTTCCAAATTATTTTTTGGATTTCTTGCTCTGTGGAACAAAGGCATATAAAATAGCTTGAAGTCTGTTCCCCAAGATTTATTCCTAGACACTCACCAAAACTCCTGTGAAGATAGAGTCTGGGTTGAGAGAGTATGCCAGTAGTTTAAAAGTTAAAGATATCACACGAATGCCATAAGTCACCCCAAAACCACCAACATAAACCAAGGAAATTCAGAGCTGAGATCATACTTCAAAGAAATAAAAATCTGTTAAAGTTACTCTGCCCAGTCCTGAGGCTGTCCTTTAACAGTAAAATTACAAACTTTATTCACTATTATTTCTCTTCTAGAGCATCACTGAGGGTCTCAGTTATGCATTCCTTACCTTAAAGTATCTGCATTTTTTTACGTATAAAACTTTGAATTTTCTGGGTTTATAATGCTTGGGGTTTGGTGTGTTTACAACATCCTTTGAATGCTTTTCACTCTTAAAGCACTGAAGGTTTTCTTAACCTTGATTCCATTTTAACACAGACTATAGTATGAAAATTTCCTTTATCTTTCAAAAGTATTAAAATCTCTCATGCAAAGACTAAATAAGAAATACAGAAAGAATGCCAACTCACAGTTTTTCTAATAACTTAAAATAGATATAAAATTACATTTTTAAGGAGAGATTCACTGGTAATACCTGGTGCTGTATAACCAGGTCAGGTAACCTTGACTTATGACTTCTTTTATATCACCAGAGGGACACAAAACAGCTGAAATATACTGGTACTAGTGAATCTGTCACCTTTGTATCACTGAACCATTACAACAATAGAATTGTTGTACTGAAATTAACTGTAGGAGGGTGGGGAGTGGTTGATCTACCTGTCCTTCTGTAGTCAGTAGAATCACTGGAATAACGTGCTATTATTAATAACGTACTTAAAATGGCAAATTTCTTCAATTATAACCTATGCTCAACATTGCAAATCAGTTTTAATGACATGGGAAATGTTGTGTCAATTGCTTTTTATGAAACAAAAATGACATGAAATAACCCCATCAGGTCCAAATAACCATGTTTGCTAACTACACACAACATGCCAGACCAAGCTACTGATGCTGGTCAAAATCTTTCTACTACAACAACTGGAAAATGCTGATTGACAAGGCTCAAAACATTACATGGAAATATGTCAATTGTGCTGAAAGTCCCAAAAGAAGCCTTGTTTGCTGCCATCTACCCTTTCTTGTAGGCTAAGGAACTGCCTGGGCATCTTTTCATGAGAGAGAAGTTCTGTTTTTTTGGCATTTAGTAGCTATATGCATTCACCACTGCTCTGGCATAGACGGTGGTGGGCCAGTAGGGGGTGCTCCTGTGCTAAGCCACCAACTTCACTGCGTCCAACCACCTTCCAGGCTCTGAGTGCCTCCCTGGGGGCACCTCACAACCCCTTTTCTGGATCACACTGCAAGTCTGGGGGTAACGCTCCACCACCTAGGGTCTAGACCATTTCTAGGCTCTGTGGCCCCTCGGGTACATAGGCCTTGTAGTATTTGACCCACTGCAGAACTTGGGATGCTTCCTTTAATCTGAAGCACAAATAGTGGTTTCCCTCAGTCAGCCGAACCAAGGAGACCCCAAGCATAATCTAGATCCTCTCTCAATAAGTCTCCCATACTAGGTACAGAAGATAACTTTACTGATTACAAGGAGTAGGTTTGGAGTAGGGTACAGGATACAGCAATATCAGAGAAATACCTTAGAGCAAACAGGGTGGCTGGGTAGCCTTTGATCATGCATCTGTGTAACTGCAAGCTATATACCTAGTTAGATCTGAAGTAGATTACAAGTATCATCCAAAGACTGATAGAACTTTTCTCTGGAGGCAGGCAGTTTCTAGTGTGTCCATGTGTTGAGAGAGAGAGATGAAGATTTCCAGCTAATCTCTGTGTCTTCATTATGGCTACCTCCCCTCCTCCTAGGCAGTCGTGGCTTGTATAGACCTTCTGACCTCATTTTCCTGACCCAATGAAGGCCAGCAGAGGTTGGCTGCCAGCCAACCAATTTGAAATGCATCACTGGTTACCAGGCAGAGAGACAGTGGCATTTGCCTCCCCCCCAGCCATGAGGTTATTGCTTAGAACAATGGAGAGTTTAAGACCCCACCCAGGTGTGTGAGGCCAGTCACGTAGGCACAGGGGCCTCTCACTTACTTCAGTGAGCTGCTTAGCCACCAGAGGGATAGACAGGAGTGGGGACCAAGTTTAAAAGAGAGAGAGAGAGAGGAAGACAATAGACACTAGTGAAGAAGACATGGATAAGGCTGGGATGGAAATCCTCTACACAGACCACTAGAAGGCTCACAAACTATTTAAAGAGTACCATCCAGTTAGCATAAACTACAGAAAAATTGCAGTGTGTGCATTATTTGGTTGTTAAGAGACTTCAAGACAAAGCAAAGACAGATTTGGTGGATCCAGTTTTGATTAATAACATATTAAACTCATTAACAGATTTACTTGTAAATACTCAGAAAATGAGCAATTGTGATAAATTATGGGAAGATTAGCTACACAATAAAACTGCAAAACAGAACTTAATATTACTATGGTGTCACAATTAGTATATGTATAACACAGTATATGCAGAACTTTGTATCTTATTCTACACTTGAAATTAACTAGTTGAATGATTAAAAAATAACAGGTTCTTATTACTGTAGATTCTATTCAACAAATACAGAGAGGATGGAGATACCACTGACTCATTAAATGGAAACATAAAACAAGTTAAGAACACTGCCTTATAATACATAGAACATTTTCTGTGATATAACCATTCCTCTCAGTTTTTACTGCCTTTTACTGGAGTTGAGGGTGGGAAGTAATGAATGAAGTAAGTGGCCTGCGCAATTTCCCTATTTGTATCAACAGCAGTACTGGCAGCAGCAACAATAGTTCTTTATCATATTTCTTCAGATACTGGGAATAAGGATGTTCTAGTGGTAAAATTACTGGGCTGGAACCTGTGAGACCCTGCTTCATTTCTTGCCCTGCTACTGGCATTCTGTATGCCCTTGAACAAGTCACTTCCGTCTCCCTTTGTGCAATCCATGGAGGAAACATGCTCATTACAGGTTCCACCAGATTATTTGAAATCCACAGTACCCCTACATTGTAGGAATGATGGTCACAAAATAA
This sequence comes from Crocodylus porosus, assembly GCF_001723895.1. Classification (NCBI taxonomy): domain Eukaryota; kingdom Metazoa; phylum Chordata; order Crocodylia; family Crocodylidae; genus Crocodylus; species Crocodylus porosus. The sequence continues at coordinate 6,981,035 of NW_017728914.1, forward strand.
AAATTAATTCTCTACAGAAAACCAACATATATGAAACAACTCCCATATTTCCTCACATACAAAATGCCTCCAAATATAATATATACTTGTTTCTGAAAGGCAGAATGAAGAAAAAAGATTTTTCCACAGTTATGGATGCATAAAACAGACCTAATATTTAGAGAACTCATGCTCCATTTCCTGCGTAACTAAAGACAAACCCTACTTGTTGGTGGTCTTCATGGATGGATAGATGATTATGAAAAGAGCATAAATGGTGAAACAGAAACCAGGAGCAGCTAGTATACAGCAAAACTGCCCTAAGAAAAACTGGCTTGATTAGTGGAATATCAAGACCATTAAAAAGAAGAGACAATCATTAACACCTGTAGAGTAAAAACAAAACCAAAAAAGAACAAAACAACACCAATGAGCTATTAAGTTACCCCTCAGCTGCCTAAACAATAATATCACAGCTGCTGCACTGTAAAGCAGGAATCAAATCAGAGTCCTTATAACCCTGGGCAGAAAAAAACCCAGCATCCTCACTTAATACACACATACAAATTTGGACATGGGGAATGGAAAGGAGGGGGACAGCAAGGAAGGTGCACATTATATATGAGAAAATATGGTAATAGGGGGAACCTGTAAAGTATATATGATTATTTACAGGTATAACATTTATTTTTATACATGCCCACATCTTGTTGTACTGAGACCCTGTGAACTGAAAAAAGCAAAAGGAAGCACAAATGTCTACCAATTACTAAACAAGGAAGATAAAAAATATTTTAATTTTGTAGTCAAGTAAGATATCAAAAAATATGTAATTTGGAAAAGTAAAATCTCAATTTACTACATTTTAGACAAAAATAAAATTAGTTGATCCTGACAATGGATGCTGTCTGACTCAAAAAATCAACTAAATAAAAATTAAGACTAACATAACAGTGTGAGAACAAAATTAACTGTCTATGGCAGATGAATCCTCCGTTGCACCTGTCCTCCACTGTGCAGAAGAACACCAGCCTGCCACTGATTATTTCTTTTTGACATGATTTATCACCTACTATTCTTTAAACTTGATAAAGCAAATTAATCTTTGATTGCAGGAGCCACTGGAGGTTGTCATTAGTCATGTAGTTTGGTGAGGCTGCATGTGTTTCATTTACCAGTCACAAAGAAATGAAAGCCCAGCAGCCATCACTGACCGCTTCAACTGCTTTCCTGATCTACCCAAGAGAAATAAAAGAATTCAGTACATGGGATTTTAAACAACTGCTCTAGAAGTAACCCACAGAACAGTACTTATTCCTTAATATTGTTTCATAAAGAACGCAGATGCACTTAAACATACCTTTGCAAATGGAAAACAAAAAAAATTACTAACAAACAGCTATTTGGTTTACTTAACATATATAATTCCAATCCACTTACACCTTATAAAAGTTCCATTTGCATATTAGCAAATAACTTAAAATAATGTCACTAAACAATTTTATGTATCTTATGTATTACATCTAAATGTCCACAAAAAAAATCAAGGAAGTTTTCCCAAATTATGGGTCTTTTAAAAACCCCCAGAAGATTGTGCTTTTATAAATATTTATAATGTAAAAGTAAAGCATGGATTTCAGCCTCTATTATAGTCATGGACAGAAGTGGACCTGAATTCCATCATCTAACCTAAGGCAGCCCAACAGAAATCCCCAGAAGGGTCAGCATGTCGCCCATGGGCTCCTGCCCAGCTGCCATTACTTCCCCACAATATTATTCCTGCTGCCGCTCCCTCCTCTGGCCTTTACTTCCTGCCCCCATGCCTAGGACTGGGGCAGCACCAGAAACGTGGGCTAGGGCGACCTGATCTGTGCACCCAGCCACAGGGCCAGAGTGCTCCATGTTGCACACATGCGAAAAGAGAAGGGGCTGGGCTGCTCACACTTTGCATACCAAAGGCAGGAGCAAGACTGCCTGCACTGCAAGTGCACATACATGGTGGGAAGGTGGGGAGGAGAGTGCCACACTTGTGGTGGGGGGACAGTATACCAGAGTCTGTGTGCTGCAGGGGGTGGAGGAGAGTGTGGGTGCACATGGAGTTGGAATTTGGGTGTTGGGGGGGAAGCTGGGCTACATATACAATTGGGAGGAGGTGGGGGACAGAGAGAGCTTTTGAATGTGGGACTTCTGGGGGCTGTGCTTGTTTAGTTAAAGAAACTCAAACATAAAAAAAAAAAATTAGTAAGTTTCCTTTGCAAAAAATCAGTCACTGTTTCACTAAAATAATGATTCAGGAAGCTGAAGTCCTGTGCAGAGGCATCATGTTAAATCCAACAAATGAGTGAAACCATTTTTAGTTCTTTAAGTGCAAATTTCAACACATTCTTAAATCATAGTGCCTGCATAAGTGCCTCCATAATACTACCTGACAATTGCATCACTCATAGATTGCATTTTAGACATCATTCTTGGGTTTGTATTGACAGATGCAGTATTCTTGTTCAGTTGACACATTAACAAAATGTTTATTATTACATTTTCTTTAATACACAAAACATACAACTTAACCTTTCTGTCTTCCCTCTCTGTATAGACTCCCTGAGTATAGACTCATTAGAATTCAGATCAAATATTTTCCAAAAAAATGATACTCACTGTGGTATGCATCAGTTGCTAAAGCTATGTTTTTTCAACCCCTAAACCTCAGTGAAAAAGCCAAGGACTGAAAAGCAGGTAACTGGGCGACCTTTTAATTTCATTACCTATACTGAACTATAAAGGAAAATTAGAATAACCTAGTCAACTTTTTTGAGATAGTTAGACTAAGGGACTTCAATGTACTATTCTGGACAAGTTTTAATATTTCTTATTATTATTCCTACTTAGAACATTACAATAATAAACCAGAAACCAATAATAATAATAATACAACCAAGAGCCATTTTCTCAGTCTTTATGTGCCCCTCTACAGTTAGATTTACAAATTGTAGAAGAGTATAAATTTGACACCTACTTGTGGTTATTTTTTAAAATAAGCTTTGTGTAATTTAATCACAATAAAACTACTTTTTATTTTAGGAATGAATGGAAACAAAAGATAAAAGAATAACCAAGCATTAAAGCACGAAAATACTCAAAATGTACTAACTGAACACTGATTAGAAAACATAACTTGCTTTGCAGATATCTGAGAATAGACAAAAAGGAAAAACACTTGATTTTAAGTTATAAATAGTAGTTTCCAATAAGAAAGATGCATTTAAAAACAAGATGAAGACTACTTTGCCCTAGATGTTCTGCTTTTTGCCTTGTTTGCACCGATAATCATATGTTTATTTAACACACAAATACAAGCACAGTAACGTACAATTTATATATAAATATACACTTACTGCTTGGGCTCCATTGAGAAACTATAAATTTCAGCTATTGAACATTAGCAAAAAATTACATGTGTTTATCATCTGGATTATTCTCAGATTAATAGAGATAAATGGCAAAACATAATCAGCAGCAGCTCTGCAACTTAATCATTGCATCTGAACTATAGGAAACACTTAATTACTCTCATTTACTAGGTGCAATCTAATGAGAAGGCATTAGCCAAATGAAAAGAATGCAGTACAAACAAACAAAATAGTTATACCATCATTAAAAAGAAACTCTGACAGTGCAGGTGACAGCATATGCAGGATAAATTACCATAATGTCCTAAATGCTGAGCTGTCAGCATGCTAATGCAGTGATCAGATACCCTGGGAATCTCAGCACTATAGCTGTCAGAAACAGGTATCATAAATCACCTCTCTCTACTGTACTGCTCATTATCACAGCTATCTTATACATGTTTTCCAGCACACTTCAGTACAGATATGAAAGGAACACTTATTCTTATATGAGTCTTCACTCTAGCACACACATGCTTTTCAGCACACTTCAGTACAGACAGGAAAGGAACAATCATTCTTACATGAGAATCTGTTTATTCTAGCATAGTATCTATACACAACCTTTGCCTTTAAATGGAAACTTGATTTTGCAATAACGAACTAAAATGTCTTACAACAGATTCTGGCCCTTTGCTTTCAACAAATAAAAACCATTAGAATACAATGCAGAAACAGCAGATTTTTCCTAGTTGTACAATCACAATGGTATGGAGTATATTGAGCTTGTCTCTTTTAAATGATTATCAATATTTGCAAGTACTTAGATCTTCAGGCACTATAAAAGCATATACTAATTAGGAAACAAAATCACAGTAATATGCTGCCTATCACATATACCAGAATATAAAGCTTTGTCTGTAGGCAATTCAAGCATGCACACTCCATATACCTGTCAAAAATCTCAGTTCAGAAAAGTGTGAGGCTATTTACCTAGAAAAATAGCCTAAGAGTCCAATAATTACTATGAAATTAAAGGATGTATTCTTACTTCCCAAACATTCCTATTTATGCTTTTCAAATACTGCACTAAGGCCCAGATTCACCAGGCATTTAAAAACATTCCTAACTTTAAGTACCAGAATAGTCTCACTGCAGTCATTGGATGGGCCGCAGATATCCACAGAAATTCCTTTGCAGCTTCCCCTACATTCACCAGTAAAGAAAAATTAGACATTCACATGGGATAGTAATTTATTATGTCATAGGGTACACAGAATATATGGAAAAGATGCCTCACAGAAACAGGAAGGGCCTACTGAAACTTTTAGAGCCCTGAACAGGGACTTCAGTTCATATACTTCGTACCTAAGCAAGAACTTCCTGTCCTCTTACACATGACACCCAAGGGCAGTCCCCTCAAGAGGGGGAGAATCTTTGGGTCCACATGCTCAATTTTCCATTCCATCCAAATACTATTAAAATCATAAGAAAACAGTCCCAAAAGATAAAATAACATTTTTAGTTATCTATTTTTTCCTTGCTGAGGGTTTATATTATTTAATATATTTTCAGAGTCGGAAGGGACCTCGGAAGATCATTGAATCCGACCGACCCCTTGCCCCTTGGCAGGAAAGAGCGACCCCAGCCAAGTGTTTGTCCAGTCTCCTCTTAAAGACCCCCAGGACAGGGGAGAGCACCACCTCCCTTGGAAGCCCATTCCAGACTCTGGTAACCCTTACTACGAAGTTCTGCCTGATGTCTAATCTAAATCTGCTCTCCCATCAAGTTGTGGCCGTTGTTTCTAGTTACTCCAAGGGGCACCTTGGTAAACAAAGCATCTCCTATTCCTTGCTACCCTTTTCCCCCCCACCCCCCAACAAATTTGTAGACAGCCACTGGATCCCCTCTCAGCCTTCTCTTACAGAGGCTGAAGAGATCCAGGTCCCTCAATCTCTCCTTGTAGGACCTTTTCTGTAGGCCTCTAACCATACAACTGGTCCCTCTCAGGACCCTCTCAAGGTTATCCACATCTCTCCTGAAGTGCAGCACCCAGAACTGGAACCAATACTCCAGCTGCGACCCCACCAATGCCGCATAGAGGGGAAGTATCACTTCCTTAGACCTATTAATACTACACCTGTTAATGCATAATAGAGTGCTGTTAGCTCTATCGACTATCACATTGTCGACTCATGTTCATCTTTGAGTCAACTATGACTCCATGATCCCTTTCTGCCGCTGTGCTGCTCGAAGGTCAACCCCCAATTTGTATGCGCTTGTTAGTGATTTATTCTCTCTAGGTGCACTACTCTGCACTCATCTTTGTTGAACTGCATCCTATTTTGTTCTGCCCACTTTTCCAGCCTGTCCAAATCTGCCTAGATCTGTTCCCTACCCTTCAATGTCTACCTTGCCCCATAATTCGGTGTCATCTGTGAAGTTGGACAGTGTGCTCTCCATGCCCTCGTCCAAATCACTGATGAAGATATTGAACAGCACCAACCCAAGGACTGAGCCCTGGGTGACACCACGGCCCACATCTTTCCAAGTTGATAACAACCTGTCCACAGCCACTGTCTGGGTGCATCCCATTAGCTAACTTGCCACCCACTTGACTGTGTAATCATCTAAGTTACAGTCACTTAGGGTTTTTTAAAATAAGAATGGGATCTGACAACATATAAAAGGCTTTTTTAAAATCCAAGTATATGACAAGATGCTGGAAGTAGGCTTGACTTGTGATCCTGGAGCAGTGCAGCATTAGAATCCACCTCTGCTTTATTTATTTCCACTTGAACAAACTCAAGCCTTAAAAGGTATCCATCTCCAGAATTTTTGCTTTTATTTCTATAATATTTTTATTAACTTTATATGGTGTTTTACTCATATGTCTCTAACTAAATGTTCTATTGCAAACTAACAACTATACTACCAGCTTGAAGATATTTTTACATACATGGAACTGCTTTTTGAAAAAGAGAAATCATTTTTAACTTTTAATTTCTTCAACTTGCTTTTTAAAAAAATTAATTTTAATCTCACTACTTTGAATGACATCCTATTTTTTAAAATTGTTTTATTTTGCTGTATTAAAGTGATCATGGACCACACTCTCTAAAGTGTTTGCAGTGGAAGAGCAAGAAAGGAGAAAAACAACCGCAGAGCATTTCTGAAAAGGAACTTACGCACATGTGAAAAGAGGTGTCTTTTCCTGAAAAATGTCATTTCTGTCTTTTGGTGGGAAATCTTATATTGCCTACAAGACCACAGAAGAATAAGGACTTAGAATAAGACCTTCAGTGGCTACTGCATTACAAATACAAAACGAATCAACAGTAACAATATTTTCTAGGATTTTTGGAATGTATTGAATTAGCATTGCAACTCTTGCACAGATAATGCCACTGTGAAACCAAATCTAGCATAGATCCTTTGAAGAAAAAAACCTCTTCCTTCAGATTGTTTACTCTAAAGATGTATTTATCAAGAACTTCCTGAATCAAAGATTTCTTCTACTACAGAGTAGACATGTGAAACAAGTCAGAAACCAGGGATACATATGGGATTTAGTCTTTCTTGTGACCTTTTAGGTTTGCTATTTACTGAGCAAAACAGACATGTATTAAATTTAGGGAACTATACAATTTTGGATACCTGTAGGTACAGAATTCTTAAAGATGCATCAATCTTACCTCTGTTCAAACAGAATGTCCTGACTGAGAATTCCAGAGTAGGAGGAAAGAGTTTGATCAATAAAACTCTCTTTATAATAGTGCTACCATAAATAATTTTCAGATTAAGGAAAGAATGAGTTTGAAATTATCTTAAGTATGCCTGGTCTCCCAAGCACAGGAGAAGAGAACCTATTTGATCTTCAGATGTGCTGAGCTCCCATTAAATTCAATGAAGCTACTGGTGCTGAACGCTTCCGCAAATTGGACCACAGGACTTTTAAATACAGAAAGACCTAGGACAGGTATTACATTGCTGGTTGGAGAAATGCTACTTCCCTCTAGAAATGGGGAGCGTACAGGCAGCTACTTTTGATTCTGAGAGGAAGATCTTTGTCTCATGGAAGACTTTTTCTTCCTGCTTGACTTCTCCCAGGGCACATGAGGAGTCTAGTGAAGGGAAATATTCCCCAAGTCAGGGTCATCAGAAGATACAGGGACATGGGAGTCTGGGGAAGATGCTGGAAGCAGGCTTGACTGGGGTCCTGGAGCAGTGCAGCAGTGGGGAAAGGCTCCCCCATGCCTTCCATGATTCAGAGGAGACAGATTGCTACTGCTGCTGCTTCCCATGTGTTCCGCATACTGGAGTGCCCCCAGTCTGGGGGATACACAAAAAGCATTTTGCAGCAGCCCATCTACTCCCACTCCCAGAAACAAATCAGCAGCAATAAAAATAAATGCCTCTCCCTGGTGTTAGATGTTGTATATTAAAAAATCTTGGCAGTTTCTGTGGTTTGGATTTGATGACTTAGATGTTTTTCAAGTCATGATTTTACATTTTGGAGGACGTTCTTTCAATTACATCAATAGGACATCAAAATAACAGAAACAAAGATGGCCTGTCCATTCCATGGTTAGCCCCATACCCTGGGCATTCTGGAACAAGATTCTGGAAGCTTTAATTTGTACCAATGTAAGGCAGATTTCTACTAAATATGGATGTATTTGATAAAGAAAACAGTTACTTTAATGTTCAGTCTTAAAACATTAATTCAAAGCTCTCTGTAACCCAGGATACTGCATTATACCCACAACTCATTTAACTCATCCATTCTCCAAGGCTTGCCTCTAGGGAGGTATAGAGTAGGGAAGGAATGATGGAAAGCATAAACTGATGTTTCTAAGGTAGAAAAGAGTTGGGCTATGGAAAAGCATAACATAGTTGCTTTGAAGGGGGAGGGAGAGTGGCTTTTCAGGAATGACTAACAGCTGTTAAAACTGTAACTGTTATACCTGCATAGCTCTGGAGCACTGAGTCACAACCTTTTTATATTGAAGGCACCCCTCCATAACTTTTGTGTGCCGAGTGGCACCCTGTTTCAAAACTAATTTTTACTGCAGTGTTTATTTTCTTACATAGAGGGCAGTAAGTTACTGTGCAGTAAATGGGAATAGAGCCGCCGTCTACATGTGCAGTCGACCTGGGACTTGATTTAGTCCCAAATCAGAGCAGCCTACCATGTGACCCTGTGGTCAATGGGGTGGGAGGAGCTCCAGCCTCCAGTCACATGGATGCCATCACTTGGCAGACCTGCTGAAGCCAGAGGCAGCTGCCAGCACTTGGTGGCCATCTTAAAAGCCCGCCCTCTGATCTCTGCCCAGTGTAGGGCCAGTAAGCAGCAGCTCCCTGCCTGCCCACCCACCCCGTTTCCCCATGTCACGGCTGCTCTACTGAGACTGGTCCCATTCTGGCTGAGCCTCTGGTGTAGCTGGCGCCTCCAGCAGCAGGTGGCAGCAAGACTGTGGTGGCTGTCCTGCAGGCCCCTGTGACCCCTCCCCTGCATCCAGATTTTGGTTCTGCAAAGGCAAGAGACAGAAGACTTTTGTGAGAGTTAGCAACATTTGAGAGATTACACGTGCTGCTCCAGAGGCCCTGTACTGCCTGGCCTCAGACTGGAGGTCAGCCATGTGCAGGTGCCCAGGAACCATGGTAAACTAGCTGGGCAAGCCTAGGCCCAGGTGGGTAACACCCGAGTTCCCTATCCCTGCTTGTTCTCTGTGGGCTGGCTACAGGCCACCTGTCTCTCCTGCCCCTTTCTGAGGGTGGGCTGGGCCGGGCCAGGCCAGGCCAGGCTGCTGGCAGCACCTTCTGCTGCAGCTCTAGCTTCCTCTGACCACCCCCCCACTCCACTGCAGGGCCACTGCTCTACTGCTCTGCCGCCCAGCCACTGGCTCCTGGGCTCAGGGTGTACAGGGCTCCCGGACAACTGGGGTGAAGGGTTGGCTTGGGGCCTCTCCTGGGAGAAGCCCCGGAGCTGGCCCCCTCCACACCACTGCTGTGCCCTGCTACAAGTCCTGGAGGTGGTGCAAGATAGGCTGTTTGTGCAGGCAGAGGGCCTCCCAAGCCACTATGTTCTGCTGCTGCTGCTGATCCTACTGGTGCTCCAGGAGCACAAGTGTCCCTGAGTCGGGACCCCGAGATATAATAGCATGGGGAGCAAGCCCAGACTGCCCCACAACCTTTGCAGCCACCCAGAGGGCTATCTGTTGCACTGCATGTTCCTGCCCCTGGCTGCCGAGGAGGAGATTGCTTCAGGGATCAATGCCTTCCTCGGCAGGTAAGAGGCCTGTACCCACCCAGCTGTGGGAACATGGGCCGCTCAATAAAGGTCTGACCTGTGTCCTGCCTCTCTGTATATTGTGGGGGGGAACCTGGCCAGAGGAGTGCAGGTGGGCTGGGGACAGGGGAAGACATGGGGACTGGGGCTGAGAAGGGAGGGACTTACCACAGGTCTGGTGCCAGCGAGGCTGGTGGCTCAGTGCAGGGCTGCCCATGCCACGCAGAGTCCGGCTCCATCCAGTGTCTGTGGCCTCCGGTTGGCTGGGGGCTGGCACCCAGCCGGACGTCCACCCCCAGGAAGGAGCTGATGCTCCTGGCCTCTGGCAGTGGCATGGCTGAGGCAGAGGCCAAAGACCGAGGCAGCCACTGGTCAGAGCTTCCTGGGCTGCCAGAGGATGCAGTTGCTGAGGAAGAGTGAAGGGCAAGACGCTGAAGGCCAGAGGTCACTGGAGGTGCCAGGGAGGTGCCAGGCATGGTCTCCCAGGGTGCCAGAGTATGGGTCAGCTCCTGCATGTAGGGCATGGTCCTGGGGGCCCCAACAGACCAATGATTGTGACCGGTCATGGTCACCCGCTGGGCCCACAGGTCCTTGACCTTAATGTGGCACTAATGCATTGACTGGGAGTGGCCCTGTGCACACATCCCAGCCACCAGAGCCTCAGAAATGTGGGCATTTGAGTGCCTCTCCCGGGCAAACTGTCTCAGGACATCCTCCTTACCCCACAGCGCCACAAGGGTACACACCTCCTCCTGGGTCCACTTTGGGCCCCTGGGGCTCTGGACAGATGGGCCCATATGGACAGGGCTAGGGCTGGACATGGGGGAGGAGGAGGACATCGTGCCCCATGCCAGCTGACTGGGCCCCTGTGCAGCTGGCCCTGTGATGCGGGCCCTGGAGGGCTGGAAGCATTACTCCTGACAGGGGCACAGCCAGGGAATCAAAGTCACACGGTCAAGGTGCTTTACTACAGTTCTGCAAAGAGAGAGAGGAGCAGGGTAAGCAGGAGTAGGGAGCAGGTGCTGGTCCTGGTGGGATCACAGGGCTGAGCAAGGGGTGCAGCAAACTGCAGCCTTTTGCTGCACTCACCTGTGGCCAGGCAGCAGCTGTGGAGCTGGACAGACCTGGCGAACACAGCCTGTAGGCTGTCCAGGGGGGTACACAGGGCCTGCAAGGGTGCTGCAGCTGCAAGCAGTTCCTGCCAGCTCCCTGGAGTGTGTGTACCAGGGCAGAAAATGGCTGACGGCTTTTATACCCTGCAGCTAGGGGCTGCTAGAAAGCAGCCAAGCCCAGCCCAGCAGCAGGAGAGAGGGCCAGGTAGGAGCCCTAGGGCTAGGCTCCAGCTTGTCCCCTACTGGCTGGGCAGACCCAAATGGGAAGCATCCACATTCCTGTGTACTAAGTCATCTACACATGCGTTACTGTGCAGTAAGTAATCGGGCATAAATTTGCTACCTGCATAATGCAGGTAGCAAATTTATGCCCAAGCTGGTGTAAGGCGCCGTAAGACAGAGAACACAGGCCTGATTATTTAAAATTAGTATTTCCTGCCACCGAATCCCTTGCTTGTTAAACAAATATTGTGGTAATGTTAAAAGTGGAACCTGTGATAGGCAGACAGAAAGGACGGAAGGGAACAAGACTTGTTTGTGGGCGGGGAGAGGGCAGAAATCAATCTAACATTGTATTTGGGTAGTTACCTTTTGAAGAAATAACAGACATCAGACTCTGGAAGTTTATTTAATTAGATACTGGTTTAAAAAGAAATAATGGAAACTTTGGAATATTATGAAGTTAAAATCTCTTACTTTTTTAAACTTTATTTTTCATGTGGTTTTATATTGTATGTAGAAATTTATCATTTCTCCAGAGAGTTAAACATAATTTTTTTAATGCTAATGAATACACATATATATTTGTTACCTCTTTAACCCACATCCCATACGAATACTCCTATCATTCACAGCTAATGATATTTTAAAAAAGAATATCTCTGCACAACATGCAGATAGACTATAATGGAGGCAGCAAGAGCTCCTGAGGCTCTTTTACTATGATGGCAGTAGATAACCAGTGACCTGCTGAAGGCCTCTTATGTACAAGCTGACAGCCATAATTGAAAATATTACAACTGGTCTACAGCTCACAGTATCGTAAGATACTACAATCCAAAATGGAAGAATGTTTATTACCCCAAAGGTCCTCCCCCACCTTCAGTGTTCAGAACTAAAATAAGGTCCATGGCTAACTTGCAACCCCTCTAATAAAGAAGAGTGGCCAAATTACCTGACAGTCAAATTTTCCTGTGCTTATTTATCTTTGATCATCACCTTCTTGAAAAGTTGCTGATCACATGGGCAAGAACACATCCAGCAAAACAGCAACCTGATTTTGATGGACACTGTTGGGTTAGTAGCATTTATGAGAAAACAGAGGAGAAAAAAAATGATAGGTAAGCTTAAAAAAGGTTGGTCACACTAGCAAGATAAATATTATCATCTTTACCTACTAATAACATGTGAAAGACTTAAAGCAGGTTAGAAGTCTTCTAAAGGAAATAACTCTTATTGCCTTCCACAGATGACATATTCTGGTAATTCTATGTTTATTTGTTTAAACAGGTTTTAAAATCAAATTTTGAGTACTAACTAGAGAAAAGAGCCAGTAAGAATTATTGGAGTGCATGCTAAGAATCTCCTATATATTATGGACATGTAATACGATTTTTTTTCTCCATCACAAGATATTGCAGGGGTGGACAGAGAAATTACTGTCTATATTCATAGACTAATAAAGATAAAGTATTGTTTAAAAAAGAAATCCTTCCACATCCCTGTAACAATGGTGACAGTAGCAATCAACCTAAGAAAAAGCATGCAGTCCTTGACTGATAGTCTTATTCATTTTTATGATAAAGTGCATTATGGGGAAACAAATGTAAAAAGTTGATTTCAAACAACTGCATATTCATATAATGCTGAATAACAACAGAAAATAAAATCAAACCGACATATTTGTTGCTTGAAAAAAATGTTCAATTTTTAGCTAGAGTACTATCATTTAAGTCACTGTAATGCTTTATCATTGAGCACTGGTGGAAATTAAAATTAACACTGAAGTGGCATCAGAAGAAATAAGAAAAATGTAGTTTACAAGGATTTCAAAATCGTCATATGTACTATTTTTTAATTCAGTATATACTGTGAAAATACAACAAATACACTAACAAAGAGTTCACTTACAAACTGCAAATATTGACATTTGTAGCAGCTTTTGGCTTAGTTTAATATGACTTATTTGTTAAGGGTTAAATGCTTTGCAACACAAAGGTTTCATTTTAAGTCTGAAAATTCTAATGCATTTCTGATAAATTCTTACCTAATAACAATTTGGTGTATTTTCCCATATTGAACACTTCATTGTGAAGGTTTGTTAGCTGTATACCTCACTAATGACAGATGCAGTAGTCACTATATCCTTCGATGAACAGCATGTCACAATGAAGTGGTATTATATATGAGAATTAGGCACTGAATATGAGAGTAGGCATTTACTTAAATGTATAAGTAATAATAATTATTTTTGTTACCTTCCAGAGAATGAGCAAATTATTACCTCTATCCCTCCACACTAAACCTTCTTTGGACAACTAGCAATTGAGAGTGACTGTAATTTATAACGTAAGCTGATTTTACATACTGTTACAAATCTAGGTTCAAAAGGTTAATTATGGCCTGGCCACAGCTCATCCGGAAACATGAAACTGATTGCTATATGCCTATCTAATGAAGATGTACTGCATGTATTATAGGAGCATGCTGACAAATGATTGGGACCTCTAAACATCGATGTAACAAGCATTAACATTCCTTCTGTCAGTTTAACTGTCAGTTTCACAGTTTAAAACCCTGCCACTCTTTAATTCAGAAAATATATACAACTCTGTTTCTCCTTCCAGATAGCCAATGCTTCACTTTTTATTCTATTAAATCCATGGTTCAATAAAAGTATGTTGCTTATTAATACCAAACAAGCTTAAGAGGAGAAAGATGCAACAGTGGGCCATATCATCAGACATTTTCTTCTGTATTCCTAAATTTGAAAATGCATGAATATTTGACTTCATGTGTAATCTCTCTCTCAGAATAATTTTAGGACCTTTCTATGTCACCAAAATGATGCACCACTTATCAAAATGGCAATGGTAGTCCCCCTAAGGAACTGTATTACATATGAAAGTCTGTGAAGTCAACCTAAGAGACTAGCAGAAGTCATACACAAGACGACAAAGCAGAATGAGGTCCTCAGACACACAATTATTTTCTTGTATTGGAGAAGAAAGTGGAAGGATGCACAGTGCCTAGCTTTTCCATAACTGTATAAGTGTCTCATCCTTTTAATCCCAAGCACCAAATAATTACGTAGTCAGAAAAGTTAAAATAAAGAATAATTTCTTACACATATATTCCATGTAGGGTATTTTTTCATTCTTGCCTTCCCCTCTGGCTAAGACCAGACACATTTCTTCATGATTAACCACCAGGGTAATTATGGATTACTTCACCTCATGAGGGCACACTGAGAAGCAACTTTCAACAGTGCTAACCCCACAATGTGCAGGCATTGGCACAGGCAGCCTGGCTCCCAGCCTCTTCCAGCTGTGCATGCCTCACAGGCAGCCCCCTTTCCACAGCACAAACAACCTAGCTCCCTCTGGCCACACACAGCACCCAGCTGGCTCTCCCAGATGCATGCACAACTACTACAGGTAGCTCAGCTCTTTCTAAGCCATGCATGCAGCTCAGGTACTCCAGCCCAGTCCCAACCGCTGGAGCAGAAGAAACCAGGGGGCAGGGGTGGCCAGGTAGAAGCCTGAATATTGCATGCTAACCCTGCTGGACATCAGTTTGTAAACCCTGAATTACATGATCAATTCATGAAGTAGATCTCAGGATATATCAGGACAAGTATTTCCTGTAAATATAAACAATATTAATTCATGTTCAAGAAAGATGAATTAAAACTACAGAGGGAAGAGTTAAAGGGGAAGGAAAGGGGAAAGAAAAGCTTTTTATGGTTAATACAGCAAAAGGAACATTCAGATGGGACATGCTTGCTCTCCATAAATACTTCAGAAACACGAAGAGGGAAAAGAGTTGTTTAATATAAAGAACATTACTGGCACAAGATAAAATGAGTCTAAAGTGGCCATGAATAAATTTAGGTTAGAAATCAGAAGGTTTCTTCTCATCAGAGGGATGAGGTTCTGGATCAGGTGCGGGCAATTATTTTGGGCAGAGGGCCGCTTACTGAGTTTTGGCAAGCCATTGAGGGCTGCATGACAGGCAGCCCAGGGCAGGTTAATATTAACTGTCTAAAATTTTTAGACAGATAGAATGGCCTGGGAGGCCACATCCAGCCCCCAGGCTGCATTTTGCCCACGCCTGTTCTGGATGAACTTTCCAACAGGCTTGGTTGAGACAAAAAAAATGCCTAGCTAGAATTAAGATGAGGAGATTCATAGATTCATAGTCAGAAGGGACCCAATGGATCATTGTGTCCAACACCCTGCCCCTGGCAGGAAAGAGGACTGACCTGTTTAAGAAGAGCTTGAACTAATGAGAGGCTTTTGTTTTCTTGATGGGCTGATAAGTTTTGTGTTATCAGCTCCCTGCTGGTGTGCTTGCCTGTCAGTTTGCTGCAGACAGTAAGAAGCAGCAGGGAGGGGGAGATTAAAAAGCTCAGTATCATCAACAGATGCATGTACTGCACACAAGCAGTCCTCCCTCTCCCTGCTCCCCCCTCCTCCTTGCCTCAAAGTGCTAGCCAAGGGCCAGGGTCTGGCAACATGCCCGCCCCTTGACCAGAGAGCCAGGAAAAGCTTGGCAAGGGTTGCTTCCCCCTCCCCCTTCAGGTACACCCCAGCTGAGGACTGTGCAGGCCAGGGCGGGAGTTTAAACCCCTCCCTTATCAAAGCATCCTGCCAGGGCCTGGCCACACCCCATCCCCCTGTTCAGCACTGTGGATGGGAAAGAAGGGCTCATTCTAGTGCCCCCTGGCTCCTACCCTGAGCCACTGCAGGCATGTTCCTGTATGTCTTGATTCAAAAGTGAATGTTTATCCAGTTGCAAATTGGTTCAAGCTCTGCAGGTTAGACTAAGCTGCGAAGACGGAATCAATTCAGGCTTGGGCTTTTTGAATGCCTGTTCCTAGCCATAGAGTGCAAAAGGATCAACATTTCATGCCCAACTTCTAATTCTTATTTTTCTTATGAAGAATTGATAAAACTTGTTTATTTTTAACACTGGATGAAGAGGTACTTGAAAGAAAATACAGGACCCAGAATTTGACAAATTGTTTCTATAAATGTAGTAATAGTTTAAGGAAAGTAAGGAATTTATTATAATCAGGCGGAAAGATGCACACACAAATATGAGAAAGAATGCACAAAAGACTCATAAAAATGGTTTCAGGTATTCCTTTATAATTCTTTGCAGATAGTGAAGACAAAAAATTATAAAAGGAATGACAAGCACAACAAAAAAGATACAGAAGACATAAAAAGGAAAAGGGCTACAAAAAATGACCAGCTTACAACTTATTATTGGAATAGATGATGGTTAAGTGACCTATAAAAGGCTTGATATTCCTAAGTAAATCTACATAAAGTTATAAAAAATAAAAATACAGATAGTAAAAAAGTAAAAAAAAAACAAAAACAACCAACAATGATTGAGGTTACTAAGTATAGTCAGTCAAAAAGCCCATGGCTTGAATTGGTTCAATCTACACAGGTTAGTCTAAGTTGCATAGACTGAACTGATAAGCAAGTGACAGACATTCACTTGTGATTCCGGAAATGCAGCCACATGCCTGCAGTGGTTCAGACCAGAAGCCAGGGGCGGAGCGGGGGGGCACTAAAGCATGCCTCCCTGCTTGGCTGGAGTGGACACCCTGGGCCAAGGCTTGCCCACCAACCCTGAGAGGGAGTGTTTGAGAAGGATTTGGAAAGTATCTTGGGATGCTAGGTAACTGTAAGTTAACTTGAAACTGGAGGGGATCTGAGATAGAAGTTCAATAAACCAATTTAATCTAAATCAGTTGTGTCTGATACTACATCCACCCAGGTTTATTTTAAACTGATTTCACCCATTTTGAAAGCAGTTTATGTCCACTGAACATCTGCTGTGTTACAGATCTGAACTGGTTTCCAATCACTTATACCAGTTTATGTATAATTTCAGACCCTAGTCTAAGGGTAGTTATAGGTAAATTAAGACTGATAAAAAAAAAGTCCATAATTTGGAGGGGATAAAGAAAGGAATTAGGAGAATGGCTTAGGAACATACCTATCATTCAAAAAATGTTGCTGAATCCAAGATCAAGTTTGGATGGTATAGGAGTCAAACACCCCTAATTCACACTGAACCTAACAATAGTTTTAGCTATAAAATATTATCACCCCATTAAACAGCTTTTTAAATTAAATATTGCTGCTACTAAGTTTGATATTCTTCTGGGGTTATTTATCCTGATGCCTTAAGATTCTGACTTATGCTTTTCCATGCTAGAAACAAGAATTTCTACAAGAATATTGGCAGAGTAGTTACTTCTGGCCTGAACATGAGGTCCGTTTTCAAGAACTTTAGTTGTTTAGTACATTTAGTAAATACCTTTAGTAATTTCCCAATACACAACAGAGACATTGAAAACATTGTGATTCTTAGGTTCAAGTATGTAAAACTGATTGAAAATGAAGGACTGAACTTTCAAAGGTGGAGTTTTGGCCTAACTCTGCTCCTACTAAAGCTATTGGTAGCTTTTCCACTGAAAGTAATAGCTGGAAATTTACAACACCATTTTGCACTTTTTGAAAATTCCAGATAAAAATGCTGCAACTGCTAATTCTCACAATCATATCATCATCAGTCATTTTTAAAGCATAATTCTAATATTTTCATCTTAAAAGTATTTAATTTAAAATCAGGAAAACTACCAAAACAAGGAAGAAAAGAGGAAAATTTTGACAAGATCCTGATCATCATCTGTTACCTGGGTGAATAGAAATCGAAAACAAAATGGTGGTTACCTTCTACATGGATTGGATTCCTAGATATAAATAACTAAACAGCTATGTATTAAGGCAAGGTCAACTATACTCAATCAACATTAGCTGAAAATCTACTGCCCATTATGTATCCATTACTTTTGTACTTCATCTATATGCAGTAGTTGTTATAAAATCAATGTTTAAACTTTAGAACTGCCTGATAATAATATCCCAATCTTTAAACAAAGGAAAATAAAACCTCTTAAAATGCTGAGACTAGTTTTATGGCCAACTGAAGTGAGGCAATGTCAAAATCTGGGTACTATAACTTCTATAGGAAATTTTGCCTCTATACTCTACATGAAGGCATCCTTTCTTTTACATTGCAGTATTGTAAGGGAATCAGATTAGGGTGTTGAACACACTAGGCACAGTCCTATAAAGCACTTAAGCATGCATGTCTAGATTTAGGCATGGATATATTCCAGTAAGGCAAGATTAGCACATGCATAAATGATTTGCTGCATCAAGGCCAGACTGATCAGCATGTTGCAGAATCAAAACCCTAATCCAATTTAGATATAATATAGTTCTACCCATATGCAATACAGATATAACATAGCTCCACTGCCATGCAATATAAAGGAAAACAGAAAGAAAAACAATACACTGCATGACAGGCTCCTTTAGAAAGAACAAGGAAGAACTGCCTTAAATGTGTCTCACTACTCCATACTCAATACAACTAATCAATTGAGATAAACTACTGAAAATATTCCATCAGCTTGTATGCAATAACTTTAGTTTAATAATCATTGAACACGGTTGTACCTAAAGTACTGCATCCTTAAATCAAAGATCACTTTATATCAGGAAGTCTTAAGGGACGATTTTGTCTACCAATATATGTGGCATGCTTAGGTATTAGCATAAAACTATAGTTGCTACAGTTATTTCTAATGTAAAAGGTTGTCTACAAATCAAAATTAAATTTCCTTCACTTTATTCAGAGTAAATGGCTGCATAAAGACACAAACAAATTAACTGAAAGCTTGAAAGTCAAGTTCTCAATTACTATTTAACAGCAACTTTACTATATTTGAAAATAATTTACTATATACTTAGCCATTTTAAAATGGAATCCAATATTGTATAATAAAAAACAAATAGCTCAACATATGATTGATGATGATGCAAATGTATGAATACTTGGGTCTGAAGAGGGTTGTTTCTGAATATATTGCTAAATACCTTACCATCTTAATATCTAATAAATCATTCATGAAAAGAAAAACTGTACAATATGTTGTGCAGCAACTCAAAGAATCAGCATCACTTCTAAATGATTGTTGATTCAATGACATTACAACAGCTTTTATCTTTGGGTATTAAAAGGAGCTGAGAACTTTCAGATAAGTAAAAATAATTCCATTGACTTGAACAAAACATGGATAAAATGAGAAGAAATAGAAATAGCTACTATTACAATGACAAAATGAAAAGCATTAATTCATCAATTTAAGTATTATCAACTTATAAGGTTGGCTTATAAGGTACAATAATTAGCAACACTATGAACTATGTTTGCATACAGAAGTGGAAAAACACCTCTTGCATTATTATTGAAAGTCATGTACAACATCATCTTTGTAACAGTGATGAAGAGTGTTCTATGCAGACTGTTCTATTTGCAGAAGTGATTCATTGTGCTAAGGAGAAAAAATGCTGACACTTTGAGAAGATATTTTCCCGTAAAAGGTTGAAGTCCTTAAGCAGCAAAAAACACCAACGTCCATCATCTTTAAACTCTATTGATTTCTGGTGAAGATTTAAAAGGCTGTTTACTTATTTCCCATCATTTCTGTCAGAGCTGTAACAGTTCTCTTCCCACTGAATAAACCTCTCATGATCCTCCTGGTGATTAAGGTCAGACAAAATGTCAAACTCCTAATGCTAAGTGCTTTCACATTAAAAATTAATATGAATCACCAAGTAAAATCCAAACAAGAAGTCAGACATGTAAACAGTACACCATAAGGTAATACTGACCATTACAAAAAAAGAGCTATAATGCATACATGAAAAAAACATTTGGCAACAGGTAAGAGCACATTCTTTCACTTTTGCATTCCTACAGCCTTTTCTTATTTTAGAGTTATTGTACTATATTTGACACAATCCTTTTAAAAAATCCTTTTTCCATTAAAGCTTGAAATCATCTCCTGTATATATCCTGAATACCTACTATCTAGCTTAAGTATTTACAAGGACTGTTTTTATTTTATTCTCTAAACTTCAAATCAAACCAGAAATCCAATATTAGAACTTCAGATGCTGTAGACTACAAAGGAACCACCTGTATAGATGAAAAAGTACAGAAACAAATGGAAGCTTTTTTTATTAAAACAGAAGCAAGTGAATTGGTAACTATTTACATAGTACTTCCAGTTTCAGAACTATTGAATCTCTGGCCATATACATGCATATAATATTACACAGGAACATATTAAACAGAATTCGAAGGGACCTTCTGGGTCCTTGTATTGTTCCTCTACTGCGAATTACCATTCATAAGCTTATCAAAATCCATCTTACAACTAGATAGACTATTCACTTCCACTAAAAAATTGCTTATGCCACAAAATTTATATATGTATGGAGCTGAATGTCCATGACGATTGGAATCTTATAAATATGTAATAAACTATAAAAGTAAATTCAGTGTGAAAATAACAGTTTGCACAATTAATTGCTTATTATGAATGTAACAAGCGGATAGTTACTAGAATTTAGCCCACAATTTCCAAAATCAACAACAAATTGCTTGAATGCACAAAAGAGAAATGGGACAGCCACTCCCAGGTCAGAAGTAACAAAACAAAGTTATACCTGATAGGAAATAAATAGAAAAAAAATGCTGCCATCTAGTAATACAGTATCTTATCAGTGAGGGAAAAGCAAAAATCAATTCTTGTCTCTGAGGATCTGATCAGCATGGTATCCAGGAATTTTTAAATTATTTTAACACAGACATAGTAACATAATCATTCTCCATTCCTTCTTTCCCACTTTGTAAGAAGAATAGCTGGATTAATTTAAGTTTTGCTTTTTCATGTTTGAGGGGTGTGCGGGTTAATCTGTACCAATGTATAGAAACTAAAAAATAAATTCTAAAAAAATATTTTTGCATTTAGTTCTGAAAAGATTATTTTTGTGTTTTAGTCTTCTGTTAATGATAGTACCCTAGTCTAGGACCAGTTCCTGCAAGAGTTCTATCTCCTGCACTCATAAACCTTTCATTTGTGGTCAAGAATGTCATTATTTTGGTGGATGACAGATAGCTATTATAGGAGATCATAATGGTGGAGGAAGTGGAGATTTCATTTAAAAGTTTACATTCAGGTTAGATCTATATATATATATATATATATATATATATATATATAGAAGGCAATCGGCCTTCAGTGGACAGTTTAAAATACGTCTACACAGTAAGACCAAACCTGTTATGCTTTTTACTTGACTACTACGTGTTTGTTCTTATGAATACAGATGAATATGCAGGGAATTAGAACTGCAATGTGCCTAGTTTTTCAGTTCTACCCTCCTTCTGAGGACACTACTACTGAAACTGGAATACTGGCATAAAATGCCATACTTATGCAAGATATTCATCAAGAGCTTTAAACAACCAAACTGTTTAGTGGGTGTCAAACTGAAAATAATATTAGTTCTTATTACTTACTGTTATAAGAAGAAATAGCGATAAAAAAGATCTCATGATCCTCATTACTCATGCTTTAAAGACTGCTAGGAGGGGTATCTAGTCCTCAACTTCCATCAAAATAAAAAGTTTGTGGTTAAAACAATCTGAATCTGAAAAGTCCACTCCTGTTTTTGCTGTACAACATATATGGCACTATAATTATAAAACATTAGGGGCAAAACTCTACTCTTCTTGCTACACATCTAAATGGCAGTTAAGGTTTCAGTGCTTGCCAAATTCTATTCTATCTTGCACTGTGTAAGTGGTACTAAGTACACCACTTAGGTAGATTTCACCTTGCACAAGGACTTGGCTGACTGGATACATTTAGGAAGAATCCTAGCCAGCTAAGTTACCCATCTTATTTTGAATGTGCCTGTTAAAGCTCATAACTTCTATACAAATCTCAAATTTTTACTTGGAGGAAGCCAAAACTTGTGGAGGAAGAGGAAGGCCATCCCATCTTTCAGCCAGATAATGTAGTACAGTTGTGTCAAACACACCTAGAAGGATGGATCTGGCCCGCTGGGCTACTGGAAGTTGGAGGGTATGGCCAGGGGAAGTGATTAGGGTGCTTGCCCAACCAGCAGAAAAACCAGTTTTAGGTCTCCACTTAGCTTGTGGGATTTTGAACTAATATCTACTTCCAGTGGGCCATGGGCTAGGCAAGACAGAGTACCCTTCACTCCAACTGCCCAGTGGGTATGAAGCATACTCACCGAGCAGCCAGGAGGGAGGGTAAGACATATGGGGCCAGAAAGATAAAGAAAATGAAGCAAGACTTTGCCTAAGTAAGGATGGCATCATAAGGATGCTATGGGATTTGGCCTCTATTCCTGCCCAGATGCTGCTTATACATTTTATCTAATGACTACTCAATGTAAAATGCAGTGCCACTAGGAAGCAGAATAGAATTTTTCTACGGCTTAATCATCCAAGTGCAACTTTGATGTCTTCAGGTGACCCAGAATTTTGCTGCACTGGATTTGGCTCTAGAATATACTGCTATTTTATAACTGGATAATTATGGTATGCAGTGAGAAACAAATATTTCCTATAGTTATTCATATTAAATTATGGGTTTATCCACTGATAAAGGAATTTCCCATAATAATGATCAATGGAAATAAAACAGGTACACACATAGTAAAAGAATATTGAATATTTGTCACTTTATCATATACTTAAAATAAGAATTTTTAATAGATATTCTATTTCTACTAGCTTAAAGTAACATACTGTAAACTGCTAGTTTAATATTGACATGAACTGTTTTGTTAACTATAATCATGATGTAACAACTTTCTTATACATATTTTACATGGTAAATTCTTAATATTTTTAATCATATACAAGACAGATGTTTATCTCTGATCCTAAAGTTTTACGCTTGTATATTTAACCCAACTGAAAGTTTTAGCTTTTTTTGTTTTGGTTTTGCAGTTTTTCTTTTAAATAAAATCTTTCCCCCCCCACAACCATAAAAATACTTGCAAAAAGAGTCAAAGAATAATTATTTCATTCCTGTGGGACAAAACGGTGTACATGTTTTCTTTAATGGAATGAATAAGACTATATAACGAAATAAGGTTCTATACTGAAAACTGTTGTGCTTAACTTCAGCAAGTAAAACAAATTATTTTTAAGTTAGGACTAAAGTAAATCTTCCTACTAGGTTCTGTTTCTTGTTTTGTTTTCCAGGACCAACTACACTGTGTTGAGATGTTTAAACAAAGGAGAAGAGGAAAAGTGAGAAAAAGAAATTCTCTCAATAATGTGAACAAATTTCTTATTTATAAATACTATTGTAACATTGAAAAAATAGAAGTGGAGCTTAAGTTGTACATATAAATACAGGTTATGCAGTCTAATTTGATACATCTTATAGGTATAAATACATATGACCAACAAGAGTGTAACTCATAAGCAAGCATGGTATTTCACATTAAATATAAAGCCATACACCTTATTTATTGGAATAGATGACCCCGAGTATAAGACGACTCCCACAACAATTAGATTCTATATGTTTATTATAGAATTTATATATTTATAAATTTGTTATAATTTTCCAGTTGTAGAATCTAATTTTGGAGGTTTGCCTTGAATTTATCTCCTTCCCACTGCTACAGCAGGGGAAATAAATCTGGGGGATTATATAACTTTGTTGTCTGCTTCCCCACAACTTGGCAGAACTTCATGTTATATCTTCATTCTTATCTTAATGACATCTTTTGGAAGAAAGTCCTCTTCTGAAGGTGTGACTAAGTCTTTAACTGGTGGAACTACTGCTATAACAAAGTTAGATTTCCAAATATTAGAAGCATCTTTTTAATGCTTCTATACAGTATTGTATTTTATTTTATTTAAACTGGAAGACCCCACTTTGGTCTGAAGATGTTTTCAAAGTAAGCTTCCACATAATGCTCTGTAGTGAGCGATTCTTGCATGGGAATATATCTTCATCTATATTGGTGGTCTACTTGCATGTCATTGGAATTCTAGCCCAAAGAAAACCATACTTTTGGGGAGAGACAAAGGAGAGAGAAAAGAGAGACTTTTAGAGAGACTTTTTTTTCCTTTGACATTTTAAACCTTTATTGTATAAACATTAAAAACACCAAACCACCATGTCACTGGAGCTGGAAACCCCTTTCTGCTCATGCCCCTTGTGGGGTTACACATGTATGACCTGCTCTCTGGTTTTCCACCTTGCAGAGGAAAGCCCATCATAACAAATTGATGCATGTTTTATTGCAAGGTAAAATATCCAAATTCAAATATGATGCGCCATGACCAGAAAGCAGAAGAGTTGGAGGGCATCATCAGTGTCTGCCACTCTGAGGCAGTTTCTGCAACTTTTCAGTAACTATCTTGGCCTGACCCAGCAGTAACTCCATCAGGTAAATCATGCTCCCCCTGACTGCTCATATGGGACACAGAAGATGTACACAGTCTGGGAGAAGAATAAGTTCAGTATGCCGAAGAGGGTGCTGAGGGCAGCCAAGAGCAGTTGCAACTGGGGGCAGTCCAATAAACTATGGAAAAGTCTCCTCTACCTCCTTTTTGCAGAAAGAACAGGCCATGGACACCACCAGCTCTATGTGGAGGACAAAAATGCCCATAGCCAGGGCACTATGTAGCTGCTGCCACTGGAGGTCACCAGGTCTCTTGGAGATGGTTAGCTTCTCCGTGGTGGTCCAGGCCAGACAGGCTTCCTTTAGTGTTGCTGCCACTTGGTGTTGCCTCCAAGTTGTGTCAGGACAGGCAATGAGGACATGGACATGAAGAGCTTTGACTGATCACATGAACATGATAAACTTTGACTGTTCCTTCCCAGACTGTTCCTTGAGCTTCTCAAGGCAGATCCCACCACTGCTTGTTGGGCATAGAGAGGGCTGCAGAAGGCCACGTCTGCCACTCCCGTTGCTGTCCAGAGCTGGAGAAACAGGCAGCAATAGAAGGGAGACTGTCTAGTTAGCCGCCATTGGGGATGGCTTGTGATGTGCAGAAGTGGTCTTCCAAGGCAGTAAGTGCATCAACAGGGAATTCAGCTTTCACTTCAACCAAGAGGCACAAAGCAAAACAGACAGAGTGCAGGCCCAGCTGGTCAGCCAGGGCTTTGGCCGAGAGCTAGGTGGACCAAGCCAAGTTGAAAAGGTAGGTCAGCACAATGGTCTGAGACTGGATTAAGGAAGCAATGAGGCTTCAGGAGGCTCAGTTTGGTGTACCCTGCTGCCAATCTATGAGCCAGGGGCTCCTGCAGTAGCTCTGGAGATTGGAGGTGTCTGCCCAGCCTAGGTGAGGCTCTGGTAAAAGGATGGCAGGGCATCCCAGCTGAAGCAATCAGGATCCAAGAGGAACAGTTCCTGATCCAGATTGAGGTCCCTCACCTGATGCAGGAAAGCAAGGGCCAGTCACTGCTAGGAAAGATATTCCTCAGCAAAAAGCAGGTACTAAAGGGTTTGCAGAAGGAAGGCAGCCACCCTGCTCACCAGTAAGTTAGGCCCTGACTTCGTACAGTGGTGGGCAGGTACAGGACAACCTGCTGGAGCCAGTGGTGACATTCCAGTACTCCATGAGTGCTTCTGGAGTTTCTCAAGCAGGGTCACTGGTGGGTCCAACCCGGCATACCTGCTATGATGTTGATTACCAAGATCTGTCCATGGTAGAAGAGGCTGAGGAGGTGCCAGTGCCACCACCGTAGCTGTGCCTTAGCCTCCTCATTGAGGCCTTCCCAGTTTTTCACTTAGATAGGCTAATGGGCCTAAGAAAATTACCCAGGGGCTTTGAAGCCACTGCAGCACCAAAACAGGCCTTCAAGCAGGACTGAATGCTGAATATCAGCACATGTGTTCAGCATATGCTGTCACCTTAACTTGGGGGCCAGTGGCTGGGTGCGTGCAGGCTGGGAAGAGGGTGAGAGCACAGTACTTACCTTAGCTGTTTACATCTTCTCAAGTTCGGCCTGGGGCTAATCAGTTGAGGAACAGAAGCCAAACAACATCATGAAAATGGAAACAGCCTCCTAGATGGTTCCAGAAAGTGGAGAGGGTGCTATCTTCCTGTTTATTAGAACTGGCCTGCATCTATGTTAATATTTTTCAGGGCTTTACTCAGTAAATCAGGAAGTATTTTGCATGTGGGAAGGATTTCTTCCTTATCCTTCTATAATCCTATGCTGGTGCAGCTGTGTGGAAAATGGAGATCTTATGTATCTCCATTCTGGACAGGGGCAGATCCAGAGGGAGTGCTGTTTTGCAGCTACAACCCCTTGTGGATTGGTGTGCACAATGGGAGCCTCAGGGGCCTTTTTTTAAAATCCCTAAAGTAGATGAAAATCCCCTTCCTCCTGGTGCTCAGAGGCACATCCTCTCCTCTCCCTTCCTGCCACTGATTCTTTCCTCACTGTCCCAGGGGCAGGGGAAGCTCCAGGTGGGGGAGAGGCCATACCCCTGAGCACAGGGGCCATCTGAGCACAGATGGAAAGGGAGGGGGGATTATCACCTGCTTTAGAGTCTTAAAAAAAGTGCCCAGAGATTCTGCACCAGCACAGGAGGGTGGGGAAGGGGAAGAGGCTGAAAGCAGGGGGAGGAGGTGGAGGTGCAGACAGCCCTGTCCCTGCAATTTGCCTTTGGGAAATCCTGGATCTGACACTGGTTCTGGGTACAAACCGCAATGCTCCTTAAACATTAGCATGCAGGCAGATTATGAAAAGGGGTGGGGGGGGGAAATAGAAGAGCAGCATTTACATGATACACCCTTTCTCTGTTAGAACAAGTATCCACAGGCTGAAAAATGAGACGGAAACAATTCTCATTGCATTACTGCACAAGATCGAAACACAAAGGTTTTCTGTAGGCCCAGACCTGTTGAAAAGTGGGGAAGACATGAGGTTTTGTGAAAGCATCTATATCTAGTAGAGAAGACCCAACAAACACTCCCTAGGACAGAAAAAAACAGAAGAGGAAAGTTAAGCCCTGATTTTTATACCACATGCTCATAAGTGATAAAAAAAAAATAAAAAAAATGTTGCCCTAGTATACATCCCCTTTGTTTTGTTTTTCTGGGACCAAACATCTCTGGAGTTTGTAAGACTTACCCCACAACAGGCTGTGAAGGAACTTCTGATGGCCTGTGTTGAGCGGTGGGGTATTGTCTGGGAGCAACCAATAAAAACAATGAACCACTTCTGGACTCCATAGGCGCAGGGCATTTCCCATTTGTTATGAATGAGGAGAGAAACTGCACAGCAGAAACTTCACCATGCCTTCCCATATTCACCCCCGCTGAAACAAATCAGACATCTTATCATATAGCTATAGACCACATACCCACCCTCATTCAATTCACCCTTCATATACAACATGAAACATAGGGTTTTAAATGTCTCATTCATCAAGTGATGCTAGTAGATAAATAATTTACCAAAGAGAAAGAAGTCAGCATATTTACAGAGATATTACATTTACTTCTGTAGTACCAATTTACAAACATTTCTACAGTTACATATTTTTGTTACAACTGCATGCTCATTGGATGAATATGATATGGGAAAGCAGATGCAAACTGAAGTTTTGCTTTTAAATGAGGAATTTACTTAAATATGTGATTATGTACTGTACCTCAGGAAATGCTGAAAGATGCAAACGCATCTCTCCTGTCACCAGTTCCACCTTAGCATGTCCCTATACCCAAGGCTTGGAAAGATGTCCTCAGAAAGTACCCTTCAGCCCTCTCAGTAGTACCTATGGCTGAGGGAGTTCCCAGTGAATCTGGAACTCTTTTTATGCCACTTCAAATATTTCGCTCAAAGTTAAAAGAGCTAGAGCAGGTATGATTATCTCATCCATTGAATCCAGTGTCCCTCTGCCAACCACTCCAAATGATCAGTTGAGAATACAAGTATTTCATTAAAGAAGATTTTCAATTCTAAAATTTAGAGATTTCCAAATATTTTATTAGGAAAGACTGACAGAAAGCTTTTGGGGTTCTGTGAATGGTAGGTGTTTGCAGAAAAAAGGAATAGAGGCTTTGAAACCTCATTTAAAAAAATTTGAATCTTCAGAACAATATGAATATTCCTTTCTCAAATTTTTGAAGAATTTCTGGGACTGGTGAAATATAACACACAACTCAAAAGTGTGGCTACATGCAAAAACACCATGAGCTTAGAGGAAAATCTTTTTGTCTCTAGTTACATCAATATTAATACATTTCAAACAAAATGTGTGCACTTAGGGTGAAATCTCAGCTCCACTGAATTTACTGGCAGAACTTCAATTGATTTTAATGTGGGCAAGATTTCATTATTGAGCTCTGGTACCTGATTAGCATCCCAGCACTTGCCCAAGTCTCCCTTCGTTCCTAAGCTTATTTGTATCAAGATAAAATGAGAGCATGTTATATAACGTTAATGATCAACATAACATCTCAATAAGGCTATTCTTTAAAAGGGAGGGCAAGACATAAGTCATGAATCAGAAATATACATTTTTGATAAAGAACTAAACTTGATGAGTAATCAATATGTGTATGTCCTCTAAGTGCAACCGAAAGCATTGATAAGCTTACAATACAGGTACTGATAATACTAAGTTCTTTCAGAGTATTATTTCTGCTACAAAACTATCCATAGGATTCCATTTGCAGTAGTTTTCTGTTACTCAAATAGGGTCATCTACAGACAATAATTTATACACATAAAGCTCAGTCTTGAAAACTCAGAAAACTACTCAGAAAACTACCAATGCATACATATAAGTAAAATCACCAGGAAAAAATTGTTTCCTTTATGCTGTGAGAATTTTCTAGTACTTTATCAATAAAATTAAATTGCCTATAATATATTAAAGTAAGCTAATAAAGGAAACATTGTCCGGCTAAAAATCCATCATGGCAAGATGCTCTGAACTTGATCCAGTAAAGTAATTAAGCACATGCTTAACTTGTAAAGACAACAGAATTTAAGTGTTTTGTTCAAAAAGAACAGACTGCTAAACTGAAACATTATTGAGTTATTCTGAAAATATTTCTGTCAATGGTATGTTGTAGGAATAACATTACTTTAGGTCCAATAGATTGTTGCAAGTATAGACAGTACTTGACACCACTACTTAGTCACACAAGTTATGCTAACTTTGGACCTATTTTTGAAGAACTTTTCTGAAATACTTATGAGATTATGCAAGAGATATTTCAAACAATTTCACTTTTTCTCTATTTAATTATAATTTATTTCTAACAAAATATTTTCTTCACTTTCATATAGTGAATTTGTGATAACAATTCTTTTCTTCATATGTGTACTGTGCATAATAGAAATGTTTTACTTCACACCAGAGTCCTTTGCAAGTATTACAAAACTGTTCAAACAGTTTAAGTTATATATTATAATTAGTTCAGTAGAGCTAATACAAATCACATTTACAGACTAACAATAATAAAATTGAAGTACCAGTTAAATATCTAAAATAATTAAAGGAATCATTTTTAGCCTCGCATAATTAGCTAATTCACTTTACAAGCATTTATTAAAATGAATTCACATGTTATTATTCCATAGGTAGTTACACAATAGTGTTTATACAGAAAAAAATATAATGAACCAAACTCATCGTATCCAGCCCTCCACAATTAAAACGAAGACTCCCCAAGTAATATCAATCTAGGATAGACTAATTAAGTTTGGTTTGATAACCATTCATTTCTTCTATTGCCTCTGAGCAAATTGTTTATTAGAGAAAGTTATTTTACACAAATCAAATCAAACTGGGTAAACCATTATATTTGAGAGAAACCTTAGCCATCAGTCAATTAATCCATCATTTTCTCCAGACACTTTTGTTTAACGAGCAGATCACATTATCAACAATTTAGATATCGTATGATTCAATTATGACAGAAAATTTATTGACAGTTTCTCTAATACTTTTATTATGAGGATGATATTTTCTCCACCCTCTATGAGCAAAGCAAATAGTCATAGTGTTAAAACTAAATACAAAGCAACTGATTAATACTTTATGATGCTTTTTTGGTTGAACGTAACTTAGTTTAAGTAAAAACTATTTAATAATTTTCAAATGAAAGCAAAACAACAGTATCTTAAACTTCAGTAGATATTAAAGCATACCAATTAGCTACTTACCTAAATAGGTGGTAAGTTATAGCTAACCAATTAGACAAAAAATAATAATGGAAAATTTGTTAATTTACATAACAAGAGATTCAGTGTATATAAACACAAGAGAGTTTATGTAAATACCATTATGGAAAAAAAGAAAAGAAAGAAAACACACTGGAGTAAGACCATATAGTATAGACATAACAGTAATACTTTCTACAGTTATATGCAACTATGATGATAAGATTCCTTTGCTTCCCCCTAATGAAAATATTTCTTATAAGACTTCATACCTGGACTCAATACCTGGAAAGATCATGGAGCCTAGGTGATCAAAAAACCTATTTTTAAGTAACAGGAGGAGAACTAGGTGGTCAGGAATAGCCAGCATACATTCACCAAGAGTAGGTAATGCCTAACCCAACTTCATTGAAGTGACAAGGTCCATGGGTTGGGGACGAGCAGTGGATGAAATGCATCGTGGTATGAGCAAGCTTTTCATGCGGTCTTCCATGACATTCTCGTTAATAAGTTAATGGCATTAAGACTAGCTACAAATACTGTAAGGCAGGGGTTGTCAACCAGGGGTACACATACCTGCCAACACCACATACCAGCCTGGTGAGCTTCCCCACCTGGCAGAGGGGCGCCGCTGCCCTCACCCCAGCCTGGTGAGCTCCCCTGCCCCAGCCCTTGGGAGGAGGCGGCACTCTGTCCCCGTTCACCTGCCATCCCTGCCCACCTTCTGTCCCCACCTCCCTGCTCAGTGTCTGGACATGTGCCACCGCCCCCTCTCCGTGCTCTGTGTCTAGCTGCACGCTAACCCTGCCCCTCCTTCCCCCATACTCAGTGTCTGGTCACATCCAACCTCTGCCCTCTCCCTCCCCCACTCAGCGTTCAGCCGCCCAGTGTACTTAGACGAAAAAAGGTTGAAAACCCCTGCTGTAATGTATTGTACATACTGGTTGAATTACTGTGCTCAATAAATAGTCATCAATTAGGGACATGAGAAACAGGTTGTATTCAATTTGGATTTGGCCAGAATTGGGGACAGTGATTCAATTTGTTGATTTGGATCACTGTCCCTGATTCAATTTGGGCAAATCCGAATCTGAAGATTTGATACTGATTCAGAGAATCAGTGATTTGGCGATAGACACAGCTTTAAATGTTTTTTCTACATACCTTGAGGTACCAGGCGCAGCTCACGAATGCTGCAATGTTGGGGTGAATGGAGTGTCTTGCAGGAGCACAGGGAGGCCCCCACATCCTTGGTAGCGAACCTGGAAGTGGACCAGAAGTACTTCCAGTCCACTTGTGGTTCCAATGGAGAGCACAAAGGCCCCCCCCGCCCCGTGATCAGCTGCAGGGGGACCCCAGGTGCCCCCCCAGACCCAGGATGCACCAGTCGCTGAACCAGGAGGGTGTGTGGAGGGGGGCCCTCTGTGCTCCCCGGCAGACCTGGAAGTGGAGCGAAAGTGTTTCTGGTCCACTTTCAGGTCTGCTGCCCAGCTCGCTGAGAAGCCCCCCCCATGCTCCTGTGGGACACTCCATCTGCCCCAGCACTGCAGCATTCAGAAGCCACCTGCTACCCTTAGGTATGTAGAAAAAAATATAAAGCTGTGTCTATGTCTGAATATCCAAATCTATTTGGAGGGTTCCTCTTCAGTTCAGAGAGATTAAAGTGTCTCCTGATTTGATTCGGATTCGTAGATTCAGCTACTGAATCAGGCTGAATCCCCGCTGAATCAAATCAGGGACTGAAGCTCCGCACAGCCCTATAATCAATGGCTGAACGTCTAGCTGTGAAGAGATACTCCCCCATTGGTTTCCGCAGGGGTCTGCCCTGTATCTAATGTTGTTCAACATTTTCAGTAAAAAAAAAAAAATGAAGGATGGGACTGAGTGTATGCTTAGCAAAAGTGTGCACAACCTCAAGTTGGGTGGAGTTGCAGTCACTCTAAAGGACTGAGCAAGGATTCAGAACGACACACTGGAGAAACGCTTAAAAAAAAAAAATCAGATAAAATTTAAGAATGACAACTGCAAAATCCTGTGCTTGGGATGGAATAGCTGCATCTACAAATACAGACTGAGGAATGATTGGCTAGGCTACAGTACTGCAGAGAAAGACCTGAAAGGCTACAGTGGACCACAAGATAAAAATGAGCCAAAACTGTGCTTTTACAGCCAACCCCCCCCCACTCCCCCCCACAAAAGCTGGGGAGGCCTCACCTGGAGTATTGTTTCCAGTTTTTGGATCCAAACCACAAGACAGACGTGGACTAGGGGTGCACTGATATATCAGTTGGTTATCGGATTGGCACCAATAAAAAGAGAAATGACGTTATTGGCTATTGGCTTTTTTGGGTCATTGTAGCTGATAATGTTTACTGATAATTACGCTTTCTGTTGCATGAAATGCTGTGATGCATGAACTGTGAGACGAATATATTTGCTGTGGTGTGCACTCGGTGATCGCTATCAGCTGTAAATATGTCTCAAAGGAGATCAATATATATATTTTAAGTGTCTGAAAAGAACAACAGAACAACTGATTGCAAAGTCTGTGCTGCAAATATTTCATATGGAGGCAAAACCAGTAAAGATTACAACACAACAAACTTAATACAGCACCTCAAGACGTGTCATGCTACTGAATACAACAATTTTCTAAAGATGACTATAGAAAAGAAAGAAGCAGGGCAGAAAAAAGCTGCACCAAAGCAACTATCATTACACAAAGCACTAAAATGCTCACAGAAATTTGGAATTGGAGATACTAAACAGTACAGAGCACCATCACATGTTGTGGATGAGAAGAGGAACCAAGTGAAGTGTGAAAAAGCAGAAATGTTGCTTTTTGTCAAGAAAAAACTTTTACTCACCCACTTGCTATGCTAAAGCTGTGAGTAAGCCATAAGGAAGCTATAAATATTACTTTTTTTTTTTTACTCTACTAATACTGTAAGTATTTATTATTATTATTACAATGGCTACTACTACCACAAACCGTACCTCAACATTTTTCATTTTGTAGTTTTTATGCCTCAATCTGCATTTCTCATGGATTTACTTTGAAGCCAAAATTGTTATGATTGTGCATTTTTTCCAACTTTGTTGGGTGATCTTCGTAAAACAAATTTTACATTATTTTTTATAAAGACTTTGCTGTCAAATGAATCAGTATGTAAGTGTATCAAGTTTATACTGCTGTGACAGAGCATCTTTGGGTGCCTGTCACTTTAAGTGCCAGAGTAGGCATCAGGGCAGCTGGCACGTTTGCCAGAGTAACGAGCTAGTCACATGACTGTAGGAGGGTCCTGGGATTGGAGGAGGGGGCTGAACAGCCTTCAGTTTAGACCCAGGCTCTCAGGACTAAGCTAGCAGTCTGCTGCTGGTGCCTGGAGGGACACCACCTGGCTGAGCAGCTGCTCTGGAACATCCTTGGAGGTAAGGGCAGGAGCTATGGGGATGGAAGGAGGCTCCTGGTCCTGGGTACGACTGAAAACTACACCCTGCTGGGGAAGGATGGCTTGGTGGGGCTACCTGTGGTGGGGTAGCTACCCAGAAATGCCAGCCAGGGGTGCCTTATAACCCCAGCCCCCACTACCCACTGGGTCATAGAACAGACAGTGGGGCCAGGCACACCTAGGCACCTGACCCCAGTGGGTGTAAGACCACAGGGCCCCAGTGTAGGGGGTGGAGTGGAATCAAGTATGCCTATCAAGGCACCTGAGCCCAAGGGGTGTAAGACCCCAGGGCCCCAGTGTAAGGGGTGGAGTGGGATCAGGCACACCTATTGAGGCACCTGAGCCAAGGCAGTGTAAGATCCCAGGACCCCAGTGAAGGGGGTGGGTGGAGCCTGGCATGCCTATCAAGAGGCACCTGAACCCAGGGGGTGTAAGACCCTGAGGTCCCAGTGTAGAGGGCAGAGTATTGGCCTCAGTGAGGAGGCAGCGATGCAGAGTAGGGTTGCACGGGGAGACCTGAAGGGCTGCACTAGATTTGCTGTGTGTGAAAGCCCCAGTGAGGGTAGTAAGTCATTGCCCCAGTGAGGGGGCACAGAAGAATTAGGGGCCAAAGGCACAGCTGAGCCTTAGTGAGAAGGAGCACAGTGCATAACTGAGGATACGTGGGCCAGCAGAGCCAAAGGCCAAGAGTGGCCCATAAGGGGCTGGGGGAAGTCATAGTGGGTAGTTTTGTGCGTAGTGTAGTGGCACTGTGATGGTGAGCTCCAGCAGGGAGTGAGAGTCCCAGTGAGACCCTGGAGCACAGGTCACAGTGAGGCATTGTGCAATACGGATGTCGTCTGTGAGGCATGAGACACGTTAAGGGAAGATCGGAGCCATGTGTAAAAACTCCTTGGCATTGGGGCATTAAAATGGGCAGCCTCCCACTTATTACATCAGATTGATCGCAACAAATCGTGGCAGGTGACACAGGGTAGACTGCCCTAGATGGAGGGATGGCCGATATAGTGAGCTGCCACTAATAGGCTCCTTTGTCACAACTGCAAATTACCATTTTAAAAGTAAAATTTTTAAAGTGAACATGCTTTTTATTTTGCTATAAAATATTTCTAGAAGCAGGAAGGAAAAACTAAAAGAACTAAAAGAGCACACTGAGGAGGGTTTTATAATCAGTCTTCAAATATCTGGAGGGCAATTATAAAGAGGATAGCAATACTTGATTGCAATGATTTTAGCCAGGAATGAGCAGAGACCCACATGACTTCATGAGGTCCCTTCCAGCCCTACTTTCTTATGATCCTATATGTGTTTAGGAAGCAACTGCTGGTCAAGGATTACTATTCATTGGCAAGCACTGTATAAACTCTTTCAAGATGAATAAAGTTCAAATGTGACCTCCAATTCTTTATTTGAAAAACTGCTATAGCTGAACACACAACTATTTTTCAATAGTCTTCATCTTTGCTAATTGTCTTTTTCCACCCATGAACAAGGCTGAGCATCCTGACACAGTACATGGGGCAGCCAGAAAGAAACACCTACTACTTTTTCTCTCTTAAGCAAGCCAGGACCATGGGAGCTATTATAGCAACATTCAACTCAGCTGTCAAGACCCTGAAGGAACTGAAACATTACATGCAAAGAGCCTGTCTTGACAGAAAAGTGTCTGAGGTGCTGCTCTGTACACCAAAGCTTGCTCACAAATCAGTTTGCACATTACAGAGGCAATCCCATCATTTTGATGGACTGTGTTGCCTCATCCTTCATACAGACTGGAGGATGAAGGATGGACTACGATGGCAACATTTTCAGGACAACAGCAGTAATGGATGTTGCAAAACAGTGACTGTGCGACAAGGATAAGGACTTTTACAATGCTGGGATACACGCTTTTGTTCACCAACTGGGTGGGGGGGAGGGAGGCCATGATGGAGAAGGAGTATATGTTGGAATAGTTTGACTGTCTGTTACCGAATCAACTGCAAACTAATGCCATGCAGTTGGTTCAATAAAATATATCACCCACAAAAAATCCTGTTTTGTGTATATTTCCTGGACCATCATGGCTACAGCATCATTCAAATGCTACTTTGAAAAATATTTGTATGTTCAGTGATGATGCACACATTTTCCATACAAGTTTAATATCTTCTCAAACAATATTTCACTGAGAAAATAGGAGGCAGCACTTTGACTGACCCTCATATGTACTAATAAAATACAAAATAACGAATAGTTGCTTCACATTTAATTATATAATATGTACCTATATATTTGTGTATATATACACATAATTAAATATAAATGCTAATTATTACTTACATGGCTACTCGGCCTGTACCAACTGTGGCTCTTGAAGACATCAAGTCTATATGTATTCTTCTGATCAATTCCACTTCTATTGTGTGCACCAAAGTTGCCTATACAGTACGATCCTTTTGGCCACAACTATTCTTTGTGCATGTCTGTATGGCTGAAGATGCCCTTGCACTCACCACCAATGAACCCATCTAAAGCAGGGGTGGGCAAAGCCCAGCTTGTGGGCCAGAACAGGACTCCATTTCTCAGTAAACAGCCAGTTTCCATGGAGACCTCTGGCAGGACACTGTTGGTGCCTGCCACTTTAAGGGCCCAGCCAGCAGGTGCTTGATTGCGGCGGCCATTTTAGATCTTTGGCCGCCTATATAAACAGAGCATTTTGCTGCCAACAGGGCAGGAAGCAACATTGTCTGGCTGCAAGGCTGTGTACAACATCCTGGAGATAAGGGCAGGAGCTGCAGGGAATGGTTTGGAGGCTCCTGGTCCTGGGCATGACCTAGAACTGCACCCTGCTGGGAGTGGGTGATCTGGTGGGGCTTTCAGTGGTGCGGCAGCCCCCAGGAAATGCCAGGCCAGTTACCACCCTGGTGACAAGGCAGGTTGGGGTGCTTTAATAACCCCAG
This sequence comes from Crocodylus porosus, assembly GCF_001723895.1. Taxonomy (NCBI): domain Eukaryota; kingdom Metazoa; phylum Chordata; order Crocodylia; family Crocodylidae; genus Crocodylus; species Crocodylus porosus. The sequence goes on from NW_017728914.1 coordinate 7,017,549, forward strand.
CTCCCACAACTAGGTGGGTTACCCCCTTGTAGGGTCCGGAAGGTGGACTCCAGAGACAGGTTTCTGAGTCTATAGCCTCATCCTGTCTTGAAATCCCCTGACTGGTCAATGCTGGGGCCAGGACCAGAAGGGTCAAAGGGCCAGGGGCTCACCATGAGGAACGCCCAGAGCTGAGGGCCTGGGGTTCCAACTGGCTTGGAGGTGATGCCAGGGCCAGTGTAGCCAAAGGTCCTGGGGGGACCACACCATTAAGGGGGAACAGCTAAGGGAGCTAGGTAGCCTAGAATGAAGGCAGAGTAGGCCACCTCAGTGGAGGGATCCAGGTGGGGTTCAGACTGCAGGATTCTGGGGCCTAAAGTGGGGCAGGTGATGTTGACAACAGCGGATGACATCTGCAAGGCTTGGGCTGTGGTGTAGGGGAGGAACAGAGCTGCAGATAGCATCCCCTGGCATCGGGGCAAAAAATGGGCAGCCTCCTGCCTAATTAACAACTTAATTAAATATCATCAAGGCATGGTAGGTGAGATGGTGGGCGGTCGGCCCAGAACAGGTGGGTGGGGCACTGGTAGATCAGATCCAAGAGGTCCCCTGTTACAAGACCCCAGGAGCAGCAGGGCCGTGACAGTGCAGGGCCTGGGTTTTCACGGAGACTAGCCCCAGCATCGCTGACAGGGCATGCTGTTAGGTGGCGAGATGCTCCAGGGCTGGAACTGTGCGGTGGTGGTAGTGCGGTCCAGAGCCAGGGCACAGCTGCAATATGCTGCCCATATGCCCTAGGCAGGGGCATGCAGGCAGCAGATTGAGGCTGTCCTGACTCCAGACCATGCTGTCATCACTGCAAGTTCCTAGCCCCAGCCCAGAAGCAGCTCCCTGCCCAGCTATGTCCTGCCAGTGCTGCTGGGGCTGGTCTCTATGGAAGCCCAGGCCCTGTGCTGTTACAGTGCTGCTGCTACTGGGGAAATGGCAATCGACAGAGTGAAAACTGTCCACAGTGATGCAGGTAGGGGCTGCTGGGAAATGGCATCTGGCCACTTGCTGGATCCATTATTTTGCCTACCTTTGATCTACAACATAAAGTAAGAGCCATCCCAAATGCCCTGCAAATTCTTCATCAATATAGCTCTAGAAGATATAGGACTTCTAGTAATGAGGAAGGGAGGAAGGATCGTGGGATTCATATAGTCAACCCATCTTGAGGAACAACACCTCCTGGAGAGAACAATAGTTGCTTTAAATGACAGTACACTTGGACTGCACCTCTAGCAATGAGGAAGCAGTGCCTTCATAATTAACACATGGGTGCCAGAAGCTTATTTTAAATAATGATTGCACGAATCCCTAGAAACATGAGTGGAAGATCTTAAGGCCTAAACTAAGAAATAAATCGAGGTTAATGCGTGGGTATACCTATCCTACAAATTTTCAAGATAGGAAAAGTTCTTACAGAAGCTACCTGAGTCTTGGTAGAATTGAATGTATTGTACATAGACGTAATAATTGTTGTTTCACAGCTTGATTTAGCACAACTGGATAACCATTTCCACAAATTGTGGCTTATGTTGCCTAACCTTTAATTCTGTCCTGAAATCCTACAAATACACTGAAAGAACTCATGAAAGCTTTTGTTCTGTTATGGTACTATGAAAAAAGCCTAACCTCATCAAGTGTCTGCAGTTTGCCATGTATTAATTAGGGTAAGATTAGGGAGCAAAATGATAGGAGAACCAACTAACTTAAATGCAAATCTAAAGCAATCTTTCATAAAAACATATAGCATGGTTCAAGTGTTGCTTGGAAGACGCACAAATGTAAAGTTTATAATGTTTTAACTAGCTCCAACCAACCAGAAATCAACTCTGAGCCAGGCATGGACATGGTAGACAACAGGACATGGTAGACAAACATTCATTTGTGGAATCATGGTTTCAGGGTAGTCAGAGCAGAAGCAGGGCCCAAAACTTTTGAAAGGTGGAGTTTCTGTATTTACTTCACAAATAAGGATGGGGGTGACAAGAGACCCCTTTTAGCCATTCAGGCAGGGAAAGAGCACAGATCACAGAGTTCTGTTGCTAGAGGATTTGAACGTTACTTTCAGTAACAAACCAGGAAATACAGGGGCCATCCAACCCATTCATGCACCAGAAGTAGGTATCCCTGTGACCAACTGGGCTGATTGAGAACATTCTGGAAACTTCTCTGGGACTGCCTGGGGAGTAGGGTGAGAACAGAACCCACTGTGAACTCATCTGGCGTTTTGATGGCCAGTGTCAGGCATAGCTGGCTTGCACCTCATCTATTCAAATGCCTTTTGTCTTCTCTCCCAATAGTGCTGCTCTATGAAGGAATTAATGGAGTTCCCTCCTCCCCTTTTCCTGTCCATGCCCTGTCAACAATTGGTCCTTTCATGGACCTATGGAGGGACTTTTATAAACAGTCTTCAAAAATCTGAAGGGCAATTATCTGTCAAGATCTTAGGTCATGCACCCCATCCCACCTATAACTTAACATTGGATATCCTCTTACAGGGAGGAGTCCCTGGTCCTTTAGTCTGAACTCCAGGGATGTTATTTCTGCTATTCCAAGATTTGGAAGGCAAAACACTTCTTGCTTTAAGAGTATCACTCAAGCGAGTGCTCAATGAAAAGGGAAAAGGAAACAGTGGAGAAAGTAATGAAACTGAATGGAATAGTCCTTGTTTTTTATACTTTCTAAGACCCAGAACTCTGAGCTCATTTGCTTCTAGACCTCTCAAAAGTAAAAAGGCAGATATCAAAACGGGAGGAAAGACTGTAAAGATTTAATGATCCCAACCAGCTACTGATGGAGACAATAAACTTGTGTGATAGAGGAACAGACATAGTTAAAAAAGATCAGACATGCGGCCTTCCTGTGTTAGATCTGCTGCTTTTTTTCTCAAGTCCACTGACCTCTGCTGGTCATATCATTACATAGATGACCTCTGCCTTATGAAGCTTTAAGTTCTAGTCTAATTTTTCCGAGGTATTGGCATATATATTTCTGATGAAATGAATATAGCTCTGCAGACTGAAAAAAAATCTTCTGTTTAGAAGTCTCCTTAGAGCTGACATAATACATGGAGTACAGCCAAAAGTAACAATGGCCACTGAAGTGAAACGTCATTCTATATTTAGAAGACCCCCCCCAAAAACAAAATTTGCTTGGAGATTTACCTAATTTTTTTTTAAAGGGCAGTCACTGTAGACCAGGCAAATTTTGATGAAGCCTATATATGAGGCTTCATATTTTGTCTGGTCATAAGTATAGGTTGTAGGCTTGCTAGAACAAGTAAGTTTTCACTACAGCCCTGATTTAGGAAATGCTTAAAACACACAAAGCCAAATAAATATAACTACATACATGCTTAAAAGTCAAACAAGTGCTTAAGTACTTTTGTGAACTATGGCATATACATGCATCCACTAACAAACACAATGCAGCCCTGAAGGATAACATGATCCCTTAAGCACCAGTGAATTAGAAATAATTGAGAATATTAAGAATATGGAACTATTTTATACTCTCAGTGTCTCTATTACAATGTCTACTTGGCCTGGTCAAAGTTAATGCAGTCATGGCATATCTCAAAATCTGCTTGCTAAAAGCTCTAATGTTATTTTAAATGATTCTTCTCAAGTATTGGAGACAACCCAAACTTCTTAAAAGATGTTCAGCATAAAAGATAATTCATATTGCATCTGAAGATAAACACAAGTTCGGAGGGGTAGGATGCTAAATGCTTGCAGGTACCTGCAATTGATATGCACTTCATTCATTTATCTTGTGTGATTTGCATTCAATTTTCAACTCTGTTCAATACATAAAAAGGAGAGAATCTAACAGTTTTATCCTAGTAACCACTGGCTAATATTCCAGTACTGCCATACACAATGGATGCATCTACATGTGCACTTTACTGTGGACTAAACTAATTGGCTCCATAGTAAAGTGTCACAGTCTGCATGTGCACTGGTATTAGGATGCACATAATAAAAGGCATAAACTGATTGACTAACTCTTCCATAGGATAGTACCATCTTATGGGGGAGTACTTTACTGCACCAAAATGCATATATAGATGGTGACCAGGAGCTAGAACTATGTTAATCTATTACTTGTACTTTTCATGAACACTACATTTAATCAATAAGATTTAGAAAGTAATACAAAAAAAAGCTTGTTTTTCTTCAACCCAGGTAAAGTAATATCTATAACACACCGAGTCCTTCTCCTACTCACTCTGTACTGAATACCTTCAGTCTTGTCAAGGAAAGGTGATTTAGTTCCCATGATCCAAATACAGTTCATGTATCCATCTCTTAGCATCAAGGCATAATAAAATCTTTCAATATAATTCCTGTATACACCACTTTTGTCTGCTTAAAGAACTAATGTATCACCTGTTACTTCACTTGAGGCTGATTGATTTGGCTATTTAAAAAAAACCTGTTCTCTTGCCAAAGCATTACAAACACTCTTGCAATACATATGCAGTGACTCTAGATTTCAGTACACTCTGTAATAAAGATGCACATACTAATTCTCTGAGAGCTGTCAATCTATTTCTTAAGTTGAATGTTGTAGTGCTTCGCTATAGTTTTAAAAGCTTACAATTAAAATTTGATAAGGTCTATTCAAAATACAGACGGCACGATTCACAAAATAAGCAAACAAGCACCTCATTACAACAAATATATCTGACCTTTAAAGCAGTAATAACAAATGTAAAGACACTCAAATTCTCTATTGCTGCCAAGTTTATTTCCACCCTCCCTCCCCCCACTCTGCTACAATAATCCTTCATTATTCTAGCACAATAATGCATAGTACATGGTCTACCTATAGTTGTCTGGTGTCTATTTAATTTTATAGCAAGCAAGCAATTTGAGAATATGGTAATAAAGCCTCAATCACAGTAATGATGTATGATGGGCTGTAATTTCTCTGTGCTAATGGGTTACAAACAGTATTACAATGATGACGGGAATCTCATTGATTCATTATATGACTGCAATAATATCAAAACGACTTAATATAGATCGCTATTAACTCATGCACATACTGATAACTACCTCTATATATTTCCATATACATGTATATAGAAATAAAATTAATATTAGTCTTTCCTTATAAAAGTTCACACAGCACAAAATATTTTGTGTTGAGTTCCCTAAATCAATGTTTAAAGTTGGAATTACTGCATTGAACTGGTTCTTTGAAAAGAAACCCATTGATTTTAATCTGCTTGAAGCAATCAATTACTCCCTGTCCTCTTTATTCCAAACTGTAATGAAAACTAAACTGCGTTGTCTTGAAAACTAAATGTGAAGATGATCATAAACAGAATTTAAACTCCATGGATTATTCATATCTACCCATTTAGATTTGCCATTTCCATTATGAGTACATTTGCCATGAGCATTTAATGGACATCTAAAAGGGAATTCATTAAAGCAGGAGCTGTTGGCAGCACTTATGGGCTTCAGACTGCTTTATGTTTGCCTTTAATAGCTCACTATTATAAAAGTGATATATTGTGTTCATCCCATTAGTAGTTTGCAGAAAGGTCTGTAAGACATAACAAATCCTTTTGAGTATTGTCAGAATCAAAACTAAATCATTGGGTATTTTTTCCCCAACAGCATATTACCCATTCCAACAATGTACCACTTTAAGTTGCCTATATTTTCATGAACTGAGACAAATAAAGAGTTTAGTGAACACAGAGGTAGGCTGTTTTTATGAAAACATACAAAAACACATATAATTAACATAACATTTCCTAAGGTAGCTGTTTTAAAATATTCTACAGCTATTAAAAAAAAACAGGCTGAACATAAAATGTGTTTTTCCATCAAGTATCTCTGCACTTATTTTTGGCTAAAATGTGGCACTGCTTGGAAGTAAGTAAAGTTTAATATACCTTTACCCCCCAATTTTATGAGTAGCCACACGGAGAATCAAGGAACTTCCACAAGGCTATTTTCTACCCAATCCCCACAAAAAATGTGGATGGTAGGACCAGATTTGGCACAAGGTACTTCCTCTTGGAGCAAAAAAAGGAAATCAAAAGGCATATCTGTGACACTCAGTGAGAAATTGCCCTGTCTGCTCCTTACTCAAAGCTTATGGCCGTACTATAATTGAGCCTTCTGGCTGAAATAAAACTCTCAAATATTGTAGCCAGTTCTATCTGAAAGCTGCCTAAACTGCATTTAATAGTTTTAGAATAGTTGTAGCATTAGAAAAACAACCTGCTGAAAGATATCCATATCAGAGTTGCAGGGAAGTACTTTTTTAATGGAACATTAAATTAACATAGCATTTGCTAGCTTATTTTGTTTGTTCACTGTCTAGACCAGCTTGAGAAAAATTTTGTTCATTAACTTGCACTCCCTCTGCTGACTCTAAAGCGGTAAGGCACACAGCAACACTGCATCTACATTTACTACCAGACAGGATGGAGATGCACCTTACAGACTAACTGAATCAGAGATACATAAGCTGTCTCTCTTTACACTAAACTACCCAAGGTGTGCCATTTCCTGGGTTTGGAGTGGGGGAGAGGGAGACGAGGATTTGTGTTTTTAGTGTGTGGGGTAGAGGTTTGTAGTGGATTTTATGAAGATACACTGACACTTCTCAACATCAGGAGCATTCTGCTGGTAGGCACATAAAATTTCACCATACATGACATTTTTCTACAACTGTAAAACTATCTACTTGGCAAAAGACCATCTTTTTTTTTTACATGAGAAGTTTTGCCTTAATGTCTTTTTTTCCTATATAGCTCCAAGGACACAGTAGCTTAGAGGGCCTCCAGACTGACTTGAGCCAAGTGATCTAAGGGACTTTCTAACTGAAAGTAGTTCTACAAAGGGACACACTAATCTCACTAAATCAGTTTCTTATCCAATATAATTAAATATGAGCTTTTTTTTCCATGTAGGCATGGCCCACATCTGTACTGCTAGTTGGAGGTAAGTAGAAAGCAGGTAACTTCTGTTCTAAGCAGAAGAGAATATGGAGACAATAATCCCCTTTAGAATACAGCATTTATCCTCCATATGGCAGGTGCTAAATGCTGCATTTCAAAAGGATTAGGACAGAAGGAACTGGCTACAAGGGATGGTAAATTCCCCAATATCAGGTTGAGGTAATGTTGTGAAAGGAGGGAAAGTACATAGAAACAATGGGAGACTTTCACTTTATTTCCACATATGTGAGTTTTCAATTGCAATTGTTTACTATAATTTAAAATATAAGACTAAAAAACAAGTACATATTAATATGAAATATATTCATACCCATATGCAAATAGATATAATCCATACATTTAAAACTTAAGACTAGTTTGATGAGACATTTCTAAAATACGTAAGTTTAAAAATGAGGGAATTTCATTGGGAATATTTTCCTAATTTTCAGCTCCTCATAAAATAATATAAACTGAAGAATTACAAATCAGGTTTAAAAAGGACTAGTGTTTAATTATACATGAGTTGGCATTAGTTAGCTATCATGAACAGTTATGTGTACATTAAGCACTGCACAGGGTTTGGAACATATCTGAAGCAATGATACCACTGCAGATGTGTAAGGTTTTTCGGCTCATAACAGAGTAGGTAGGTACTCTAGATCTCCATACACACATTCAAATAATCTGAGAGAATTCTCCCAGGTTTGTTCTCCTGGTAGAAAAACTTCCCTAGAGCCACACATACTGACTTTCAAATATCAAGGCTCTGAAGGTTGAAAAGCTTGCTGTGCTTGACACTGTACAGCTGGGTGGGGGAGGTGGGGGATGTGTACACATCTCATCTTGCTCTGCAGGCTCTCTCTGTCTGCCTGACAACACATGGCAGAAGTGTACAGGGCAGCCCCAATTGGCTGACCCAGACTACCCGTGATCAGCCAGCATCTTCCTGCAGCACAATGTGAGGATTATGAAGGGGGCAGGTTGCAGGGGAGGATTATGTTTGCTTTTGAGAGAAACCACCACATGTACAGATGTTCACTCTCAGGAGAAACTCTTCTAGGAGTGATTTTACCCTGGTTGTTTCCAGGTTATTTTTCTCCCAGTGACTCTCCCACGAGACAATGAATGTCTGTATGAGGCCCTAGGAAGCTTGCACCAAATGATTTGGTGTTTTCTAAAATATTAAGAGAATAATTTATTCTGTATTTGGTAACAGTGGGTCCTCCTGTTCTCAATGAATTAAATGGAGGAGTTTTGACATGGACTTAAGAAAGAAGAGAATAACACCCAACATGCTACACAAGAAACCTAGTTAATGTACATAAACTAAAGGGCTTGCTTATCTACAGACCATTAGTTAAAAATCACTTTTTCTCAGTATAGTTGGGAGAGATCAGGCCAATTATTTTAAAATGTCTCAAAAATATGGTATATGCCCCTTTAATCAATAGGAGAGTATATTCCTTTTAGTTAAGACTCTTTACTTGTGAAATTACGAGCATGTCTATGTCTCTGCAGCAATCCCAACACCCCTGTTGAGAAACATGTCCTTTACCTTTCAAATCACCTACTCTGCATGCATTGTTTACTGAAAGAAACATCTTGTGGTCCTATTTTGGAGTAAGCTCATAGATGCTCTCAGGATCTTAGGCATGTTGAGATCACAACTTTAATTGTGACCATATAATAGTTAATCACCTGGCTCTTTCAGAGTGGGAGCAAGTTGACACTGCTCATGTCTTGGAAGCAGTCTCAGGATCGCTACAGAGAAGACACAGGCCTATCATATGAACTGCTGTAGATATCCATGGAAAGTGGTAATACAACTGCTTGCTTTGTTTATCCCAAATGCACTGAAAGGAACTACCCATCAATTATGTACCAAGATGCACATAATGTACAAACACATAAGCTAGGAACAAACCTTGCATTTGTTCTTGGACAAGTTATGTCTGTGTTTATCCCAGGACAGAACTATCCTGGGACCGGAGTGTTCACCCCTCCCTACCTTTTAATCAGGATTTAACAAAAGAAGGAACAATCACAACCCATAATCCTCTTAACCTATTTACCCATTCCAATATATTGCTTTAGTAATACCTAGGTGGGAAAACAAAAATCTCACGCAAATTCTACTTCATCTTCTTGGAATATTTTACAGGTTTGCAAAAAGTTCAGTGCTGTTAAATCTCCTTCATGCAGGTTACCAAAGATAAACCATGTAGCCCTATTTAAGATTCAAACTAAGATACCTAGGCTGCATCCAAACGAACATGGATGTCTGGTCCCCAGGGACAAGGAGCGGCAATGAACTTTGTGCCGCTGCTGCTTCATCAGTTTAGAGAGTCTGCCCAAGATGGTCATTCCCTTTGTCCCCACTTCCACAAAAGGACAGTCTTTTTTTAAGGGACCGAATGTGTGCTCTACCTATATGCTATAAGTAGACATAGTAACTGCACTAGTCTAGAAATTATCCAGTAAGCTTACTGATGAGCTATTTGTTGCACCCTGTTGTACCAATCTATTATTCTGGAACACTCTTCTGGAATAGATGGGTGTTGTCACGATCACATACTGGTCAAAACACAAGAGAGGCAGCCTGGGATCATGATTATGGATTGGCAAGGTGAAGAGCCTCTATTCAGGTTGGATCCCTAATCCCAAAAATCACATGTCCTGTCATGCACATGTGGGGATTGCTGGGCTTGGGGAACAGATCCCCATGAGTGGACAGGCATACCCGCTACTCTGTCACACTGGGATCACTGGGACCTCTGCCTCATCTTTCCTCCCACTCGCCTGCCACATCTTTGATGTTGAGCTATTCTTTGGGAGTATGGCTGGTATCTCAGGTGATGACTGTACTGACAAGGTCAGGCTTCTGCAGGGCTCCATCATTCCTACACCTTGCCCATTTCCTCTCAGGTGACAATTAGTCTTTCTCTGCCGACACTGAGTGCAAGTCATTAGTTCTCAGTTCCCCTCTAGCTTGGTTCAGCTGTGGGTTTTGCAAGAGATTGATGACCATGTTCTCTAGGTGTGTCTCTCTTGCTCATGTATTTCAGGCTGGCTTGAAAAATAACCCTTCCTTCTCTCCAGGAGCGGTGGATCTCAGGGGGTGGGATCTCTGCCTGCCAGTCTCAGAGATTCACACTCCAGTGACTCACTGGGTTTCAAGTGTTGGGTTTCTGGCTTGATCAATTAGAACTCATGTGTGCAGGGGATCTAACTTTCTCCTGCTATGTCTCCCTAGTCTGGGGAGTACTGGATAACAAAAAAAAAAGGAAAACTCTGACCGCATGGTCAGGATTCCAGCTCTGATACCTGTAGCTGACTTGAACCTGTTGGCTCTTTTGTTCAGTTCCTCTAGGCAAATCACTCCTTTGCCTGAGTGGTCTAGGATCCTCCAAAGCTAACACTGCCTCTGATATCTCCTCCTGCCCTCTTCCCTGAGAACTTAACAATCCTTCACTGGGCAGTCTTCCTCCTGGTGTCCCCCCAGCCGATGGGTCCACCTGCAAGTATCCCGCCATTTGGCATCACTTATTTGGGTCAGTTGCTTGGGCTGGTTCCTCACTCGGGGTCACAGTATTCCTGGGATCCCATGAGGGTTTGGCTGGCTCGGTCTGTGCTGCAGCACAGTCCTCCTCCCAGTCCTGCTGCAACATCTCCTTCTGCCTGAATGCTGAGCTCCTCTTGGCATTCCCTCTTTAAACCTTCCAGGATGCTTCTGAGCCAATCATCACTGGCCCTAGGGGTACGTGTTCCCAAGACCAGGTGTAAGGCCGCCATTCCCTTGCCTGGAAGTCCTTTTGGCGTGCCAAAGCAGTGTAGCCATATGGACCCTGCCAGGTGAGCTCCCCTCCCCCAGTGTTTCCCTGCCATGCTGGGCAACACAGCCTGTCCAGCCCCTGCTGAGTGAATTCCCTCCCCCTGAGCTTCCTTGTAGCACCAGGGCAGCGCAGCTCACTCAGACTCCACTGGGTGAGTTCCCTGCCCCTGCATCCTTCTCTAGTGGACTGGGTGCCACGGTTTTCCTAGATCCTGTTAGTTTTTTCCCTTGGGGCTTGCAGCCAGCAGGCTGGGAAGGAACGGCTTATCCGGGACCCTCTGGGTGCATTTTCCCCCAGTTTGGCTCCTCCTTTGGGGATGTTTCGGGGACACTTCCAAGCCCCTGCTATAGTCCCAAAGTGTCCAGATTATATATAGTATACTGGAAAGAGTACATTAGATTATCCTGGCTTTAGATTCATTGAGTAGTGATATCTACTAGTACTACTGAAAACATTTGGAAACACAGATAGAAAAGTTTCCTTCTAAGTGTTACCATTCCTCAAAGTACATGGAATATATTTCTTTGAATTCTGTGCTTCATGTTATAAGTTATACAGCCTGAATGGGCAATAAGTGTAGCAGGGAATGCTGAAACTATTTAAAGTAAACTGTATAGCAAATATAACAAAACAAGGGTGGGGGTATAGTCTCTTCTCTATCAACATGCAACTTAGCAGAACAGGCAATAACTGTCAGACCAGCTTCATCCCCTTAATCTTCTTTACTCATTAAAGGAAAATATTTATTGAACAGGTAATGGGAAAGGAGTATGGAGTTGCCAAAAGGGTCATAGATTTCATAGACTTTAGGGTTGGAATGGACCTTGGAAGATCGAGTCCAGCCCCCGCCCAAAGGGCAGGAAGTCAGCTGGGGTCATAGGATCCCAGCAAGATAAGCATCCAATTTGCTCTTGAAGGTGT
>NW_017728914.1:7029852-7032969 GCF_001723895.1 Crocodylus porosus
GCCCATTTGCTGAGCCTGTCCAGGTCAGCCTGGATCACCCGCCTGTCTTCTGGCGTGGATGCTTTGCCCCACAGTTTCATGTCATTGGCAAACTTGGCCAGTTCACTTCTGACTCCAATGTCCACCTCATTAATGAAGATGTTGAATAATATGGGTCCAAGGAAAGAGCTTTGGGGGACCCCACTAGTCACAGGACACCATGATGAGTGACTGCCATCAATTACTACCCTCTGGGTCCGACCACGGAGCCAATTTCCCAGCCAGCGGATTGTGGTGGACCCAAGGCTACAATTGGCCAGTTTTGCCAAGAGATGATTGTGGGATACCAGATCGAAGGCTTCAGTTGAACCATGTATTAATAAACAAACAGAGAAGGCTTTGAGTACTGAGTTGTTTTTCCCTTGTGGTAGAGACCTGGAAGGCTTCTTTCTGCATAGCTCCTTATACAAATACCTTCTTAATCAATAATGTCTTGATAAAGCGCAGGAAGGGTGACATCTCTGCCTCCTCCTCAGAGGAGGGAAGAGATTAAGCCCTAAAAAACTTGTTTACTCTCACTTCCCTGTGGAATATTTTCCAAAAGTTGCAGTCTTTTCCTGACTATGCCAAATCTCAGGAAGCATACCAGACCACTTATGCCTCTTTCAAAAGACTTAAGTCATGGGAATCTGAATACAGACCACAGAAAAGGGCCCACTCTGAATTTTGCTGACTTCAGCAGGCTGAAAGTTTCTGAAGCAAGGGAACAGGAAGGCAGAGGAAATGGATGAAACCTCATTTATATCTCAAATCTTAAAACTATTTCTCATGCTATATCTTGGATTTGCCTACTGTTGCTCCACAGGAAATAGCTCTTAGCAATCTGACTACATCATCTTCATCTCCTTCAGACTGAATGTGATGCATTACCGGTGAGAGGGAATAATCAGATGACAGTATATTGTTGATGAAGAAATATAATGCTCCCTATGCATACTTTTTAGCAATACCTGTCTTTCTTCTAAACAATCCAGTTAGTAGTTCTATTTCAATACAAGTGCTTGGAGGTAATGTTAGAAATGCAAATTAAAAACTGTGGATAAACCAAAATGGTAGAAATGTAAATGACATGGACATATTTTACAGCAAAACTCAAAGGATGATAATATGTGAGATGAGAGGATCAAGGAGGAAATGGAATGCCATAGGAAATTCTCAATATTTTTGGAGCTTGTGCCAGAGAGACAGAAGAATAGGAACTGGCAGAAATTAAGTTTGAGGTTGGCAGGTTTTGTGTACTATTGAATACTTAAGAGTTGACCTTAAAGCCAAAGATAATGGGGCATTATACTTTAGCTAGCTTGTTCTGGTGTCCCCATTCATGGCTACAAGCCAAGTATTAATCTATATATAACGTTACCTACATTACCTCAGAAATATTTTATAAAAGAAAAAAAACAAACTAAAATCTTTAAACTTAAAAAAATTTAGCGCTCAAGACAGATTTCCAACTCACAGCTCTGATGACTGAATATATCTCTATGGTATTAATACACCGTTGGTTGGTGTTTTTTTGCATACAACTCCCTCTCTCCCTCTCCCTCAAATAGTTGGTGAAAACTGGGGTGCACATTATGTATTAGAAAAACAGATCACCATAAGTCTGGAAGTTTGGCAACAGAGAACCAGTAGTACCATTAATTCCTATGGCTCTGGGAGCCTCTCAACTGGATGACAGTCCCGTACACCAGCATGCAGCCCCAGTGCACTGGGTCAGTCCAAAGGCTCTGTGGTGGGAGAGCGGGCAATTATCTGGGATAGATTAATGAGTGTTGATGGTCACACACAAACAAGAATACACAAGCACAGGCACACAAGCATGTACTGCTCTCTCCACCCAGTGGTGACACTAAAGCAGCAGTAGGAGCAGGAGCATAATCCCGCTCAGGGCTGTAGCACACCCTGCCTGGAGCCAGCATCTGCAGCTGCATCCACAGCTGTTGGTGGGGGGTGAGCAGGTGATAGAGTCTGGCCACAGGCCTCTACACTGTCCCACCCCACCATCAGGGCTCCTGACACATGCACTTCTCTCCTTAGGAGCTCTGATGGCAGGATGGAATGGCATAGCATGGAGGCCTGTAGAAAGGCACCATGCCCCATGGGCAAAGGCTGGCCTCTGCTGAAGTTGCAGGAGACACTGCGTGGAAGTAGCCCCTTCTCCCCAGTTGGCACAGTGTGGCAGCTGGAGCTGGAGCCACCAGGGCCTAAGTGCAGATCCCACAGCACATGCCAGATAGGCGAGAGGAGCTGCTTTCACCCAACTTCCTGGGACACCTGGGAGTTGAAGTCTGGCCCTGCAGGCCCTGGGTGTTATCCACCAGCAGAGAGACTGGGGCTCAAGCACAGCTCACCCAGGGCCTGAGGGGCCAGACAATCTCACGGGTGCTGCGGGGGATGGTGAGCGAAAGCAGCCATGCCTGCCTGGCATCACACCGCAAGCCCTGGGTGAGCTGCCACACAGAGCCAGGTGGACAGGCACAACTACTTCTGCCCAGCATCCCCTGTGGTGCCTAGCAGATGCAGTCCAGCTCTACGGGCCCTGGGCAGGCTGGACTCCATCTTCCACCCGGCTGCACGGTGCCGGGAGAATAGGCAGGCAGGCAGAGGTGCTTCTGTCCAGTGTCCCCTGTGGTGCTAGCAGAGACCAGAGCCGCTCCCTGTCCTCCCCTCTCCTGCATGCTGCCTGCCAGCAGAAGCCAAGGATGCAATAGTCAAGCTGCAGCCTCACCAAGGCCGAATACAGGGGGAGAAGGACATCCTGGGATTTGCTTGAGAAGCATCTATGGATGCAAGCCAGTGTTTTAGTCGCTTTACTAGCCGCAGCATCTCATTGCAGGCTCACGTTCATCTTGTGGTCAATGATGACCCCCAAGTCTCTTCCGTAGTGCTAGCCAGCGTAGCACTGCCAAGCCTATAAGGATGCTGCAGGTTTTTTCCCCCCCCCAACGTGGAGAACCTTGCAATTTTTTGTGTTTAACACCATCAAGTTCTCGTCTGTCCATTTGCTTAGCCTGTCCAGGTCAGCCTGGATCACCTGCCTGTCTTCTGGCATGGATGCTTTGCCCCAAAGTTCGGTGG
>NW_017728914.1:7033168-7037376 GCF_001723895.1 Crocodylus porosus
TCTCCCTTGTCCAGGTGATAGGTCACCTGGTCGTAGAAGGAAATGAGATTGGTCAAGCAAGACCACAACAAACCCGTGCTGGCTATCCTTTAGGATGTTGGCGTCAGCCAGTCCATTAAGGAAGGCCTCTTTAATAAACCTTTCTAAGATCTTCCCCGGGATAGAAGTCAGGCTAATGGGCCTATAGCTAGCCAGATCCACTTTCCTCCCTTTCTTGAAGATAGGCACCACATTGGCCTTCTTCTTTGGGCACTACACCAGAGCGCCAGGACTTTTCAGAGATCTGTGCCAGGGGCTGGGCTATGATACTCGCCAGCTCCTTGAGTACCCTGGGGTGTAGATTGTCAGGGCCGCCTGACTTGAAGGTATCCAGCTTCTCAAGATGTTCCTTCACGAGGTCAGAATTAATGGAGGGCAGGGGCATGGGCATCCCATGGGACTGATGAAAGCCTGACACAAAGTACCCATTTAATAGGTTGACTTTTTCCTGGGTGTCAGTTGTCAGTTGCCCCATCTGTTTTAGCAGGGGTCCAATGTTTCCCTTGCTTTTCCTCCAGCTCCCCACATATCTGAAAAAGGACTTTTTATTGTCCTTGATGCTCAAAGATAGTTGGAGTTCAGTTGCAGCCTTGGCTTTCCTGGTTTGCTCCCTGCAGGACCGAACCAGTGTAGAATAATCCTCCTTGGAGGTGAATCCTGTCCTCCATGCTTTGTAGGCCTTTCTTTTTAGCCTCAGGAGGTCTGCTAGGTCCCTGGAGAGCCAGGGGGGCTGCTGTGCTGTTTTGCTGCCTTTCGTCCGAGATGGAATAGACTTAGCTTGTGCATTGAGGATCGCTCCCTTGAGGAGCAACCACTCTTTTTGAACTCCCCTCTCCCTGGGGTCATGATGCCTTAGGGCCTGACTGACAAGTCTCCTGAGCTTGTCAAAGTCAGCTTTTCTGAAGTCAAGGACTTCTGTGTTGCTGACTGACTTGCCAGCTTTGCGGCGGATGGTGAAGGTGACCAGCTCGTGGTCGCTGTCACCCAGCTTCCCATCAATCACTAGGTTGCCGATTAGGTCATTCCCAGTAGCCAGTACCAAGTCAAACAGCGTTTTACCTCTTGTTGGCCCATAGACTTCTTGAGTCAGGTAGAGGTCATCCACGCATGAGAGAAAGCTTTGCTACCACTCGGATTTTGCTGAGTGATCCTCCCATGAGATGTCTGGGTAATTGAAGTCACGGTGACAACCATGGTCCTGGAGCAGGCGGCCTCAGCCAGTTCCTGGGTGAACTCCTGGTCAAGCTCAGGACTTTGGGTGGGAGGTCTGTAGTAGACTCCCACCGTTGTGTCCCTTGTGCCGTGTTCCCCATGGATTTTAAGCCAGAAGGTCTCCAGTCGTCCACCCTGGTCACCAGTATCAGCTTGCAGGGACATGTAGCTTTCCTTAACATAGAGGGCTACTCCCCCGCCCCTTTTATCTACATGATCCCTCCTGTATAGGGTATAGCCATCTATACCCAAGGTCCAGTCATGGGAGGAGTCCCACCAGGTCTCTGTTATCCCATGACATCATAATTATTTGCACTAAGCAGAAGGACGAGCTCCTCCTGCTTATTCCCCAAGCTCCTGGCATTTGTGTACAGGCAGGCAAGTGTCCCCTTGGGGGCTCTTGACTTGCCCACAGATTGTACCAGGGCTGGGGCAAGGGTGGGCTCTCTTAAGTGCCTTGGCCTGCTGGCAATATTTATTTCTAGCTGTGCTTCAGAAACAAGGTGTGTACTATATAGAAAGGCATGCTGCATGTGAGGAAATACAGTAATATGAACAGTGCCTGTCTAGCTATACTTCTGTTGCATGCTGTCTAGCATCTGAACCCTGTTCAGGAGGTGTCATCTACAGAGATGAGAAAAAAAGTCAACCTCCATACCTTTACACTCCCTTGATTCTGTGCTGAGACTGTAAATAAAGAAACTAAATTACTGTTAGGTACAACGGATATCCCAGGATATCTGTCCATTGGCAACTAAACTAGGCTTAATAACCAATTTTACACAACATTACATAATTTTACATACGAAATAACTAGCTGATGAAAAAACTTTCAATCATTACTGACTACTGCAAGATACAAAAGGGCAGCAATTTACCAAGAACCAGTCAGTTTTTTGTATATTGGTAGATGTACTGGTGATATGTTATTTTGCAGGTTAACCTTCCTTTTCTGATTTACACAGATATATAATTAGCAATTTCATAATTTTTACCATTGATGATAAAAATTCCTACAGTCCTAATATTAGAATGAGTCTTTCTCCTCTTAAGACTCATGGTTAATTTATTTACTATAAGGTTTGGGAAATTAATTCATTAAGCTACTCAGTAATGGGGATACTATGAAGTACTTAAAGATACTGTACTTTTAATATCCAATTCTTTACAGATCACTGTCAGTAGAAAGCCAATACAGTGTGTCAAAAACAAAAATGAGACAATAGGGTAATAACATCCACCTCTTTAAGGGCCAGACAACCTGGAGATGGCCAACCCTTTTTAATTATTCTTGCCTGCTATACTTCTGTTGCATGCTGCACTTAAGAGAAGTCTTACATTTCTCAATATCCCATTTGGAGTGCCACCTAAGTTACCAAGCACAGAACAGCAAGCAGTGACAAAAATGGCAACTGACACACAATCTCTACAACTTTGAATACAACTGGAAGCAGGACCAGTAAGCAAAGTAAAGTAGGGAATATTTATAAACCCAATACAAGCAACTTTAAAATGGCTTTCATGAATTATGGAAGAGACGATAGAATTTGTTAGGGGTGCACTGATAAAAATATTCTTGGCTAATACCAACAGCTGATAATTAACCAGCCATATCAGCTGATCCTGATTTGATAACCAATGTTTAGTAACAGTGCAAGGCAGTTTGAAGTACTGACACAAATAAACTTTGTTTGCTTTGCATTCCTCTCTTGTGCGCACACACACACGGAAAGAATTTTTGCCTTCCTGCTTCTAGAAACATTTTGTAGCAAAATAAAAACAAACACATATTAGCTTTAAAACTTGTACTTTTAAAACAGAAGTTTACAGTATGAATCTATACACTTACATAATTATTCATTTGACAGCAGTCATTATAAAACTTAATATACAATTTATTTTCCAAAAATCACCCCAACAAAGTCAGAAAGAACGGCATAATAGTAACAATTTTGGCTTCAAAATAAACCCATGAGAAATGCAAATTAAGACATAAAAACTACAAAATGCAAAATGTTGAGGTATGGTTTGTAGTGGTAGAAGCCATTGTAATAATAATAAGTTACTTACAGTAGTTGTAGTGTAAAAAGAAAAAAGACATATTCATAGCTTCCTCATTGCTAGCTCACTCAGTTTTAGAATAGCAAGTGTGTGAGCAAAAGATTTTACTTGACAAAAAGCAACATTTCTAATTTTTTGCACATCAGGTGATTCCTCTTCTCATCCACATGCGAAGCTGCATTGAACAGCCATTCATTCTCAACACTGCTGCAGAGGCCAGAGAGAAACTTCCATTTAGCTTCAGTCAAAATGGGAAAAATCGGCCTTTGTTGCCCAGTTTTTTCCTTTTTTTTTTTTGCACTGCTTGAAAGTGTGGGCTCACTCAGGTAGCTTTGTTTCTCAAGCATTACACTGCCGTTTACCGTATCAGTTTCTCCCCTACTGGTACTTTCCTCTAACATCTCATCATACATCGAATAAAGGGTGCTCTATTTTGTAGTGCTGTCATCTGCTTCCTTTGATTGCTCTGGGGTAGGTTCCATCTGTTCTGTGTCATTCCCAGTGGCTTGCATTTTTTTCCAGGTGTGTGTCTTTGCGTAGCCAGCAGCTTTTTGCTATTATTGGTAAAGTACCTGTGACTGTATCTTGGATCCACCAGCAGTGCAATGCTGTAGACAGGTTCTGATTCAATTTCAGGAAAGCCTGTTTCTACTGCTTCCAGCAAAGTGATTTTCATGGTTTTCATTCCATGGACTTCTGTAAGATGTCCTTGAACCTGAGCCCGAGGACAGCTTCCTGAGTCTGGCCAGCAGGACTGAGGGGGAAGGTGTGAGCCTTCCTGGCTCCCCACTCTCCTCCCCTCTGCTCAGAGCAGGGCCACGGGACCATTCCAGGCCTGGAGAAACAGGGCCACTCCTGGCCCACAGCCAGACTCCAGATCCTGGGAGCTGGACTCC